>NC_087152.1:22994254-23304254 GCF_035594125.1 Scylla paramamosain | reverse complement strand
AAATTAGTGTTAACAATACATATAAAAAAAAAAAAAAAAAAAAAAATATATATATATATATATATATATATATATATATATATATATATATATATATATATATATATATATATATATATATATATATATATATATATATATATATATATATATATATATATATATATATATATATATATATATATATATATATATATATATATATATATATATATATATATATATATATATATATATATATATATATATATATATATATATATATATATATATATATATATATATATATATATATATATATATATATATATATATATATATATATATATATATATATATATATATATATATATATATATATATATAGAGAGAGAGAGAGAGAGAGAGAGAGAGAGAGAGAGAGAGAGAGAGAGAGAGAGAGAGAGAGAGAGAGAGAGAGAGAGAGAGAGAGAGAGAGAGAGAGAGAGAGAGAGAGAGAGAGAGACGGCAAGCAGTAGATATGCATATAGATCGGGTTTAGGCGGACAGATAGACAGACAAGACGGACAGACAGACAGACAAGCAGGCAGGCAGGCAGGCAGGAAGGCAGGCAGGAAGGCAGGCAGGCAGAGGAAAGCAAGAAGAGATACGTATTGTACAAAAAGAGATATAAAAGATTGGAAACGAAAAAAAAGAAATGAGGGAATAAGAAATGAAAGACTGAAACGTGAAAGGGACGAACGAGAAGCAGAGAAACACATGATAAAAAGGGAATAGAAGAATAAGAAAAAAAGAGACCAAGGAGAAAGATAAAAACCTTACAAGAATCGATAACAGCGCCAGGGACAGAATATATATATATATATATATATATATATATATATATATATATATATATATATATATATATATATATATATATATATATATATATATATATATATATATATATATATATATATATATATATATACATATTCTCAATCATTCATCCCTTTCTCTGGGAAACTCTGGAACTCCCTGCCTACTTCTGTATTTCCACCTTCCTATGACTTGAATTCCTTCAAGAGGGAGGTTTCAAGACACTTATTGATCAATTTTTGACCACTGCTTTGACCCTTTTATGGGACTGGCATTTCAGTGGGCATTTTTTTTATTAGATTTTTGTTGCCCTTGGCCAGTGTCCTTCCTACATAAAAAAAAAAAAGTAGCTAAAAACATTGAAAGGAGACGTTTTTGGTAATGGTTTGTTTTCCCATATAAGATTCTTTCCATACTTTTTAGCGTTTAGGTGCCTTGGTGCCTAACACGCTCATAAACACTCAAAATGTTGTGGAAATCTCGTATGCTTTGTATACATTTTGTCGTTTTCGTACCTCATAATGCGAAAAAAAACTCAAAATACATGTTTTTGGTAATGTTGTTCAGTTTTTCTATATAGGGTGCTATTCATGAGTTTTAGTGTTTTAGTACTCGTACATAAAAACTCAAAAACACAAATAATACTCGTCTATCGTAATGTCCTTTTGCTTGCCCATATATGGTTCTTTGCAAGCATTCTGGTGTTATTGTACGTAACAAACTGAAAAACACTGAAAATACTTATTTTGCATTCATTTTTAGTGTTTCCGTACGTAAGAAATTGAAAAACACTGAAAAAACACGTTGTTGGTAAAGTTGTTTCTTGTTCCCATTTAGAGTGCTTTCCATGGTTTTTAGCGATTTAGTTTCTAACACGCTCATAAACACTCTAAGGACACGTTTCTGGAAATTTCATTTCGTTTTCACATATAAGTGGCTTTACATGCATTTTGATATTTAGATACCTAAGAATGTGAAAATAAAACACACTCAAAATACTTGTTTTTGGTAATGTTATTCAGTTTCTCTATAAAAGAGAGCTATTCATGCGTTTTAGCATTTTGGTACCAAAGAAGCTCAAAAACTTTTATAATACACGTTTCTCGTAATTCCTTTTCGTTTACCAGGCATTTTGGCATTTTTCTACGTAACAAGGTCAAAAACACTCAAAATACACGTTTTGGATAAAGTTATACTGTTTCTCCATATACATATATATATATATATATATATATATATATATATATATATATATATATATATATATATATATATATATATATATATATATATATATATATATATATATATATATATATATATATATATATATATATATATATATATATATATATATATATATATATATATATATATATATATATATATATATATATAATTTTTTTTTTGCATGCATTTTAACGTTTTGGTACGTAAGTAGGTCAAAAATACTGAAAAAGAGATGTTTTTGTTAAGGCTGCTTTCCTTGATTTTTCTTGCGTTTTGGTGCCCAGCAAGCTCATAAACACTGAAAAGACTCATTTCTGGAAATTTCGTTACTTTTCTCCATTTAGAGTGCTTTGCATGTATTTTTGCGTTTTGGTACCTAACAATGTGAGATATATTCAAAATACACGTTTTTAGTAATGCTGTACTGTTTCTCTATATAGAGTGCTATTCATGCGTTTTAGCGTTTTGTTACCTAAGAAGCTAAAAAAAAAAAAAAACTCATGATACACGTTTCTCGTATGTTCTTTTCATTCCCCTATATACGGTAATTTACATGCATTTTGACGTTTTTATAGGTAATAACCTTAAAACACTCAAAATACACGTTTTTCGTAATGTCGTTCTGTTTCTCCATAGAGAGTGCTTTTCATGCGTTTTTTTCCCATTCCGATAACTACAAAGCTAAAAAAAACTTATAATTCATGTTTCTCGTAATGTCTTTTCGTTTCCCAATATAGGATTCTCTGCATGCATTTTGGCGTTAGAAAACCTAACAATATGAATATACAATATGAAATACACTCAACATACATGTTTTTGATAATGTATTGTTTTCCAATATAGGGTGATTTCCATGATTTTATTTTATTTTGTTTATTTCCTTTTTTTTTTTGTGCCCAGCGCGATCAAAAACACTTTTTTTCAGAAATTTCGTTTCCTTTCCCAATATAGGGTGCTTTGCGTGCATTTTTGTGTTTAGGTACCTAACAATGTGAAATACTCTCAAAATGCACGTTTTTGGTAATCTTGTTCTGTTTCATTTGTTCTGTTTCTTGTTCTGTCATTTATGCGTTTTCGAGTTTTGGTACCTAAGAAGCTGAAAAACTCTCATAATACATGTTTCATGTAATGTCATCTCGTTTCCCAATATAGGGTCCTTTCCATGGATTTTGTCGTTTTTGTAGTTAACAAGCTCAAAAATACAAAAAAAAAAAAAAAAAAAAATTTGTATATGGTAATACCCATAATGGGTGTTTTGCATGCGTTTTAGCGTTTTGATAAGAATCTGAAAATACTTAAAGAAAACGTTTTTCGGTAACTTTTTCTGTTTCCATATAGTGTGCTTTCTGTGTTTTTTAGCGTTTTGGTGCCTAACAAACAAAAAAAAAACACTTATAATACACGTTTTTCTTCATGTCATTTCCACATATATGGTACTTTGCATGTATTTTGCCGATTTATACGTAAAAGCTGAAAAAAAACACTAAAAATATTTGTTTTTCATAATGTTATTCCGCGTGTCTTGCACGCGTATTAGCTTTTTGGTATGTATTTTAGAAACACTCGCCACGTCTTTGGTAATGTTCTTTTGTTTTTCAATATAGTGAACTTTAGATGCTTTTTTTTTTTTTTTATCGTTTTGGTACCTAACACGTTCATAAACAAATGTCATACATAGAAATGCTTCATTTCATAATATAGGGTGCTCTGCATGCATTTTTTGGTGTTTTGGTACCTGACACTGGAAAACACATACATGTTTTGGTAATAATTTTCTGTTTCTCCTCATATAGTGCTATTCATGCATTTTATCATTCTGGTACCTAAGAAGCTCAAGAACACTTACAATACACGTTTTCTGCTAATTTTCTTTCGTTTTCTCATATAATTTACTTTCCATACATTTTTGGTTTTTGTAGGTAACAAGCTCAAAAACACTAAAAATACACGTTTACGGTGAAGTTATTGTGTTTTTTTTTTTTCATGAAGGGTGTTTTGCATGCCTTTTTGGTGTTTTGATACGTAAGTAGTTCAAAATACAAAAAGGAAACGTTTTTTTGGTAATATTTTGTTTTCATATATAGGGTGCTTTCCATACTTTTAAGCTTTTTGGTGTCTAACGCGCTCATAAACACTAAAATCACACGCCTCTGAAAATATTGTTTTCCTTCTCCATACAGGGTGTTCTGAATGCAGTTTTGCGTTTAAGTACCTAACAATGTGATATACATAGAAATTACGTTTTCAGTGGTTGTTTTGTTTCTCCATATAGAATGCTATTCATGCCGTTTAGTGTTTGGGGTCATAAGCTCAAAAACACTTATAATACACGTCTCTCGTAATGTATTTTCGTATCCCCATATAGGGTACTTTGCATGCATTTTGGCATTTTCGTACGTAGAAAACTCAAAAACACTAAAATACTTGTTTCTGGTAATTTTATTTTGTTTCTCTGTTAAGAGTGTATTCCATGCGTTTTAACATTTCGTACGTACGTATGTATGTATGTATGTATGTATGTGAAACACTAAAAAGACACGTTTTTGTAATGTTTGCTATTCCCAAATAGGGTGCTCTATATGCTTTTCAGAATTTTGGTGCTTAACATCCACAAAAACAAACAAAAAGATACCTTTCTTGCCGTTGGGCGATGAATGTGAAAAAAAAAACACTCAGAATACACGTTTTTGGTAATGTCGTTGTTTCCCCATATAGAGTGCTATTAAAGAATTTTCGTATTTTAGTACCTAAAAAGCTCAAAAACATTCATAATACGCGTTATTCGTAATATCATCGTAGGTCAAAACTCTTATAATGCACGTTTCTCGTAATGTCTTTTCGTTTCCATATATAATATTCTTTGCATTTACGAGTATTTTGGTGTTTCAGTTCCTATTAAGCTTAAAAACATAATTTTTGGTTATGCTTTTCTTTTTCACAAAAAGTGCTACTCATACGTTTTAGAGTATTGGTAATTAACAAACTCAAAAACACTTATAATACACGTTACTGGTAATGGCCTTTCGTTTTCAATATATACATTTTGTCGCTTTTTGTAATCAAGAAGCAAAAAAACACAAAATACACTTTTTTTTATAATATTATTCTGTTTTTCCATAAAGGGTGTTTTCATGCGTTTCAGTGTTTTTGGACATAAAAAAGTAAAAAACACTCAAACGACACGTTTTAAGAAATTATATAATGTATAGCGAATAAATTTGTTTTCTATGCTTTTTATCGTTTTGGTATGTAACATGTTCAAAGAACACTCAAAAGGCACGTTTCAAGTAACGTCGTTTCTTTTCGTTTTATAGTGGCCTTAGAATACATTTAGGTTTTTTTTTTTCTATTTAACGATATTAAAACAAAAAATACACTTTTTTAGCTAATTTTGTTCTGCTTTTTCATATAGAGTGTTATTTATGCGTTTTATCATTTTGGTACTTAAGAAGCTGAAAAACACTCATAATGTCCTTTTGTTTTCTGATATAGGATTCTTAGTATGCATTTTGGCGTTTCTATACATAATACGGTGAAACCTCGTCCCCCCCTAAAAAGAAAAAAAAAAACGTTTCGGTAATGATGTTGTTTCTCCATTAAAACTGCTGTTCAGACGATTTTATGTTTTGGTACCTAAGAAACACAAAAACACTCATAATTCACTTTTTTCCTAATGTACTTTCGTTTCCCCATCCAGGATTCTTTCCATGCATTTCGGCGTTTCAGTGAGAGTTTTTGTACAATTTATTTTGTAGAGGCTCCAAAACACTCAAAATGCAAATTTTTAGTAATGTTATTCTCTTTCTCAATAAAATGTGTTTTACATGCTATTTTGCGTTTTGGAACGTAAATTTAAAAAGCAAGTTTTTGGTCATGTTATTTTTTATTCCCAAATAGGGCGCTTTTCAAGCTCTTCATCGTTTTGGTGCCTCAGACGCTCAAAAACACTAAAAAAGACACGTTTCGCTTCTCCATTACGGAGGCTTTGCATGCAATTTCAGCTTTTGGTACCTAACTATGTAAAACACTCAAAGTACACTTTTTATGCAATGATGTTCTGTTTCTCCATTCAGGCGTTTTAGCGTTTTGGCACGTAAAACGTTTAAAAACACTCAAGATGGAATTTCGTTTCGCCATATAGGATGCCTTGTATGATTTTTGGCGTTTCGGTACATACGAACTAAAAAAAAAACTATCCAAAAACACGTTTTTGCTAATGTTCTTCAGTTTCTCCATAAAGAGAGTTTTAGCTTTAGTGTTTTAGCGTTTTAGTGTTTTGATACCTAAGAAACACGAAAGCACTCCTAATACACGTTTCTCGTATTGTTCATTTGACTCCTCATTTAGGATTCTTTGCAAACATATTGGTGGTTATTTAATTAGTAAGCTGAAAACACTGAAAATATACGTTTTTGGTAATTTTATTCTGTTTCCCCATGAAGAGTTTTTCTTTTAGATTTAGATTTTTATGTAAAATCCTAAAGAAAATAATACGTTTTAAAGGATTTTTTTTTTTTTTTTTTTCAAATAGAGAGATTTCCTTGGTTTGCGCTTTGTTGCCTATTACGCTCAAAAACACTCAAAAGACATGTTTCTGGTAATGTAATTTTATTTCAACACATTGCTGTCTTTGCATGCGTTTCGGTAAATAAAAATATTGAAAACACAAAAAATATACGTTTTTGTTAATGTTCTTTTTCTCCAAAAACTGCTATTCATGCTTTTTAGTGTTGTAGTATCTAAGAAGCACAAAATCACATATACTCGTAATACACCTTTCTCGTAATGTCCTTTCGTTTCCCGCTATAGGGTGCTTTGGAAGCACTTCGGCGTTTCTGATCCTCATAAGCTCAAAAACACTCAAAATACACCTTTTTGGTAATGTTATTTTGTTAATCCATAAAAGGTGTTTCGTACGTAAAAGAAATAAAAAAAAAAAACACTCAAAAGACACGTTTTTTGTAGTTTTACTTTCTCGTATAGGATGCAATCTATAATATTTAGTTTTTTGGTGCGTAACACGCAGAAAACATACAAGTTACACGTTTAAGGTAATGACGTTTATTACCCCTGTAAGACAGGTTTTTCACGTTTTTTTCGTGTTTTGGTTACTAACTGTGAAAAAGACTCAAAATGTATGTTTTTTGGTAGTTTTGTTTCTCCAAATAGAGAAAATGCACGTTTTTGGTAATATTATTCTCGAAAAAGGTGTTTTGCATGTGTTTTTGCTTTTTAGTACGTAAGAACAATGAAATCACTCTTAGAAATACTTTTTTTAATGTTATTTTCTATTGCCTTTAGAGTGCTTTCTATGCACTTTTTGCATTTTGGCGACTATAACATTAAAAAAAAAAAAAACTCAAAAGACACGTTTCTGATAATATTATTTCGTTTTTCCATATGAGTTTGCATGTATATAGGCTTTGCATGTATTTTTGCGTTTTCGTAACTAATAAGGCGAAAAAAATCAAATACACGTTTTTTGTTAGTTTTGTGTTTCTCTGTATAGTCATGTGTTTTAGCTTTTTTTGGTATCTAAGAAGCTCAAAAATATTCATACTACACTTTTTTCGTAATATCCTTTCGTTTAATAATATAACATAATTTGCATGCATTTTGATATTTTGTTGTCTTACAAGTTGAAAACTCCCAAAAATCAAGTTTTTCGTAATTTTGTTCTATATTTCTATATAGAGCCCTTGGCCAGTGTCCTTCCTACATAAAAAAAAAAAGCCTTCTGGTACCTAAGAAATTCAAAAGCACTCATATTACAAGTTTATCGTAATGTCCTTTCCTTTCCTCATAGGAAACTTTATTTAAATGCAATTTGGCATTTTTGTAGGTGAATAACTGAAAAACACTCAAAAATACATATTTTTGATAGTAATAGCGTCTATTAAGAGTGTTTTGTATACGTTTCAGTGTTTTTGTTCTTAAGAACGTCAAAAACACCTTCAAGAACTATAATGCTATTTTTTATTTTGATATAAAGTGCTTTCCTTGTTTTTAATTGTTTTGATGTTTAATACGCTCAAAACACTCAAAACTGAAATTTCTTGTAATGTTGTTTCCTTTCCGCATATATGTGGCTTTGCATGCCTTTTGGCGTTTTGGCAATTACAATGTGAAAAGAACTAAAAGTGCACCATTTTCTGAAGGTTGTTCTTTTTTTTCCTTCATACAAAATGATGTTCATTCGTTTTAGTGTTCTGGTAATTAATAAGCTCAAAATAAACGTTTCTCATAATGTGCTTTCATTTAATCATATAGGTTCTTTTGCATTCATTTTCGCGTTTCGGTACGTAACAAGGCGAAAAGACCGTTTTTGGTCATGGAAATCTGTTTTTCAATAAAGACTGGTCTTGAAGTGTTTTAGTGTTTTGGTACTTAAAATAAAACTCAAAAAGACTCACATTACACGTTTCTCGGAATGTCCTTTTGTTTCCGCATATAGCGTGCTTTCCATGCATTTTGGCGTTATTGTAGGCAATAAGTGAAAAAAAAAAACACTCAAAATACACACTCTTGGTAATATTATTCTTTTCTTCATAAAGGATGTTTTCCAAGCGTTTGAGCGTTTTGGCACTTAAGAAGGTAAAAAAAAGACACTTTTTTTTAGCAAAATTATTTTTATTCACATATAAGGTACTTTCATTTCTTTCTTTTAGCGTTTTGGTGAACAGCACTCTTAAAAAAAAACTCAAAAGACACGTTTCTGATAATAACCTTTTGTTTCCCTATATTCCCTATATAGGCTTTAAATGCATTTTGGATTTTTGGTACCTAAGAATATGAAAACACTCAAAATACACGTTTTTTTTTTATTACATTTTTATTTATCTTTTTTTTTTTATTAATGTCATTCATTTTCTTTATATAGAGTGTTATTCATGTGTTTTAGTATTTTCGTAACCAAGATGCTCAAAAATACTCATAATACTCGTTTATCGAAATTATTTTTTCTCTTTCAATCTAGGGGTCTTTGCACATATTTTGGCGTTTTGGTTCCTAACAATATTAAAACCACTCAAAGTACATGATTTTGGAAAAGTTACTTTTGTTCCTCCATATAGAGTTCTATTCACGCTTTATAGCGTCTTATTACCTTAGAAGCTCAAAAACACATGATACACGTTTCTCGTAATGCTTTTCTATATAGATTGCTTTGCTTTAACTTTGGTATTTTTGTGCACAAGCTCAAAAACACTTAAGATAACCCTTCTTGGTACAGTTACGGTTTTTCCTTAATAGTCTGCGTTTTAAGTTTTTCTTATATAAGAAGCTTTGAAAACGCTCAACAGGCATGATTTGGCTAATGTTGTTTTTGAATGTCGTTATAGTGTGCTTTCCATGCTATTTAGCGTTTTAGTACTTAACACGGAGAAAAAATACACAAAAGACGCATTTCCGGTAATATCCTTTCATTTCCTCAAACAGGTGGGGTTTGCATTGATTTTGGAGTTTTATTACCTAACAATGTGAAAAAAAAAACATTTAAAATACAAGTTTTGATAATGTTGTTCTGTTTCTCCATATGGAGTGCTATTGTTGCATCTCAGGGTTTTGGTACCTAAAAAGCGCAAAAACACTCAAAACAGGTTTCTCATAATGTCCTTCCCTTTCCCCATAAAGAGTGTTTTGCGTACATGTTGGCATTTTTGTACGCAATAAGCTCAAAAACACTCAAAAAAATTTTTTTTGTAATGTTTTTCTGTTTCTTCATAAACGATGTTTTGTATGCGTTATAGCGTTATTATGCGTTAAAACCATGAAAATACTTAAAATACATGTTTTTGGTAATATATATATATATATATATATATATATATATATATATATATATATATATATATATATATATATATATATATATATATATATATATATATATATATATATATATATATATATATATATATATATATATATATATATATATATATATATATATATATATATATATATATTTTTTTTAATTCTCTGATATAAGGTGCATTCCATAATATTTAGCGTTTTAGTACCTGACACGCAGAAAAAAAAAGCTTTTCTGGTTATCTCATTTTGTTTTCCAATATAGAGAGTTTTATATGAATTTTGGCATTTTGGTACATTAGAATGTGAAAAACACTCAAAATACGATTTTGATAATGTTATTGTTTCTCTGTAATGGTGTTTTACATATGTTTTACCGTTTTGATTTGTAAGAAGTTCAAAACACTCAAATGACACGTTTCTCATAAAGTAATTTCTTTTCCACATATAGGTGGTTTTGCATGCACTTTTGTGCTTTACTAACTATATAAAAGCTCTCAAAAAACACGTTTTAGTTATTCTGATTCTCTATATACAATGCTATCCATGAGTTTTAGTGTTTTAATACCTATGATGCTCAAAAAAACACATTAAAAACATATCTCATAATGCCATTTCATTTCCTCATATAGGCTTCTTTCTGTGCATTTAGGCATTTAGGTACTTAACAAGGTAAAAAAAAAAAAAACACTCGAAAACACGTTATTTCGCAATGTTCTTTTTCTCCATAAAGAGTGCTGGTTAAGCGTTTTAGCGCTTTGGTACCTAAAAATTCATAATATTCTTTTCCATAATGTCCTTTAGTTTTCCAATATAGGGTGCTATGCATGCATTAACAAGCTGAAAATCACAAAAAAATACACGTTTTTGCGAATGTTATTTATTTTCCCTATAAACGATGTTTGCATGCGTTTTTCTTTTTTCATACATAAGTAGCTTAAAAAAACATTAAAAAAAACACGTTTTTTTTTTTATTCTTATATATGGTGCTTTCCACATTATTTTAACGTTTTGGTGCCCTAACACACTAAAAAAAAAAAGACACATTTCTGTTAATGTCTTTTATATCCCCATGTAGTGGGTTTTGCATGCATGTATTTAATTCTCAAAATACTCATTTAAATAAAGTTGTTACGTTTTTCCGTATAGAGTGCTATTCATTTGTTTTAGGGTACCTAAGAAGCTCAAAACACTAATAATACACATTTCTCGTGATGTCCTTTCGTTTCCTTATGTAGGATACTTTGCATGCATTTTGACGATTTTATACCTAGTAAGCTAAAAAAAAATGCAAAAATACACGTTTTTTTTTGTAATCTTATTAGTTTTTTTTTCCATAAAGAGTGTTTTGTAAGCGTTTTATTTTATTTCAAAAGAACCTAATGAAAACACTCTAAAAACATGTTTTTATTAATGTTGTTTTGTATTTCCTAATATGGTACTTTTTATGCTTTTAAATGTTCTCGTGCCCAACACGTTCAAAAACACACAAAAGACACGTTTCTAATAATGCCTTTTCGTTTCCTCATATAAAGGGTTCTTCATTTTTTTTTTTGTTGGGGGCGGATTTTTAATACTTGCCAATGTGAAAAACACTCGAAATAAACGTTTTTGTTAATGTTGTTTCTTTTTTCATATAGAGAGCTATTCCTGCGTTTTAGCGTTTGGTAACAAATATCAAAAACACTCATAATACAGGTTTCACTTTATGTCTATTTGTTTCCGCAAACAGGATGTTTTCTATGCTTTTTGGCGTTTTTGTATCTAACAAGGTGAAAAATAAGAAACAAAACATTTTTTGATAATATTGTTCGTTTTAGCGTTTCGTTACATAAAACCCTCAAAAACAATTCTAATAGACTTTTATTATAATGCCCTTTTGTTTTCACATATAGTGCGGTTTCCATACACTTTCCCATTTTTCAATGTAACAAACTCAAAAACACTCAAAGTACATGATGTTGGTAATGTTATTCTGTTTCTTCGTATAGGGAATTTTGCCTGCGTTTTAGCGTTTTGGTACGTAAGACGCTTAAAAAACACTAAAAAGACACATTTTTTGGTAATGCTGTTTCGTATTCCCATAGAGGGTGCTTTCCATTCTATATAGTGTTTTTTTCCTAACACGATTAAAGAGACACGTTTTGTGTCTGGTAATGTTGTTTCATTTCGCCTTTTTGGTGACTTTTCATGCATTTTGAAGTTTTAGTACCAAAGAATGTAAAAAAAAAAAAAAAAAAAAAAAAAAAATACACTTTTTTTTTTTTATGTTGTTTCTCCAAATAGGGTGTTATTTACGCATTTTATAATTTTGGCAAGAGGATCAAAACCACACATATTACATGTTTCTCGTCGTGTCTTTTTGTTTCCTCATATATGATGCTTTCCATGCATTTCGGAGTTTCAGTACGTAAGGAGGTAAAGAGCACTTAAAATACCCATTTTTGATAAGGATGCTCCTTTAATCCATATACAGTGTTATTCATGAGTTTCAGCGTTTTGTTAACTCAGAAGATAAAAGAAAAAAAACACTTCTAATACACGTTTCTCGTAATGTTCTTTCCTTTCCCTATATAGGATATATTGAATGCATTTTGGGGTCTTAGTAAGAAGGTAAAAAAAAAACATTTTAATGACACATTTTTAGTAAAGTTGTTTTGTTTTCCCTTATGGGTGACTTCACTTCTTTTTACCGACTTCGTTCCTAACACACTTAAAATAATCAAAATATACGTTTCTATTAATGTTGTTTTGTTTTCCCCATATTGGATGCTTTGCAACACTTTCACGTTTTTGTAACTATCAATGTAAAAAGATAAAAAAAAAAAAAAAAAAAAACGCTCAAAATACACGTTTTTGGTATATGGGGAAACGAAAGGTTATTACGACAAACGTGTATTATGAGTGTTTTTGATCTTCTTGGGGAAAAAGAAAAACGATAAAATGCACGAATATTACTCTATATATAGAAAGAGAACATCTTCACCAAAAACGAGTATTCTAAGTCTATTTCAGTCCAAAACACCTAGTATGGGGAAAATAAACGATATTTCCAGAATCATATCTTTTTCAGTGTTTATGAGCGTATTAGGTACCAAAACGATAAAAGAAAAACAAGAAAAAAAAAAACATGGAATCCTCCATAAACGGGAAAGCAAAACAACACAAACAAAAACGTGTATTTTGAGTGTTTTTGAGCTACTTACGTATCAAACTGCTAAAATGGCATGCAAAACACACTTATGGATAAACTCAATAACTCTATCAAAAACATGTATTTTGAGAGTTTTTGAGCTTGGTACATACAAAAACGACAAAATGCATGCAAAATACACTATATAGGGAAACGAAAAAACTTTACGAGAAACGTGTACCAAAACCATGAAACGTATGAATAGCACTCTATATGGAGAAACAGAAGAATAAAAAAAAAAGTGTATTTTGAGTGATTTCAAGTTTTTAGGGACCACAACGCGAAAATGCACAAAAAGCATGCTATATGGGAAAGGAAACAACATTTCCAGAAATGTGACTTTTGAGTGTTTAAGAGTGTGTTAGCACCAAAACGATGCTGAGAGGCATGGAAAGCACCCCATAAGGGAAAACGAAAAGAACATTACAAAAAAAAAAGTCTTTTCTTTTGAGTGTTTTTGAGCTACATACTTACCAAAACGATAAAACACGAGCAAAACACCCTTTACGGAAAAACAGAATAACAATACACGTTTTTGGTAATATTGTTCTCTTTCTCCATATAGAGTCCTCTTCATGCTTTTAAACGTTTTAGTACCTAAGGAGCTCAAATGCACACATAATAAACGTTTCTCGTAAAGTCTTTTCTTTTCCTGAGAGAGTATTTTGCATGCATTTTTGTGTTTTTACACGTAAAAAGCTCAAAAACTCGAAATACACGTTTCTACTAATCTTATTATATTCCTCCACAAAGTTTGCATAGATTTTAGAGTTTTGAAGCATAAGTAGATGGAAAACACTCAAAAGACACGCTTTTGATAATATTATTTTGTTTTTCAATATAGGTACCCTAGCATGCTTTTTTAGCATTCTCATAAACACACAAAAGGCACGCTTTTTGAAAATATTTTGTTTTGTTTTTCAATATGCTTTTTAGCACTCTCAAAAATACTTATGAAATGTTTCTGGAAATGTTTCGTTTTCCCATAGATACTCGTAGTGTTGTGCATGCATTTTGACGTTTTGGTACATAACACTGTGAAAAAACAATAAAAATACACGTTTTTGGTAATGTTATTCTGTCTCTACATATAGAGTGCTATTAACAGATTTTCGTGTTTTGTTACCTAAAAAGTTCAAAAACACTAATAATACACATGTCTCGTAATATCCTTTTGTTTCCCCAAATGGGTTTATTGCCTTGCATTTTTTTCATTTTCGTAAGTGAAAATGTGAAAAACATACTAAATATCCATTTTTGGTAATATTGTTCTGTTTCTTCATATATAGTGCTATTCATATGTTTTAGCGTTTTCCTACCTAAGATTCTAAAAAGACACATAAAAGGAGATTTTTGTAATTCACCATATATGGAACTTTACATGCATATTTGCGTTTTTATACGAAAGAAGATGGAAAAAAAATAGTTATTCTGTTTCTCGATAAAAGGTATTTTACATATATTTTAATGTTTTGTGAAATAGCTCAATATCACTCAAAAGACACGTTTTTGTTAATTTTGTTGTGTTTTCTCAAATAGTGATCTTTCGATGCCTTTTTTTTAGTGTTTTGGTGCCTAAAACGCTCGTAAAGACTCAAAAAACATGTTTGTGGAAATGACGTTTAGTTTCCCTGCTGATGGAGCATTGTATGCATTTTGATTTTTTTTTTTTATAACAATGCGAAAACACTCAAAATAAACGTTTTTGGTAATGTTCTTTTTTTTCAGAGTTCTATTCATGCGTGTTCGTGTTTTGGTACGTAATAAGCTCAAAAAAACTCACAAAATACTTTTCTCGTAATGCTTTTCTTCCTTTCCCTATGAAGGTAATTTTGCATTTATTTTGTCGTTTTTTCTCCGTAGCAACATGAAAAACACTGAAAATTCTCATTTTTTGTTAATATTATCCCGTTTTTCAATAAAGGGTGTTTTGCACGCGTTTCGTCATTTTGGCACGTACGTAGCTCAATAACACTCAAAAGAAAAGTTATTTTTTTAACGTTCTTTTTGTTTCTTTTATAGGGTGCTTTCCATGCTTCCCATCATCGTCTTAGTGACTAACACGCTCTTATACACACAAAAGACACATTTCTGGAAATGTCGTTTCCTTTCCCATATAACATGCTTTTTGTGCATTTTGGCGTTGTGGTCCTTAACAACTTGAAATCACTCAAAATACACGTTTTTTTTTTTTTTAAATCTATAGAGCGCTATTCATAAGTTTAAGGATTTTGGTACACGTTTCTCGTAATGTTTTTTTTTTCTTTCCCTATATAGTGTACTTTGCATGCATTTTGTCGTTTTTGTACGTAACAAGCTCAAAACTCTCAAAACACATGTTTTTGGTAAAGTTATTGAGTTTATCCATAAATGTGTTTTGCATGCCATTTTAGCGGCTTCATACGTAAGTAGCTCAAAAACACTCAAGATGAACGTTTTTAGTTGTGTTGTTTTGTTTTCCCATTTATGGCGGTTTTTTTTTCTAGCGTTTTGGTACTTAATACGCTCATAAACACTGAAAACATATAATTCTGGAAATATCTTTTATTTTCCCCATACTGGGTGCTTTGGCTCGAAATACACTTAAAATACTCGTTTTTGGTGATGATGTTCTCTTTCTATATAGAGAATAATATTCGTGCATTTTATCGTTTTGTTACCTATGAAGATCGAAAACACTCATAATACACGTTTGTCGTAATATCCTTTTGTTTCCCCATATAGGATGCAATGCGTGCATTTTGGCGATTCGTTACCTAACAATGTGAAAAAAAAAAACCGTCTCTGGTAATGTTTTTCTGTTTATATATAGAGAGCTTTTCACACGTTTTAACGTTCTGTTACATATAACCCTTCAAAATTCGTAATAACATATAATGTACCCTTATTTTCTTATATAGAGTGCTTTGCATCCATTTTTGGTGTTTTTCTACGTAATAATCATAAAGACACTCAAAAGGCACGTTTATAGTAATATTATTCTGTTTCTCCATTAATTTTTTTTCCATGCGGTTTAGCGTTTTGTTTTTAGGTAATGTTAATATATAGTCCCATATATGTGCTATTCATGCTTTTTAGTGTTTTCTAAAAAGAAAAAAAAACTCCCTAAAGACACATTTTTCTATTGTCGTTTCGTTTAACAATGTGGCAGTCTTTGCATTCATTTTAGTGCTTTGATACCTAACAATGTTAAAAAAAAACTTTTAGGTTTCTAGGTTTACACGATTCGTTTCCTTTATCTTATGGGGTGATTTGCATTGATTTTGGCGTTTTTATACTTAACAAGCTCAAAAACACTTTTGTAATGTTATTCCATTTCTATATAAAGGATGTTTTGCACCCTTACGTACGTAAGAAAGTATAAAAAACACTCTAAAGCCATATGTGGTAATTTATTTTATTTATTTATTTATTTATTTATTTACAAATAGAGTCCTTTCAATGCTTTTTACCGTTTTGATGCCTATCACGTTCAAAAAGCTGTCAAAACTCACGTTTCTGATAGTGTCTTTTCCATTCCCTACATAAGGCTTTGCAAGCATTATAGCATTTTGGTACCTAAAAATGAGAAAAACACTAAAACTACACATTTTAAGTAATACTGTTCTGTTTCTCCATATAGCGTGCTATTCATGCGTTTTTATATTTTGATACGTAAGCTAAAAAAAAAACAAAAAAAACATAATATACATTTCGCGTAATATCCTTCAGTTTTTCTATATAGGATACTTTGCAGGCATTTTGGCATTTCGGTGCCTTTGAATATGAAAAACACTCATAATGCAAATTTTTGGTAATGCTATTCTTTCTCCATTAAGGGTGTTTTGCATGGGTTTTGGCGTGTGTGTACGTAAGAAAGATTAAAAAAACACTCAAAATGCACTTTTCGGGTAATGTTTTTTTATTCCCAAATAGACTACTTTCCTTGTTTCAAGCCTTTTGGTGCCTGACTTGCTAAAAAAAAAAAAAAAATCACCTAAAAAGACACGTTTCTGTTAATGTCGTTCCATTTCACCATGTAGGGGGTTTTGTATGAATTTTTGTGTTTTAGTACCTAGCATTGTGAAAACACTTAAATTACACATTTTAGGCAGTTTTTTTTTTGTTTTGTTTCATATAGAGTACTATTAACGCTTTTTAGCATCTTGATACGTAAGAAACTCAAAAAGGCTCATAATATTCATTTCTCGTAATATTCTTTCTTTTTCCCATATACGGTGCCTTACATGTATTTTCGTGTCTTTTCTACGTAATAACCTAAAATAAAACACTTAAATACACGTTTATGAAAATGTTTTTCTGTATCTCCAGTGAGGGTATTTTAAATGCGTTTAATCATTTTTATACGTAATAAGGTCAAAACAATCTAAAGACATGTTTTTTTAATAATGTTATTTTGTATTCTCATATAGTGTTCTTTTCATCCTTTTTAGCGTTTTGGTGCTTCACACGTTTAGACTCAAAAAGACACGTTTTTGGTCATGTCGTTTCGTTTAAATATATACTTGGCTTTTCATGCATTTTGACTTTTTTTGTAGCTAAATTGTGAAAAAGTCGAAATATTCATTTTAGGTAATGTTATTCCGTTTCCTCATATAAAGTGCTATTCGTGCGCTTTAGTGTTTTGGTATCTAAGAAGTTCATAACACGTTCCTCGTAATTTCCTTTTCTTTTCCCTTTGTAAGCATTTTGGCATTTCGATACGTAACAATGTGAAAAACGCTCAAAAAACACCTTTTGGTAATCATGTGTTTCTCCATGAAGAGTGCTGTTCACGAGTATTAACGTTTTGGTACCTAAGAAACAAAAAAAAAAAAAAAACACACTGATAATGCACGTTTCTCATAATGTACTTTCTTTCCCCTTAATACACGTTCCCTTTGTTTTCCTCTTATTGGTGGTTTGCAAACATTTTGGAGTTTTTTTTTTTTTTTACAAGCTCAAAAACACTCAACATTCACGTTTTTGGTAATGTTATTCTGTTATTCCATGAAGGATGTTCTGCATGCGTTTATGCGTTTTGATATGTAAGAAGCTTAAAAAAAAAAAAACTTAGAAGACAAGTTTTTGGTATTATTGTTTTTGTTGGAATATAGGGTTATTTCTTTGATTTTTAGAGTTTCTGTGTGTACAGAGCTCTAAAACACTAAAAGAATACATTTTTCGTAATGATCTTTCATTTCCTCATGTAGGATACTTTGCATGCATTTTAGCAATTATTTAACTTACAAGTTGAAAAACATTAAAAAAACCCCGTTTTTGGTAATGTTGTTCTGTTTGTACATAAGGAGAACTTTTCATGGGCTTTAGCGTTTTGGTACCTAAGAAATTCAAAAACACTCATAATACACGTTTCTTGTAATGTACTTAACAAAGTGAAAAACTTTCAGGCAACATGTTTCTAGTAAGTTTGTTGATTTTTTACGCAACGTATATAACGTTTCAGCGTTTTGGTAATTAGGAAATTCAAAAACACAAATAATACATGTTTCTCGTAATGTCCGTTCTTTTCCCCATATAGCATGCTTTGTATGCATGTTTTGTATGTAGTAAGCTGAAAAACATTCAAAAGGAATTGCTATTTAGATACGTTTTAAACTATTGGTGCTCGTACATAAGATGTTTAAAAACGTTCGAAACACGTTTTTTTTATTATAATATTTTTGTATTCCCTTACAAGGCCCTTTCTATGTTATTTAGCGTTTTGGTGTCTAACACACTAAAAATCACACAAAAGTCACGTTTCTAGAAATGTCATTACATTTCCTCATAGAAGGTTTTGAATATAATTTGGCGTTTTGGTGACTAACAATATGAAAAATACTTTAATTACACTTTTTTTCATATACATCACTATTCATTTGCTTTAGCATGTTGGTACTTAAGAAGCTCAAAAACACTCATAATACACATTTTTTGTAATGTCCTTTCCTTTCCCAAAATAGGATGTTTTGCATTTATTTTAGCGCTTCGGTACCAAACTCGGTAAAAAAAAAAAACTCAAAAAACACATTTTTGGTAATGTTCTTTTCTTTACAAAAAGTGGTACTTACGCGTTTTAGCGTTTTGATATTTAAGAAACCCAAAAACACTCTTGTATCCTTGTAGTGACCTTTCTTTTTCCTCTAATTGGTGGTTTGCAAACATTTTGTTGTTTTTGGTACTTTAGCTCACAAATACATAAAATTCACGTATTAGGCAATGTTATCACGTTTCTCCGTAAAGGTTGTTTTCCATGCGTTTCAGCGTTTTCGGGCGTAAGAGGGTCAAAAACATACTAAAGATACGTTTTTTTGGAAATGATATTTTGTATTGTCAATTACGGTGCTGTCCGTGCTTTTTAGCGTTTTAGTGCCTAACAAGCTAAAAAAAAAAAAAACAGTCAAAAGACACGTTTCTGGTAATGTCGTTTCATTTCTTTATATAAAAGACTTTGAGTGGGTTTTTGGTGTTTTACTATTTGGCAATGAGAAGAATAATCAAAATACACGTTTTAGATAAGGTTGTTCTATTTCTCCATATCAAGAACTATTTATAGGTTTTATCATTTTGGTACCTAAAACCTCAAAAAACTCTTGTAAAACGCGTTTCTCGTAATATAGTTTCGTTTCCCAATATAGCGAAACATATGCATTTTGGTGCTTCGGTACAAAATATGGTGTAAAACAGTGAAAAAAAGAATCGTTTTTGATATTGTTATTCTGTTTCTGCATTAAGAATGCTATTCAGGCAATTTTTGTCTTTGTTCCTAAGAAATGAAAAAAAAACATTCATAACACACGTTTCCTTTAATTTTCCTTTCGTTTCCCCACAAAGGGTCCTTTATACGCGTTTCGGGGATTTTGTACGCAACAAACTCAAAAACACTTAACATACACGTTTTTGGCAAAGTTATTCTCTTTCTTTATCAAAGGTGTTTTACATGCGTTTTAGTGTTCTGAAACTTTATAAACACTTACAAGCACTTATAAACACTTTAAAAAGACGTCTTTGGCAATGTTATTTTGTTTTTCCATATATGGTGCTTTCCATGCTATTTAGCATTTTGGTGTCTAACACGCTGAAAAAAAAAAAAAAACGACACGTTCTTTTAATGTTCCATTTCACCGCGTAGGAGGTTTTGGCAAGTATTTTCGCGTTTTAGTACCTAACAATGTGAAATAAATAAACACAAATTGAACTTTTTTCGTAATGTACTTTTTCTCCATGCAGTGTGCTACTTATGCGTTTTAGCGTTTTGGTACCTAAGAAGCTCAAATCATTCATAATTCACGTTCCTCGTAATATCCTTTCATACTCTCCTATTGGATGCTCTGCATACATTTTGGCGTTTCGGTACCTGACGAGGTTAAAAATACTCAAAAAAGACGTTTTTAGTAATATCCTTTTTTCTGTTTTAAGAATACTATTCACGCGTTTTAGTGTAATTTCGTTTCGCCATATAGGGTGCTTTGCATGCGTTTTCGCATTTCTGTAAGTAACCATCAGAAAAGAACAAAAAAAAAAAAAAAAAAAAAAAATCAAAAATGCATGTTTTTTTTTTTTTTTTTTTTTTTAATATTAACATGTTTCTCCATTAAGGGAGTTTTCCAAGCGTTTAAGCGTTTTGGTACGTAAGAAACTAAATAAGAGAGAAAAAATAAAAACACTAATATTATGTTTTTAGGGATATTCTTTTGTATTCACATATAGGGTATTTTCCATTTTTTTTTTTTTTATGGTTTTTGTGCGTAAAATGCTGAAAACACTCAAAGTATACTTTTATGTCAATGATGTTTCCTTTCTCTCTATAGAGGCATGCATTTTGGACTTTTCGTACCTAACAATGTCAAAAACACCCAAAACACATGTTTTTGTTATTGTTATTCTTCTTCTATATAAAGAGTGTTATTTATTCGTTTTAGTAATTTGGTAATTGAGAAGCTAAAAAACAGTCCTCATACACGTTTCTCGTAATGTTCTTTCCTTTTTAAATAAAATTGCACTCATTTTGGCGTTTTAGTATTTTGGTAATAAAGAAGCTTAAAAACAGTCCTTATACACGTTTCTCGTAATGTTCTATCCATTTTAAATAAAATTGCACTCATTTTGACGTTTCGTTTCCTAAGAATGTGAAAAAAAACACTCAAAGTACATTTTTTTGGTATAATTTGTTGTTTCTTTATATAAAGTTCTATTTATTCGTTTTATCATTTCGGTACCTTAGAAGTTTAACAACACTTATAATTCACGTTTCTTGTAATGCTCTTTCGTTTCACCATATAGAGTGATTTGATTTAATTTTGGCGTTTTTATACATAACTAGATCAAAAACACAAAATTACACCTTTTTGGTAAGGTTATTTTTGTTTTTCAATAACGCGAGTTCTGCATGCGTTTTAGGGTTTTGGTATGTAAGAAGCTTAAAAACACTCAAAACACATGTTTTGGTAATGTTGTTTTGTATTCTCTTATAGAGTACTTTCCATTCTATTGAGCGTTTTAGTGCTTAACACGCAGAAAAACATAAAAAGTATGTTTCGGGTGGTTTCCTTTTATTTCCTTAAATATAAAGCTTTGCATGCATTTTGGAGTTTTAATACCTAATAATGTGCACAACGCTTTAAATAGATATTTTGATAGTGTTGTTCTGTTTTTCCATGTATGATACTGTTTTTGCTTTTTTAGCGATTTCGTACCTAAAAAGCTGAAAAACACACATATTATACGTTTTTCGTAATTTCTTTTCGTTTCCCCCTATAGGATGCATTACATATATTTTCGCATTTAGGTACCTAACAAGGTTTCGGTTCTTCTATAATCTATTTTATTCACGCGGTTTTTTTTTTGCGTTTTGGTACCTAAAGAAAACTAAAAAAAAAAAAAAAAACACTAATAATTATAAACGTTTCTGTTGATGTCCTTTCTCTTCACCATAAAGGTTGTTTTGTATGCACTTTTGCTTTTTTTGTAGGTAACATCAAAAACACTCAAAATACACGTTTTTTTTATGTTATTCTGTTTCTTCAAAAAGACTGTTTTGAATGCGTTTTTTAGCGTTTTGGTACATAAGAAGAACAAAAACAGTCAAAAGACAAATTTTTGGTAATGCTTTTATTCCCATATAGGATGATTTCCCTGCTGTTTAGCGCTTGGTTGCCTGACACATTCAAAAATACTTAAAACACACGTTTCTGATAGTGAACGCGAAAGCGAGTTAAAACAAAACTATATGGAGAAACAGAATAACATTAACAAAAACGTATGATTTGAGTTTTTTACATCGTTAGGTACCAAAACTCTATAATGCATGGAAAGCCTATTATATGTGGAAACGAAACGACATAACAAGAAACGTATCTTTTGAGCGTTTTTATAAATGTTAGGAAACAAAATGATAAAAAGCATGGAAAACACCCTATATGGGAACAGAAAACAACATTACCAAAAACGAGCCTTTTGAGTGTTTATGAGTGTGATAGGCACTAAAACGATAAAAAAAAAAAAACATTGAATGCTCCCTATATGAGATAATTACCAAATGAGACATTACCAAAAACGTCTCTTTTTATTTTTTTTTCTAACTACTCTCGTTCAAAAATGATTAAACGAATAGTTTAGAAACAGTATAACATCACCAAAAACGTGTATTTTGAGTATTTTTCATCTTCTTACTTAGAAAATGCCAAAATGTATGCAAAACACTCTATATGAGGAAACAAAAGACTTTACGAGATATATGTATTATAACAGTTTTTGATCTTAGGTATCAAAATGCTAAAACGCATAAATATCATTTTTTTTATTTATTTTTTCAAACAGAGCAACATTACCAGAAACGTGTTTTTTGAATGTTTTCACCTTGTTAGGTATAAAAATGCCAAAATGCATGCAAAACCCTTTACATGGCGAAAATGAAATAAAATTACCAGAAACGTGTTTTTTCAATATTTTTTCCAATATTTTTAGGTCTAAAAAAAGCATGGAGAACACCCTGTATGGAAATACAAAACATAACTAAAAACGTGTCTTTTCAATGTTTTTGATCTTTATACGTACCAAAACGATAAAACGCATGCAAAACACCCTATAAGGAGAAACAGAATAACATTACCAAAAACAAGTATTTTGAGTGTTTTTTTTTTAGCATGTTACGCAGTAAAACGAGAAAATGCCTGCAGAATAATCTATATATGGAAACGAAAAAAAAAAAACAACATTACGATAAACATGTATTATGAGAATTTTTAAGCTTCTTAGGTACATATACTCTAAAATGTATGAATAGCACTCAATATATGTACCGAAATGTTAAAACGCATTTCTATGTGAAGAAATATAACATTATTACCAAAAACTGCATTTTGAGTGTATTTTACATAGGTACGAAAACGCAAAAATGCATGCAAATCTTCCTAAAAGATTTCCAGAAACGCGTTTTTTAAGTGTTTATGAGCGTGCTAGGCACCAAAACGACATAAATAATGGAAACTACTTAATATTGAAAACAAAACAATATTACCTAACCGTGTCTTTTCAATGTTTTTTGAAGCATTTACGTCCCATAAGGCAGAAACGCATGCAAAGTATAACTTTAACAGAACGAGTATTTTGAGTTTTTTAGCTTGTTAAGTAGAAAAAAAATCCAAAATGCATGCAAAATACTCTATATCGGGAAAAGAGAAGACGTTATGATAATCGTGTATTATGAATGTTTTTGACTTTCTTACGTACCAAAGCGCGAAAGCGCAAGAATAGCACTCTAAATGAATGAAACAAACAACATTACTAAAAACGTGTATTTTAAGTGTATTTCACATTAATAGTTACCGAAAGACCAAAATGCATGCAAAACATGCATTTTGGTCTTTTGGTACCTATTAATTAATTTGTGAAAAAAAAGAGGAGATTTAACGAAATGTGAATTTTGGGTGTTTTTGGGTGTGTTAGACAGAACTTTAAAAAGCGCAGATATCACCGTATATAGGAAAACAAAACAACATTACGAAAAACGTGTCTTTTGTCTTTTTTGAAATTCTTACCAAAATGATAAAACGTATGCAATACTACCTTTATGGAGAAACAGAATAAAATTACCAAAAAACAAGCTTCTTAGGTACCAAAACGTTAAAACTCATGAATAGTACTCTACATGAAGAAACAAAACAACATTACCAAAACGTGTATTTGAAATTTGTTTCCAATTCTTTAGTGCCAAAACGCCAACTTTCATGCATTCATTAATTGGTGAAATAAAATGGCATTACTAAAATCGTGTCTTTTGTGTATCTTTTCAGCATGTTAGGCTCAAAAATGTTAAATACCCTGTATGTCAATACAAATCATTACCAAAAACGTAACCTTTAAGTCTTTTTAAACTTCTTGCATTTCAAAACGTTAAAAGGCATTTAAAGCACCCTGTATAGAGATGCAGAATAACATTAACAAAAACGTATATTTTGAGTGTTTTTTACTATATTACATACACAAACACCAAACATCATACAAAGCATCACAATAAGGAAAAAAAAAGGACGATAGTAGTAGTGTCTTATTATTATTATTTTTTTTACCAAAACTCTAAAACTTTTAAATAGCACTCTGAATAAAAATAAAATAATAAAAAAAGAACCTTACCAACAACGTGTATTTTGAATTTTTTTTTTACATTGTTAGTTACAAAAACGTGAAAATGCATGCAAAGCATCCAATATAGGAAAACGAAACCAAATTTAAAAACGTATATTTTCATTATTTTGTGCGAATTAGGCACCAAATCGGCAAAAAGAAGGGAAGTCACCCATAAGAGAATACAAAACAACTTTACTAAAAACGTGTCATTGTAATGTTTTTTTTTTTTTAGTTTCTCACTAAAACGCCAAAATGCATTCAATGCACCCTTTATAGGAACATATATAGAACATTATGAGAAAAGTGTATTAGGAGTGTTTTTTTTTTTTTTTACCTCTTAGTTATCAAAACGCTAAAACGCATAAATAGCACTGTATATGGAGTATAGAAACATCCTTATAAAAAATAAATGTGTATTTTGAGGGGCTTTCACCTTGCTTCATACTGAAACTCCGAAATGCATGCAAAACATCAAATGAGGAAACAAAAGGACATTACGAGAAACATGTAATATGTGTGGTTTTGAACCTGTTAGGTACCAAAATGATTAAATGCGTAAATAACACAATATTTGGAGAAACAGAACATTAACAAAAACGTGCATTTTGAGTTTTTTTTCACATTCTTTGCCAAAATGCATAGAAAGCCCCAAAAAGGGGAAATGAAACAACATTACCAAAAACGAAACGCATCTTTTCATTGTTTTTAATCGTGTTAGGCACAAAGACACTATGTAGAATGGAAAGCACCCTCTATGGAAATACAAAAGAGCATTACCAAAAATGTTTCTTTTCAGTATTTTTAAGCGCCTTACGTACCAAAACGCTAAAACGCATGCAAAGCTCCCTCTACGAAGAAACAGAATAGCATTACCAAAATCATGTACTTTGAGTGTTTTCGAGTTTGTTACATTAAAAAATGGGAAAGTGGCATTTTGGTACCTTAGAGGATGAAAAACACTCAGAATGCTAATTTTTGGTAAAGTTTCTCCATTAAGGGTGTTTTGCATGATTTTGGCATGTGTGTACGTAAGAAAGATAAAAACACTCAAAATGCACGTTTCGGGTAATGTTTTTTTCATTCCCATATAGAGTGCTCTCCATATTTGAAGTATTTTAGTGCCTGACTTGCTGAAAACACCTAAAATACACGTTTCTGTTACTGTCGTTTGATTTCACATTATAGGAGGTTTTGCATGCATTTTGGTGTTTTGTTACCTAACAATGTGAAAACACTTAAAGTACACACTTTAAGCATTTTTTTTTATATAGTGTATTATTAACGCTTTTCAGCTTTTTGATACGTAAGAAACTCAAACACATTTCTCGTAATATTCTTTCATTTTTTCCACATATGGTGTTTCTCATTTCTCGTAATATTTTTTCCTTTTCCCTTATATGGTGTTTTACATGTATTTTGTTGACTTCTACGTAATAAGCTAAAATAAAACACACAAATACACTTTTATGATAATGTTTTTCTGTTTCTCCAGTGAGGATTTTTTTTTTATATACGTTCTGTTTTTATACGTAATAAGGTCAAAAACAATCTAAAGACAGGTTTTTTTGGTAATGGTATTTTGTATTCCCATATAGTATTCTTTCCATCCCTTTTATCGTTTTGGTGCCTCACACGTTCAGAGAGACTCAAAACGACACGTTTCTGGTAATGTCGTTTCGTTTAAATATACACTTGGCTTTTCATGCATTTTGACTTTTTTTTTTTGTGACTAAGATGTGAAAAAAAGGCAAAATACTCGTTTTAGGTAATGTTCTGTTTCGCCATATAAATTGCTATTCGTGCGTTTTAGTGATTTGGTATCTAAGAAGCTCAAAACACGTTTCTCGTACTTTCCTTTTCTTTTCCCAAATAGGAGGCTTTGTATGCATTTCGGCTATTCGGTACGTAACAATGTGAAAAAAACTCAAAAAACACGTTTTTGGTAATGTTGTGTTTCTCCATGCGTATTAACGTTTTGGTACCTAAGAAACTAAAAAAACACTGATAATGCACGTTTCTCATAATGTACTTTCTTTTCCCCATATAGAATGCTTTACAAACATTTTGGAGCTTTTTTTTTAACAAGCTCAAAAACACTCAAAATTCACGTTTTTGGTAATGTTATTCTGTTACTCTATGAAGGATGCTTTGCATGCGTTTTTGCTTTTTGGTATGTAAGAAGCTAAAAAAAAAAAAAATCAAAAGACACGTTTTTGGTAATATTATTTTTGTTCCAATAGAGGATTATTTCTTTAAATTTTGGATTTTTTTTTCTGCTTTCAACGCTCAAAAGCACTCAAAACACACATTTCTCGTAATGACCTTTCATTTCCACATGTAGGATATTTTGCATGCATTTTAGCGATTCTTTACATAACAAGGTGAAAAACATTAAGAAGACCCGTTTCTGGTAATACACTTTTTATATGTAATAAGCTTAAAAACATTCAAAATAGACGGTTTTTGTAATAATTTTTGTTTCTCCTAAATTGTGTTTTTACATGCATTTTAAACTATTGGTGCTCGTACATAAGATGCTTAAAAACGTTCAAAACACATGTATGTTTATGATATTTTTTTTTTTTTCCTTTCAGGATCCTTTCTATGCTATTTAGCGTTTTTGGTGCCTAACACATTGAAAATTCACACAAAAGTCACATTTCCAAAATGTCGTTTCATTTCCTCATAGGAGGTTTTGAATACAATTTAGCGTTTTGGTGCCTAACAAAATGAAAAACACTTTAATTATACGTTTTTTTGGTATTTTTCCCCATATACATCACTATTATGGTGTTTTAGCGTGTTGGTACCTAAGAAGCTCAAAAACGTTCATAATACACATTTCTTGTAATGTCCTTTCCTTTCCCAATATAGGATGTTTTGTATTTATTTTAGCGTTTCGCTACCTAACTAGGTTAAAAACACTCAAAAAACACATTTTTGTTAATGTTCTTCTTTACAAAAAGTGCGTTTTAGCGTTTTAGCGTTTTAGCGTTTTGATAATTAAGAAATTCAAAAACACTCTTAATAGGCGTTCCTTTTAGTGCCCTTTCTTTTTCCTCTAATTGGTGGTTTCCAAACATTTTATTGTTTTTGGTACTTAAGCTCACAAATACTTAAAATACACATATTAGGTAATGTTATCACGTTTCTCCGTATGGGATGTTTTCCATGCGTTTCAGCGTTTTCGGGCGTAAGAGGGTCTAAAATACACTAAAGATACGTTGTTTGGAAATTATATTTTGTATTGTCAATTACGGTGCTATCCGTAATTTTTAGCGTTTTGGTGCCTAACATGCTGGAAAAAAAAAAAAACATTCAAGACACGTTTCTGGTAATGTCGTTTCATTTCTTTATATACGAGGCTTTGAATGGGTTTAGGTGTTTTACTATCTAACAATGAGAAAAACACTCAAAATACACGTTTTAGATAATGCTGTTCTGTTTCTCCATATAAAGATCTATTCATAGGTTTTATCGTTTTGGTACATAAGACCTCAAAAAAAACAAAAAAAAAAACATGTAAAACACGTTTCTCGTAATGTACTTTTGTTTCCCAATATAGAATATTTTGTATGCATTTTGGCTTTTCGGTACATAACATGGTGTAAAATAGTGAAAAAAAACTCATTTTTGATATTGTTGTTCTGTTGCTGTTGGTGTTGCTATTCAGGCAATTTATGTGGTTTTATACCTAAGAAGTTCGAAAACATTCATAATACACGTTTCGTTTCCTCACACATGGTCCTTTATACGCGTTTCGAGGATTTTGTACGTAACAAACTCAGACATTCAAAATACACGTTTTGCTAACGTTATTCTGTTTTTCCATAAGAGGTGTTTTCAATGCGTTTTAGTGCTTTGAAACTTCATAACACTTACAAGCACTTAAAAGCACTTAAAAAAGACGTCTTTGGTAATGTTACTTTCCATTCCCATTTATGGTGCTTACGAGCACTTAAAAGCACTTTAAAAAGACGTTTTTTTGGTAAGGTTATTTTCCATTGCCATTTATGGTGCTTTCCATGCTATTTAGCATTTTGGTGCCTAACACGCTGAAAAAAAAAAAAAAATACACATTTTTTGTAATTTTCCATTTCCCCGTGCTGGAGGTTTTGGCAAGCATTTTTGCGTTTTAGTACCTAACAATGTAAAAAAAAGAAACACTCAAACTGCACGTTTTTCGTATGTCTCTTTTGTCCATGCTGTGTGCTACTCATGCTTTTTAGCGTTTTGGTACCCAAGAAGCTCAAAAACATTCATAATTCAAGTTTCTCGTAATATCCTTTCATATTTCCATATACGATGCTCTGCATGCATTTTGGCGTTTCGTTACCTGACTAGATTAAAAAAAAAAAAAAAAAGACCTTCTTGGTATTAAAAATTCACGCGTTTCAGCGTAATTTCTTTTCGCCATATAGGGTGTTTTGCATGAATTTTCGTATTTTTTAAATTAATTACCAGAACAAACTCATAATACAAGTTTTTAGTAATATTACTATGTTTCTCCATTAAGGGAGGTTTCCAAGAATTTTAGCGTTTTGGTACGTAAGAAGCTAAAAAAAAAAAATATTCTTTTGTATTCACATATAGGGTATTTTCAAATTTTTTTTTTTTATCCTTTTAGTGCGTAACATGTGAAAACACTCAAAGTGCACTTTTCTGTCAATGACGTTTCGTTTCTCTCTATAGAGACATTCATTTTGGATTTTTGGTACCTAACAATGTCAAAAACACTCACAATACACTTTTTTTTATGTTATTCTTATTCTATAGTGTTATTTATTCGTTTTAGCATTTTTGTAATAAAAAAGCTCAAAAACAGTCCTCATACACGTTTCTCGTAATGTTCTTTCCTTTCTAAATAAAACTGCACTTATTTTGGCGTTTTGGTTCCTATGAATGTAAAAACACTCAAAGTACACTTTTTTTGGTAAAGTTTGTTGTTTCTTTATATAAAGTTCTATTTATTTCTTTTATCGTTTCGGTAACTTAGAAGTTTAACAACACTTATAATACACGTTTCTTGTAATGCTCTTTCGTTTTGCCATAGAGAGTGATTTGATTTGATTTTGGCGTTTTTATACATAACTCAAACAAAAACACAAAAATACACATTTTTTTTGGTAAGGTTATTTTGTTTCTCAACAACGCTTGTTTTGTATGCGCTTTAGGGTTTTGGTATGTAAGAAGCTTAAAAGCACCCAAAACACATATTTTGGTAATGTTTTGTATTCTCTTATAGAGAGCTTTCCTTTCATTATACTTAGCGTTTTGGTGATTAACACGCAGAAAACATGTTTCTGGTGGTGTCCTTTTATTTCCTTAAATATGAAGCTTTCCGTACATTTTGGCGTTTTGATACCTAATAATGTGAAAAAAGCTTTGAATAGACATTTTGGTAGTCTTTTTCTGTTTTTCCATGTAGGATACTGTTTTTGGCTTTTAGCGTTTCGGTACCTACAAAGCTGAAAACACGCATATTATACGTTTCTCGTAATATCATTTCGTTTCCCCATATAGGATGCATTAAATACATTTTCGCATTTAGGTACCTAACAAGGTACCTAAAAAGACTTTTTTTTTATTTTCTATAATTTGTTTTATTCAGGCGTTTTATTTTTTAAATGTTTTTGATCTTCATACGTACAAAAACATAAAACCTTTGCACCCTTTAAACCTAACACCCTTTATGGAGAAACAGATATTTTTCTTTTTTTCTATAATTTGTTTTATTCACGCGTTTTATTTTTTGCGTTTTGGTACCTGAAAAAAAAAAAAAATACTTATAATAAACTTTTCTGTTAATGTCCTTTTTCTTCACCATAAAGGTTGCTTTGTAAGCATTTTTAGCGTTTTTTATAGGTAACAAGATCAAAAACACTCAAAATACACGTTTTTTTATTATTTTGTTTCTACAAAAAGGGTGTTTTGAATGTGTTTTAGCGTTTTGGTACATAAGAAGCACAAAAACAGTCAAAAGACAAATTTTTAGTAATATTTTTATTCCCATATAGGATAATTTCCCTGCTTTTTAGCGCTTGGTTGCCTGACATGTTCAAAAACACACAAAAGACACGTTTCCGATGGTGTCGCGATTATGCGAAAACGTGAAACAACACTATATGGAGAAACAGAATAACATTACCAAAAACGTATGATTTGAGTGTTTTGAGCTTACTAAATAAATAGCCGTCAATATGCATGCAAAGCACCACAAATGAGGAGTGAAATGTACAATACGAGAAACGTGTATTATGAGTGCATTCGTGGATTAAAACACTAAAACGCATGAATAGCACTCTTTATTAGGAAACAGAAGAACATTAGCAAAAACGTGTTTTTTTATTTTTTTTTATTTATTTATTTTTTTAGCTTGTATGTACCGAAACGCCAAAAATCATACAAGGCATCCGATATGGTGAAATGAAAGGGCATCTCGAGTATTTCAAAATTCTTACGTGACAAAAACACCTATATGGAGAAACAGAACAACATTGCATAAAATAAATATTTTGAGTGTTTTACACAGTTAGGTGCCATAAACGCTAAAATGCATGCAAAGCCCCCGTATTGGAAAAATGAAATGTGTCTTTTGATATTTTTGAGTGTCTGAGGCTCCAAAAAGCTTGAAAAGCATTCTATTTAGGAATGAAAAATAACATAACCAAAAACGTGTCTTTTAAGTGCTTTTAAGATTACGTTCCAAAACGCTAAATCGAATGTAAAACACATTTTATTCAGAAAGAAAATAACATTACTAAAAATTTGCATTTTGAGTGTTTTGCAGCCTCTACAAAAAAAAAAAAAAAAATGTACAAAAACCCGTACAAAAAGGCCAAAATGCATGCAAAGGATCCTGTACGGGGAAACTAAAGGACATTACGAGAAACGTGTTTTTGAGTATTTTTGAGTTTCTTAGATACCAAAACATAAAACCGCCTGAACATCAGTCTTAATGGAGAAACACAATAATATTACCAAAACTTTTCTTTTTTTTCAGGGTTTTTCACCGTGTTATGAATATAAACGCCAAAATGCATATTAAGCATCCTTTATACAGGAAATGAAAGGACATTAAAAAAACGTGTTTTATGAGTGTTTTTGAGCTTCCTAAGTACTAAAATAATAAAACGCATAAATAACATTCTATATGAAAAAGCAGAACAAAATTAGTTAAAAAGTGTATTTTTTTTTTCACATCGTTAAATAGCAAAATACCTAAATATTCTAAGGCCACTATATAAAGAAAAGAAACGACGTTACTAGAAACGTGCCTTTTCAGTGTTTTTTTTTTCTCAATGAGCGTGTTAAATATCAAAACGATAAAAAGCATAGAAAACAGTTATTCGCTATACAGAACATCATTTCTTAAAACGTGTCGTTTGAGTGTTTTTAACTTTCTTATGTCCTAAAACGCTGAAACGCATAAAAACACCCTCTATGGAGAAACGGAATAAAGTTATCAAAAACGTGTATTTTGAGTGTTTTTCTTTTCTCAATTACATACAAAAAATGACAAAATGTATGCAATTGAAAACGGAAGGCCAATATCGTGTATCATACGTATTTTTGAGTTTATTTACCAAAACAATAAAACGTGTGAGTAGCACCTTTTGTGAAGAAAAAGGAAAAGAATAACAAAAAACATGTTTTTTTTTGTGTGTGTGTTTTTAACCTTGTTAGGAACCGAAACGTCAAAATAAATACAAAGAAATATATGGAAACGAAAGGACATTACGAGAAACGTGTATTACAAGAGTTTTTGAGCTTCTTAGGTACCAAAACTCTAAAATGCATAAATAGCACTCTCTATGTACAAATAGAAAAACATTGCCAATAACGTGTTTTAATTAAACGTTTTTGGCAATGTTTATTTTTCTGACTGTTAGGTACCAAAACCCCAAAATCCACGCAAAAAAAAAAAAAAAAATAGAAATTAAGATATGAAACATTTACAGAAACGTGTCTATAGTGTGATTTTTAGCATGTTAGACACCAAAACCCTAAATAGCATCAAAAGCATCCTTTATGCGAATACAAAACAAGATTACGAAAAACGCGTGTAAAACACCCTTTATGGAGATAAAAAATAGATTACCAAAAACGTATATTTTCAGTGTTTTTGCGCTTGTTACAAAAACGCCAAAATGCAGGCAAAGCAAATTATATGGGGAAGCGAAAGGACATTAAAGAAGGATCGCAGTCAGTAGTACTAGGGGTAGTTTACAGACCACCGACCAGTACAGAGGAAATTAACACCTCACTGTGGCAGGAATTAAATAGAGCAGGCAGGTACAGTCAGGTATGTGTGGTAGATTTTAATTTTAGGAATATCGACTGGAGTCTGATGGTGGGTAACAAGGAAGCAGAGGAATTTCTTAAGGTAATTCAGGATATTTTTTTAAAACAGGTAGTCGTAGAACCCACAAGGGAGAATAATATTCTAGATTTAATTCTTACTAGCAGGGAGGAAGCAGTCACGCAGGTAGAGGATGGAGGACAGCTAGGTAACAGTGACCATAGGGAAATTAGGTACAATTTAGAATGGGAAGAAACAGTTAGAAACAAAAACACTAGTAAAATACCTGACTTTAGGAGAGCAAATTTTGAAAAATTAAAAAGGTACCTCCAAGGAGTGGACTGGCAAAGGATGCAGGGTGAGGTCAGGTCAGGGACGGAGTTCAGAGAGATAAGGCAGGATGTGAGAGGTGAGCTGAGGCGTCAGGGTGTAGGACAAGAGGAGGGAAGATGTGTCCGGAAGGGAGGAGGAAAGAGGAAGGGGGGAAGCTAGGTGTGAGTATGTTGGAATGTCAGGTCATGCTGATATGAGAGAGGTGAGGTCGAGGCGAGTAGATGAGGGAGTGGAGAGGATGGTAGGGGACGAGATGAGGGGACTAGGTGAAGTAAATGTAGATGAATTGTATAAATATTTCGTAGATAAAGTTCATACAGGTCAGTTAGCAAATATCCCGTATAGAACAATAAGATCACAAAAAAATGACCCTAAATGGATGACTGCTAGGTTAAAGCATTATATAGGGCGTAAGAGAAGTATATATAGGAGATTAAGGGCAGGGGAAGAAGTTTTAAGGACACAATATAATGAATTAGTTAGAACAGTCAGGAAGTTAACGAGGAAAGCTAAGGACAATTATGAATCAAAGGTAGTCAGCCAGGCGAAGACGGACCCCAAGGGATTTTATCAGGTATACAGGACGAAGAATAAGGATACTGTAGGTCCATTAAAGGCAGCAGATGGGGAACTGGTTAGTTCTGGGGAGGAGATTAGTAAACTTCTGAATGATTATTTTTTAACTGTCTTCACCCAGGAAAACATGCATGATATGCCAGATAGTGAACAGGTGTTTAGAGCAGATGAGAATGAGAAGCTGACAGTTATTTCCATAACTAGGGAGATAGTGGAACAGGAGATAGATAGGCTAAAAAAGTTCAAGTCACCAGGACCTGATGAAATATATCCCAGAGTAATTAAGGAATGTAAAGAGATTATTAGTGAGCCGCTAGTTTCTGTCTTTAGGAAATCACTGGAGTCGGGTGAGGTACCAGTAATGTGGAGGCAGGCTAATGTAGTACCCATCTTTAAGAAAGGAGATAAAACTTTAGTGTCTAATTATAGACCTTTCAGCTTAACTTCAGTTGTAGGTAAAATGTTAGTCAATAATAGCGAGGAACATTAGGAAACATTTAGACAAACATAACTTGATAAATCAGTCACAGCATGGCTTCACGAAGGGGAAGTCTTGCCTGACAAACTTGTTAAGTTTTTACAGTAAGGTGTACGAGGCAGTAGATAATGGTGATAGTTATGATATCTTATATCTGGACTTTAGTAAAGCATTTGACAAGGTACCCCATCAAAGGCTCCTGAGAAAGGTTAGGGCACACGGGATAGATGGGAAGGTGTTAGGCTGGATAGGGTCATGGCTTGGTAACAGGCGACAGAGAGTGGTAATAAACGGCTCGAAATCCGAGTGGGGTCATGTAATTAGTGGGGTGCCACAGGGATCAGTATTAGGGCCATTGTTATTTCTAATGTATATCAATGACTTGGATAGTGGAATTAGTAGTGATGTTAGTAAATTTGCGGATGACACAAAGATAGGTAGATTAATTAGGTCAGAATCGGATGCCATCGCCTTGCAGGCAGACTTAGATAGAATGAATGAATGGACGGATAGATGGCAAATGCAATTCAATATCAATAAATGCAAAGTGCTTAGCGTAGGTAGAGGAAACCCACACAATAGGTACACATTAGACAACCAAACTCTGGTAGGTACAGGGTACGAGAAAGATTTAGGAGTTATAGTTAGCTCTGAACTCCGTCTAGGGAAACAATGCATAGAAGCCAGAAACAAGGCAAATAGGGTACTAGGATTCATTTTTAGGAGTGTTAAAAGTAGAAGGCCGGAAGTAATATTAAAGTTATACTTGGCGCTGGTCAGACCTCATCTAGACTACGTGGTGCAATTCTGGTCCCCACATTACAGGAAAGATATAGGTCTATTAGAATCAGTACAGAGGAGAATGACTAAAAGGATTCAGGGGATGAGGAGTATTCCTTACGAGACGAGGTTGAAGCTGTTAAATTTACATTCTTTAGATAGACGTAGGTTAAGAGGGGACTTGATAGAAGTCTTTAAATGGTATAAGGGTTATAACAAGGGAGATGTAAGTGTGTTTTCGCGTTTTGTTACCTAAGCTCTAAAACGCTCATAATAAACGTTTCTCGGGTACTGTAGGGTACTTTGCATGGATTTTGGCGTTTTTCTACATAACAATCTCAAAAACACTTAAAATAATTGTTTTTGGTAATGTTATTCTGTTTCTTAATGAAGGGCGTTTTGAATGTGTTTTAGTGTTTTGGTACAAAAGTAGCTAAAAATCATTGTCATGAGATTATTTTGAGTAAAGTGACAAGAGATAATTTTAAGTAATTGTTTTCCAATATAGGGTGGTTCCATGCTTTTTAACGTTTGGGTGCCTAGCACGCTCATAAACAGGTTTCTAGAAATCTCTTTTCCTTTCGCCATATAGGGTGTTTTCCATCCATTTTTGCGTTTTGATACATAAGAATGTGAAATAGACTCAAAATACTCGTTTTTTGTAATGTTGTGTTTTTTTTTATATAAAGTAGTATTCATGTTTTTTTTCACGTTTTGGTATCAAAGAAACTCAAAAATACTAATCTTACATCAAAACGTTTAAAAGAATAGAACTCACCTTACATGGGAATATAAATCAACATTACGGAAAACGTTTCTTTTTAGTATATATATATATATATATATATATATATATATATATATATATATATATATATATATATATATATATATATATATATATATATATATATATATATATATATATATATATATATATATATATATATATATTTTTTTTAACAAAACTTTAACACGCATGAAAAATACTACATCGAAAAAAAAAAATCTATCGAAAAAACTAGTATTTTGAGTGTTTTTAAGCTTGTTAGGTAGAAATACTAAGAAAAATACTTGAAAATTACTTTATATGAGGAAACGAAAAGACATTAACAGAGACGTGTATTATGTGTGTTTTTTTTACCTTCTTAGGTACGAAAACACTAAAACGCATGAACAGCATTCTTTAAGGAAAAACTAGAAATTTCGCAAAACATATCTTTTGAGTGTATTTCACATTATTATGTATGCAAAGCAATTATATGGGGGAAAGAAACGATATTTTCAATAACGTTATCATTACGAAAAACGTGTCGTTCGAGTGTTTTTGAGCTCATTTTATGGAGCTAAACACATTTTATGGAGAAAAAAAAATATATAAAAAAAATAACTGTTCTGAGTGTTTTTAAGCCTGTTACGTACAAAAACGCCAAAATGCATGGAAATGGAACGAAATAACAAGAAGCGTGTTTTTTTAATGTTTTCGTGTAAGTTAGGTAGCAAACACACACAAAACAAACATTAAATACACCATATATGGGAAGAGAAAATAACCACCAAAAAACGTGATTTTTTAAATTTTTTCCCGACTTTTTACGTACCAAAACGCTAAAAGGCATGCAAAAAACACCCTTTATGAAGAAAAGAAAATAACATTACCAAAAAACAAATATTTTCACTGTTTTTTGAGCATCTTACGCTAAAATGCATGTAAAGTACGCTAAACGGGGAAACAAAAAGAGATTACGAGAAACGTGTATTTTCAGTGTATTTGTTACGTACCAAAACGATAAAACGTATTGAGAAACAAAATAATATTACCAAAAACAAGCTTCTTAGTGATCAAAACGGTAAAACGTATGAATAGCTGTCTATAGGAAAAAAAAGGAAAGTAATACTAAAAACGGGTATAGTTAGTATTTTTCATATTGTTAGGAACTAAGAAGACGTTTTTCAACGTGCTAGGCACCAAAATGATAAAAAGCATTGAAAGGACCATAAATGGGAAAACAAATCTAGGTAATAACAAACGTTTATTTTAAGTGTTTTTTAAGCTACCGCTAAAACATATGGAGAACACCTTTCATGGTGAAAGACAACAACTTTAACGAAAACGTGTATTTTGAGAGTTTTGGAGCTTCTTACGTACAAAAACGAAAAATGAATGCAAAGTATCCTATATGGGGAAGCGAAAACACATTACGTGTATTATGAGTTTTTTTTTTCAGCTTCTTAGGTACCAAAACGTTAAAAAGTATGAAGAATACTCTATCTGGAGAAACAGAACAAGAGTGCTTTTCACGCCTGATACGTACCACAACGCTAAAATGTATATAAAGCATGCATTTTGAGAAATATGCATATTGGGAAAGGAAACGATATTTTCAGAAACCTGTCTTTTGAGCGTTTATTAGCGTGTGAGGCACCAATACGTTAAAGAAGCATGGAAAGCACCCTATAGGACAAAACAAAACAAAAAAAAACATTACAAAAAAGAAACTTTTCTTTTTTTTTTTTTTTACCTGTTTACGTACCAAAATGCTTAAACGAATCAAAAATACGCTCTATAGAAAAAACATAACATTATCAAAAAATTAAAATTTCAGCGTTTTTTTTAGCTTATTAGAAAAAAAATTGCATGTAAAGTAAACTATATGGGAAAAGAAAAACACATTACAAGAAACAAGTATTTTTTTTTTTTTTGAGCTTATTTGGTACCAAAACGCGAAGACGAATGAATAGCACTCTATTTGGAGGAACAGAACATTACCAAAACTATTTATTTTCAGTGTTTTTCACATTGTTAAAAAGAAAAAAAAATGCATGCAACATTCCATATATCGAGAAACGAAACATTTCCAGAAACATGTTCTTTGAGTATTTATAAGCGTATAAGGTACCAAAATGCTAAAAAAAAAAAAAACGAAAGTTTCCTATATTTATAAAAAAAAAAAGAACATTACCAAAGCGTGTCTTTTGGGTGCTTTTGAGCTACTTGCGAACTAAAACCCTAAAATGCGCATAAATGCTGCTCTATAAGAAAAATTATAACGAAAAACGTGTGGTTTCAGTGTTTTTCACATTGGTAGGTTCGAAAACGCCAAAATATATATATATATTTTGGCGGTTTGGTACCTAGCTATATTAAACACACTCAAAATATGCGTTTTTCCTTATAGAGTGCTATTCTTGCGTTTTATTTTTTGGTTCGTAAATAGCTCAAAAACAGTCATAATACACGTTTTTCGGAATGTCTTTTTGTACTTATATAGGGCACTTTACATGGATTTTAACATTTTTTTCCTGGGAAATAAACTCATAAAAACTCAAAATACTTATTTTTGGTAATGTTTTCTTGTTTCTCCATAAAGCGTATTTTGCATGCGTTTTTGATACACAAAAAAGTGAAAAACACTCAAACGTTACGTTTTTCGTTATATTGTTTTCTATTCCCATGTAAGGCTTTTATTTTGGTGCTTAAAATGCAGAAAATAAAGAATGTAATTTCGTTTCCTTTCCCCATATAAGGGGCGTTGCATGCAATTTCGTGTTTTTGTACCTAAGAATGTTAAAAAGTTTCAAAATTCATGTTTTTGGTAATGCTGTCGTTTCTCTATATAGAGTGCTATAAACACGTTTTTACGTTTTGGTACCCGAGAAGATCAAAAGTAGTTATAATACACGTTTCTCAAATTGTGTTTTTTTTCATATATATTGGGTATATTGCATGCATTTTGGCCTTTTTTCTAGCTAAAAAGTTTAAAAGCACCTAAAATACTTGGTAAAGTTTTTTTTTTGTATTCCTCCATGAAGGGCGTTTTGCAAACGTTTTAGCGTTTTGGTACGTAAGTAGCTCAAAACCACTCAAAATACACTATACAGAGAGCTTTCCATGATTTTCTTTTTTTTTTAGGGCTTTTGTGCGTAATACGCCAATAAAAAGTGAAAAATAAACCTTTCTTGAACCCAATATAGGTTGCTTTGCATGAATTTTAGCCTTTTGGTATCTAACAATAAGAAAACACTCAAAATAAATATTTTAGTACTATATATATATTTTTTTCTTAGTATAGACTGCTATTCGTCCGTTGATGTGTTTTGGTACCTAAAAAGGCTAAAAAAAAAAAAAAAAAAATTCATAATAGGCGTTTCTCATAATGTCCTTTTGTTTCTCCATGTGGTGTGATTTTTATGCATTTTGACGTTTTGGTAATATTCTGTTTATCCTTATAGAGTGTTATTTATAAATTGGGCGTTTTTCCTAGCTATTAACCTCAAAAACAATGAAAATACACGTTTCTCATAATGTCCTTTCGTATCCTTATATAGTTTACTATAAAGGGATTTTGGCCTTGTAACAAACACGAAATATATATATATATATATATATATATATATATATATATATATATATATATATATATATATATATATATATATATATATATATATATATATATATATATATATATATATATATATATATATATATATATATATATATATATATATATATATATATATATATATATATATATATATATATATATATATATATATATATATATATATATATATATATATATATATATATATATATATATATATATATATATATATATATATATATATATATATATATATATATATATATATATATATATATATCAAAATACTTTTTTCTTGTAATGTTTTTGTTTCCCAAAATGAGTATTTTGTATGTTTACATGTATTTTGGTGTTTTGGTACTCTAGTAGCTCAAAAATACTCAAAAAACACGTTTTCGGTAATGTTTTAGTTCCCAATATAAAGAGTTTTCCTTTTTTTTTTTTTAGCGTTTTGGTGCCTCATACCTTTATCAACACTCAAAACACTTCCGGAAATGTAGTTTCATCTCCCCCTATATGGTGCTTAGTATGCATTTTTGCGTTTTGATATATAATTATGTGAAAAAGACCTACAATACACGTTTTTCTTAATGTTGTTCTATTTTTTTCCATATGAAAAAATATTCATGCGTTTTCACGTTTTGGTACCAAAGAAGCTCTAAAACATTCATTACCCACGTTTCTCGTAATGTCTTTTCGATCCATATCGATTCCATAAGCACTTTGCGTGCATTTTGCAGTTTCTTTACGTAAGAAGATCAGAAACACTGAAAAAAAAAATTGTTTTTGTATTGTTATTCTATTTCTCCATGAAGGGTGTTTTGCATGCGTTTAATCGTTTTTTGGTACTTTTTGGTACTTAAGGAACTTAAAAATACTCATAATACACGTTTCTAGTAATGTCCTTTCGTTTCCCAAAAATAGGGTTCTTTGCATGTATTTAAGCGTTTCTATTGGTAACTTGATCAAAAACACTCAAAATACATGTTTTTGGTAATGTTCTTCTGTTTCACCATAAAGTGTATTTGGATGCGTTTTAGTGTCTTGGTACATAAGGAGCTCAAAAACACTTAAAGGCAAGTTCTTGTTAAAAATTGGTTATATTCCAATGTAATGTGTTTGCCTTGCTTTTTAGTGCTTTATTGCCTAACACGCTCAAAAACACTCAAAAGACATTTTTTTCTGGTAATGTCATTATTTTCCCACATAAAGCTGATTTCGCATGCAAATTGGGGTTTTGGTAACTAAGAATGTGAAAAGCACTCAAAATACACGCATTTAATAAGATTTTTCTGTTTCTCAATTAAGAATGTTGTTCTAGAGTTTCAGCATTTTAGAATAAAAGAAACTTCTCTATATACACGAGTTTTTACGTTTTTTGCCTTGTAGTTCTTGTGAAACTATAAAACACTCATTATACACGTTTCTCGTAATGTCCTTTTTCTTCCTAATATAGAGTGCTTTCCATCCATTTTCGCGTTTTTTGTAGGTAACAATTTAAAAAAAAATTCAAAATATACCTTTTTGGTAATGTTATTTTATTTCTTCATATTGGTTGGTTTGCATCCGTTTTAGCGTTTTTCACCGTAAAACACGGAATAGACACGTTTTTAGTAATTTTGTTTTGGATTCCCATATAGATTGACTTCCATGTTATTTATCGTGTTGGTTCCTAAGATGCTGAAAAACACTCATAAGACCGTTTTCTGGCAAAGACGTTTAATTTACCATTATAGGTGGCTTTGCATAGACTTTATGGGTTTGGTACATAACAGTCCGAAAAAAAAGATAAATTTAACTTTTTTGATAATGTTCTTATTTCACATAATTTCCTGAATTTTGTCCGAATTTTGGCATATCAGTACCTGTGAAGATGAATAAGAAAGAAAAAAAAATATGGTATTTTTTTTTTATTTATTTATTGTTTCTCAATAAAGAGTGTTATTTGTGGCTTTTAGCTTTTTGGGAATTAATGAACTTAAAAACACTCATAATACACGTTTCTCGTAATCTCCTTTCGCTTCCCAAAAATAGTGTTGTTTGCATGTATTTATGCGTTTTTATTGGTAACATGATCAAAACACTCAAAATACATGTTTTTGGTAATGTTATTCTGTTTCACCATAAAGTGTGTTTTGCATGCGTTTTAGTGTTTTGGTAAATAAAGAGCTCAAAAACACTTAAAGGCAAGTTCTTGGTAAAAATTCGTTTTACTCCAATGTAATGTGATTGCCCTCATTTTTAGTGCTTTATTCCCTATCACGCTGAAAAATACTCAAAAGACACTTTTCTGGTAAATCATTTTTTTTTTCCCACAAATCTATTTTCGCATGCAGTTTGGGGTTTTGGTAACTAAGAAGGTTAAAAGCACTCAAAATACACGCATTTAGTAACGTTGTTCTGTTTCTCAATTAAGAGTGTTATACATGAGTTTTAGCATTTTGGTATCTAGGAAACTTCTCCATATACACGAGTTTTTGCGTTTTTTGCCTTCTGGTTCTTTTGAACTATAAGACAGTCATTATACACCTTTCTTGCAATGTCCTTTTGTTTCCCAATATAGAAACTTTTATGATAATGTTTCTTTTTCCACATAAATTCCCTGAATTTTGTCAGAATTTTGGCATCTCGGTACCTATGAAGATGAATAACAAAAACAAAAAAAAAAAAAAAAAATCCCATTTTATATTTTTTTTATTTATTATTATTTTTTTTTCTAAAGAGTGTTATTTGTGGGTTTTAGGTTTTTTGGTACTGAAGGAACTTAAAGATCACTCATAATACACGTTTCTCGTAATGTTTTTTCGTTTCCCAAACATAAGGTTTTTAAGCGTTTTTTTTTAGATGACATGATAAAAACACTCAAAATACATGTATTTGGTAATGTTATTCTGTTTCTCCATAAAATGTATTTTGCATGCGTTTTTGCGTTTTGGTATGTAAGGAGCTCAAAAACACTTAAAGCCAAGTTCTTAGTAAAACTTGGTTTTATTCCCATGTAATGTGATTGCCCTGGCTTTTAGTGCTTTATTGCGTAACACGCTCAAAAACACCGAAAAGACATGCAAAGCCTTCCCTTTCCCATATGAGGAAATTAAAGACCTTACCAGAAATCTGTCTTTTGAGTGTTTTCAGCATGTTAGGCACCAAAACGATAAATAATAAAGAACTCACTCTATGTGGGAATTCAAAAGAAAATTACTGAAAACGTGTCTTCTCAGTGTTTTACGTAGAAAAACGCTAAAACTGATACAAACCAACCAATATCAAGACGCAGAAAAACATTACCAAAAATGTATATTTTGAGTGTTTTTGAGCTTGTTACCTACAAAAAAAAAAACGCGAAAATGGATACAAAGCACTCTATATTGGGAAACAAAGGGACATTGCGAGAAAAATGTATAAGGAATGTTTTATAGTTCAAAAAAAACCACAAGGCAAAAAACGCAAAAACTCGTGTATATGCTGAAACTCATGAATAACACTCTTAATTGAGAGCAACCTTACTAAATGCGTGTCAAAAACACTAAAAGGCAAGTTATTCGTAAAATTTTGTTTTATTCCCATGTAATGTGATTGCCCTGCTTTTTAGTGCTTTATTGCCTAACACGCTCAAAAACACTCAAATACACTTTTCTGGCAATGTCAGTTTTTTCCCACATAAAGCTAGTTTTGCATGGAATTTAGGGTTTTGGTAACTAAGAATATAAAAAAAACACTCAAAATACACGCATTTAGTAAGGTTGCTCTGTTTCTTGATTAAGAGTGTTATTCATGAGTTTCAGTATTTTGGAATCTTAGAAACTTCTCCATACAGTCGAGTTTTTGCGTTTTTTGCCTTATGATTCTGGTGAAACTATAAAACACTCATTATACACGTTTCTTGTTATGTCCTTTTTTTTTCCTTATATAGAATGCTTTCCATCCATTTTCACGTTTCTTTTTATGTAACAAGCTCGAAAACACACAAAATATACTTTTTGGTAATGTTTTTCTATTTCTTCATATTGGTTGGTTTGCATCCGTTTTAGCGTTTTTCTACGTATATCTTTTAAAAGACACGTTTCCAGTAATTTTGTTTTAGATTTCCATATAGAGTGACTTTCATATTATTTATCGTTTTGGTGCCTAACATGCTTTTTGGTGCCTTTTGCTTCCCAATATAGAGTGCTTTCCATCTATTTTCGCGTTTTTTGTAGGTAACAATTTCAAAAACACTCAAAATATACCTTTTTGGTAATGTTATTCTATTTCTTCATTTTGGTTGGTTTGCATCGATTTTAGCGCTTTCTACGTAAAACACCGAAAAAACACGTTTTCAGTAATTTTGTTTTCGATTCCCATATAGATTGACTTCCTTGGGTTTTATCGTCTTGGTTCCTAACATGCTGAAAAACACTCATAAGACAGTTTTCTGACAAAGACGTTTAATTTCCCCATATAGGTGGCTTTGCATGCACTTTAGGGGTTTGGTACATAACAGTCCGAAAAAAAAGCTAAATTTAACTTTTTTGATAATGTTCTTTTTTCATATAATTTCCTGAACTTTGCCCGAAATTTGGCACCTCGTTACCTGTGAAGATGAATAAGAATGAAAAAAAAAGTCGTATTTTTATATTTATTTATTTTTTCTCAATTAAGAATGTAATTTGTGGCTTTTAGCTTTCTCGTACTTAATGAACTTAAAAACAATTATAATACACGTTTCCAAAAATAGGGTTCTTTGCATGTATTTAAGCGTTTTTATTGGTAACAAGATCAAAAACACTCAAAATACATGTTTTTGGTAATGTTATTCTGTTTCACCATAAAGTGTATTTTGCATGCATTTTAGTGTTTTGGTATATAAGGAGCTCAAATACACTTAAAGGCAAGTTCTTATTAAAAATTGGTTTTATTCCAATGTAAGGTGATTGCACTGCTTTTTAGTGCTTTATTGCCCAACACGCTCAAAAACACTCAAAAGACATTTTTCTGGTAATGTCATTTTTTTCCCACATAAAGCTGGTTTCGCATGCAGTTTGGGGTTTTGGTAACTAAGAATGTGAAAAGCTCTCAAAATACACGCATTTAGTAAGATTGTTCTGTTTCTCAATTAAGAGTGTTGTTCAAGAGTTTCAGCATTTTAGAATGTAAGAAACTTCTCTATATACACGAGTTTTTGCGTTTTTTGCCTTGTAGTTCTTGTGAAACTATAAAACATTCATTATACACGTTTCTCGTAATGTCGTTTTGCTTTCCAATATAGAGTGCTCTCCCTCCATTTTCGCGTTTTTTGTAGGTAACAATTTCAAAAACACTCAAAATATACATTTTGGGTAATGTTATTTTATTTTTTCATATTGGTTGGGTTGCATCCGTTTTAGCGTTGTTCTACGTAAAACACCGAAAAGACACGTTTTTAGTAATTTTGTTTTGGATTCCCATGTAGATTGACTTCCATGTTATTTATCGTGTTGGTTCCTAACATGCTGAAAAACACTCATAAGACCGTTTTCTGGCAAAGACGTTTAATTTCCCCATATAGGTGGCTTTGCATGGAATTTAGGGGTTTGGTGGTACATAACAGTCCGGAAAAAAAAGCTTAATTTAACTTTTTTGATAATGTTCTTATTTCACATAATTTCCTGAATTTTTCCCGAATTTTGGAATTTTAGTACCTGTAAAGATGAATAACAAAGAAAAAAAAATATTGTATTTTTTTTTATTTATTTATTGTTTCTCAATAAAGTGTTATTTGTGGCTTTTAGCTTGTTGGTAATTAATGAACTTAAAAACACTCATAATACACGTTTCTCGTAATCTCCTTTCGTTTCCCAAAAATAGTGTTCTTTGCATTTATTTAAGCGTTTTTATTAGTAACATGATCAAAAACACTCAAAATACATGTTTTTGGTAAAGTTATTCTGTTTCACCAAAAAGAGTGTTTTCCATGCGTTTTAGTGTTTTGGTATATAAGGAGCTCAAAAACACTTAAAGGCAAGTTCTTGGTAAAAATTCTTTTTTCTTCCCATGTAATGTGATTGCCCTTCTTTTTAGTGCTTTATTGTCTATCACGCTCAAAAACACTCAAAAGACACTTTTCTGGTAAAGTCATTTTTTTCCCACAAATCTATTTTCGCAGACAATTTGGGGTTTTGGTAACTAAGAATGTGAAAAGCATTCAAAATACACGCATTTATTAAGGTTGTTCTGTTTTTCAATTAGGAGTGTTATACATGAGTTTTAGCATTTTGGTATCTCGGAAACCTCTCCATATACACGAGATCTTACGTTTTTTGTTTTGTGGTTCTTTTGAACTATAAAACACTCATTATACACTTTTCTTGCAATGTCCTTTTGTTTCCCAAAATAGGGTGCTTTACATCAATTTTCGCGTTTTTTGTAGGTAACAAGCTCAAAAACACTCAAAATAAACCTTTTTAGTAACGTTTTTCTATTTCTTGATATTGGTTGTTTTTCATCCGTTTTACCGTTTTTCTACGTAAAACACTGAGAAGACACGTTTTCAGTAACTTTTTTTTTGGATTTCCATATAGAGTAAGGTCTTTATTATTTATCGTTCTGGTGCCTAACATGCTAAAAAACACTCAAAACACATATTTCTGGTAAGGTCGTTTAATTTCCTCATATAGGAGTCTTTGCATGCACTTTAGGGTTTGGTACATAACAGTCCGAAAAAAAGCTGAAATTATCTTTTTTTTTTAAATATTCTTTTATCATATGATTGCCCTGAATTTTCCCAGAATTTTGGCATCTCCGTAACTATGAATATGAATAACAAAAACAAAAAAAAAAAAAAAAATTCCTATTTTTTTAATTTTTAATTTTTTTTTTGTTTTCTAAATAAAGAGTGTTATTTATGGGTTATAGCTTTTTGGTACGTAACGAACTTAAAAAACACTCATAATACACGTTTCTCGTAATGTCCTTTTGTTTCCCAAACATAATGTTCTTTGCATATATTTAAGCGTTTTTATAGATAACATGATCAAAAACACTCAAAATACATGTTTTTATAATGTTATTCTTTTTCTCCATGAAGTTAGTTTTGCATGCGTTTTAGCGGTTTGGTATATAAGGAGCTCAAAAACACTTAAAGGCAAGTTTTTGGTATAAATTGGTGTTATTCCAGTGTAATATGATTGCCCTGCTTTTTAGTGCTTTATTGCCTATCACGCTCAAAAACACTTAGAAGACACTTTTCTGGAAATGTCATTTTTTTCTCACATAAAGGTGGTTTCGCATGCAATTTGGGGTTTTGGTAACTAAGAATGTGAAAAGCACTCAAAATACAGGCATTTAGTAAGGTTGTTCTGTTTCTCAATTAAGAGTGTTATTCATGAGTTTCAACATTTTGGTATCTAGGAACCTTCTCCATATACACGAGATTTTTGTGTTTTTTTATTTTTGGTTGTTTTGAACTATAAAAAACTCAGTTTACACTTTTCTTACAAATTCCTTTTGTTTTCTAATATAGAGTGCTTTGCATCAATTTTCGCATTTTTTTGTAGGTATCAAGCTCAAAAACACTCAAAATATACCTTTTTAGTAATGTTTTTCTATTTCTTGATATTGGTAGGTTTGCCTCCGTTTTAGCGTTTTTCTACGTAAAACAAAGAAAAAACACGTTTTCAGCAATTTTGTTTTGGATTCTCATATAGAGTGAGTTCCTTATTATTTATCGTTTTGGTGCCAAACATGCTGAAAAATACTCAAAAAAACAGATTTCTGGTAAGGTCGTTTAATTTCCTCATATAGGAGTCTTTGGATGCACTTTAGGGTTTGGTACATAATAGTTCGAAAAAAAAGCTAAAAATAACTTTTTTGATAATTTTTGTTTTATGATATAATAGCCCTGAATTTTCCCAGAATTTTGGCATCTTGGTACCTATGAAGATGAATAACAAAAAAAAAAAAAAATCCTATTTTTTATTTCCTTACTTTTTTTTCTAAATAAAGTGTTATTTGGGGGTTTTAGCTTTTTGGTACTTAAGGAACTTAAAAACATTTATAATACACATTTCTCGTAATGTCCTTTCGTTTCGCAAACATGAGGTTCTTTGCATTTATTTAAGCGTTTTTATAGATAACATGATCAAAAACACTCAACATATATGTTGTTGGTAATTTTATTATGTTTCTCCATAAAAGGTGTTTTCCATGCGTTTTAGCGTTTTGGTATGTAATGAGCTCAAAAACACTTAAAGGCAAGTTCTTGGTAAAAGTTTATTTTTATTCCTATGTAATGTGATTGCCCTGCTTTTTAGTGCTCTATTGCCTAACACGCTCAAAAACACTCAAAAGACACTTTTCTGGTAATATCATTTTTTTTTTTTTTTTCCCACATAAAGCTAGTTTTGCATGGAATTTGGGGATTTGGTAACTAAGAATATGAAAAAAAAATTAAAACACAGGCATTTAGTAAGGTTGTTCTATTTCTTAATTAAAAGTGTTATTCATGAGTTTCAGCATTTTGGTATGTAAGAAACTTTTCTAATACACACATTTGGTAAGGTATTTCTGTTTCAAAATTAAAAGTATTATTCATGAGTTTCAGATTTTTGGTATGTAAGAAACTTCTTTATGTACACGAGTTTTTGAGTTTTTTACCTTGTGGTTCTTGTCAAACTATAAAACACTCATACACGTTTCTCGTAATTTCCTTTTCTTTGCCAATATAAAGTGCTTTCCATCCATTCTTGCATTTTTTGTAGGTAACAAGCTCAAAAACACATCAAAATTTATCTTTTTGGTAATGTTATTCTATTTCTTCATATTGGTTGGTTTACATCCGTTTAAGCGTTTTTCTACGTAAATCACTGAAAAGACACGTTTTAAGTAATATTGTTGAAATTGCTGAAAAACACTCAAAAGACAGGTTTCTGGTAAAGTTTTGTAATTTCCCCATATAGGTGGATTTGCATGTACTTCAGAGTTTATACATAACTCCGGAAAAAAAGCTAAAATTATTTTTTTATAATGATTTTTTTTTACAAAATTTCCATGAATTTTGCCAGAATTTTGGCATCTCGGTACCTATGAAGATGAATAACAAAAAAAAAAAAAAATTTTCTCTCTATAAAGAGTCATTTGTGGGTTTTAGCTTTTTGGTATTTAAGGAACTTAAAAACTCTCATAATACACGATTTTCGTAATGTCCTTTTATTATACAAACATAGGGTTCTTTACATGTATTTAAGCGTTTTTATAGGTTACATGATCAAAAACACTCAAAATACATGTTTTTGGTAATTAATGAACTTAAAAACACTCATAATACACGTTTCTCGTAATCTCCTTTCGTTTCCCAAAAATAGTGTTCTTTGCATGTATTTATGCGTTTTTATTGGTAACATGATCAGAAACACTCAAAATACATGTTTTTGGTAGTGTTATTTTGTTTCACCATAAAGTGTTTTTTTCATGCGTTTTAGTGTTTTGGTATATAAGGAGCTCAAAAACACTTAAAGGCAAGTTCTTAGTAAAAATTCGTTTTACTCCAATGTAATGTGATTGCCCTCCTTTTTAGTGCTTTATTCCCTATCACGCTCAAAAACACTCAAAAGACACTTTTCTGGTAAATCATTTTTTTTTTTCCCACAAATCTATTTTCGCATGCAATTTAGGGTTTTGGTAACTAAGAATGTTAAAAGCACTTAAAATACACGCACTTAGTAAGGTTGTTCTGTTTCTCAATCAAGAGTGTTATACATGAGTTTTAGCATTTTTGTATCTAGGAAACCTCTCCATATACACGAGATTTTGCGTTTTTTTTGCCTTGTGGTTCTTTTGAACTATAAAACACTAATTATACACTTTCCTTGCAATGTCCTTTTGTTTCCTAATATAGAGTGCTTTGGATCAATTTTCACGTTTTTTGTAGGTAAGAAGCTCAAAAACACTCAAAATATACCTTTTTAGTAACATTTTTCTATTTCTTCATATTGGTTGCTTTGCATCCATTTTAGCGTTTTTCTATGTAAAACACTGAGAAGACACGTTTTCAGTAACTTTGTTTTGGATTCCCATAGAGAGTGAGTTCCTTATTATTTATCGTTTTGGTGTCTAACATGCTAAAAAACACAGATTTTTGGTAAGGTCGTTTACTTTCTTCATATAGGAGGCTTTGCATGCACTTTAGGGTTTGGTACATAACAGTCCGAAAAAAAAAAGCTGAAATTAACTTTTTCGATAATATTGTTTTATCATATGATTGCCCTGAATTTTCCCAGAATTTTGGAATCTCGGTACTTATGAAGATGAATAACAAAAAAAAAAAAAAAAAAAAATCCTATTTTTTAAATTTTTAAATTTTTTATTTTCTAAATAAAGAGTGTTATTTGTGGGTTTTAGTTTTTTGGTACTTAAGGAACTTAAAAAAAACACTCATAATACACGTTTCTCGTAATGTCCTTTTGTTTCCCAAATAAAGCGTTCTTTGCATGTATCTAAGCGTTTTTATAGATAACATGATCAAAAACACTCAAAATACATGTTTTTAATAATGTTATTCTGTTTCTCCATTAAGTTTGTTTTGCACGCGTTTTAGCGGTTTGGTATATAAGGAGCTCAAAAACACTTAAAGGCAAGTTTTTGGTATAAATTGGTGTTATTCCAATGTAATATAATTGCCCTGCTTTTTAGTGCTTTATTGCCTATCACGCTCAAAAACACTTAAATGACACTTTTCTGGTAATGTAATTTTTTTCCCACATAAAGGTGGTTTCGCATGCAATTTGGGGTTTTGGTAACTAAGAATGTGAAAAGCAAAAACATGAGTTTTTGCGTTTATTGCCTTGTGGTTCTTTTAAAACTATAAAACACTCATTATACACGTTTCTCTTAATGTCCTTTTGTTTCCTAATAGATAGTGCTTTACATCCATTTTTGCATTTTTTGTAGGTAACAAGCTCAAAAACACTCAAAATATTTCTTTTTGGTAATGTTATTCTATTTCTTTAGCGTTTTTCTACGTAAAACACTGAAAAGACACGTTTTCAGTAATTTTCTTTTGGATTCACATAACGACTGACTTCCATATTATTTATCGTTTTGGTGCCTAACATGCTGAAAAACACTGAAAAGACAGGTTTCTGGTAAAGTCGTTTAACTTCCCTATATTGGTGGCTTTGCATGCACTTTAGGGTTTGGTACATAACAATCCGAAAAAAGCTATAGTTAACTTTTATGATAATGTTCTTTTTCCTCATAAATTCCCTGAATTTTGGAAGAATTTTGGCATCTCGGTACCTATGAAGATGACTAACAAAAAAAAAAAAATCACATTTTTTTTATCTATTTATTTATTTTTTTCTAAAGAGTGTTATTTGTGGGTTTTAGCTTTTTTGGTACTGAAGCAACTTAAAAATCACTCATAATACACATTTCTCGTAATGTTCTTTCGTTTCCCAAACATAAGGTTCTTTGCATGTATTTAAACGTTTTTTTTTTAGATAACATGATCAAAAACACTCAAAATACATGTATTTGGTAATGTTATTCTGTTTCTCCATAAAATGAATTTTGCATGCGTTTTAGCGTTTTGGTATGTAAGGAGTTCAAAAACACTTAAAGGCAAGTTCATGGTAAAATTTGGTTTTATTCCCATGTAATATGATTGCCCTGGCTTTTATTGCTTTATTGCGTAACACGCTCAAAAACCCTGAAAAGACATGCAAAGCCTTCCATATGAGGAAATTAAAGACCTTACCAGAAATCTGTCTTTTGAGTGCTTTTCAGCCTGTTAGGCACCAAAGCGATAAATAATAAGGAACTCACTGTATGTGGGAATCCAAAAGAAAAATTACTGAAAAACGTGTCTTCTCAGTGTTTTACGAAGAAAAACGCTAAAACTGATACAAACCAGCCAATATCAAGACGCAGAAAAACATTAACAAAAATGTATATTTTGAGAGTTTTTCAGCTTGTTACCTATAAAAAAACGCGAAAATGGATACAAAGCACTCTATATTGGGAAACAAAGGGACATTGCGAGAAAAATGTATAAAGAATGTTTTACAGTAAAAAAAAACACAAGGCAAAAAAACGCAAAAACTCGTGTATATGCTGAAACTCATGAATAACACTCTTAATTGAGAAACAGAGCAACCTTACTAAATGCGTGTTAAAAACACTAAAAGGCAAGTTCTTCGTAAAAGTTGGTTTTATTCCCATGTAATGTGATTGCCCTGCTTTTTAGTGCTTTATTGCCTAATACGCTCAAAAACTCTCAAAGACACTTTTCTGGCAATGTCATTTTTTTCCCACATAAAGCTAGTTTCGCATGGAATTTGAGGTTTTGGTAACTAAGAATGTAAAAAAACACTCAAAATACACGCATTTAGTAAGGTTCTTCTGTTTCTTGATTAAGAGTGTTATTCATGAGTTTCAGTATTTTGGTATCTTAGAAACTTCTCCATATAGTCGAGTTTTTGCGTTTTTTGCCTTGTGATTCTGGTGAAACTATAAAACTCATTATACACGTTTCTCGTTATGTCCTTTTTTTTTTTTCATTATATAGAGTGCTTTGCATCCATTTTCTTGTTTCTTTTTATGTAACAAGCTCAAAAACACACAAAACATACTTTTTTGGTAATGTTATTCTATTTCTTCATATTGGTTGGTTTGCATCCGTTTTAGCGTTTTTCTACGTAAATCTTTTAAAAGACACATTTCCAGTAATTTTGTTTTGGATTTCCATATAGAGTGACTTTCATATTATTTATCGTTTTGGTGCCTAACATGCTTTTGCTTCCCATTATACAGTGCTTTCCATCCATTTTTGCGTTTTTTGTAGGTAATAATTTCAAAAACACTCAAAATATACGTTTTTGGTAATGTTATTCTATTTCTTCATTTTGGTTGTTTTGCATCCGTTTTAGCGTTTTCTACGTAAAACACCGAAAAGACACGTTTTCAGTAATTTTTTTTTTTCGATTCCCACATAGATTGACTTCCTTGGGTTTTATTGTGTTGGTTTCTAACATGCTGAAAAACACTCATAAGACAGTTTTCTGGCAAAGACGTTTAATTTCCCCATATAGGAGGCTTTGCATGCACGTTAGGGGTTTGGTACATAACAGTCCGAAAAAAAAAGCTAAATTTAACTTTTTTGATAATGTTCTTTTTTCATATAATTTCCTGAACTTTGCCCGAATTTTGGCACCTCGTTACCTGTGAATATGAATAAGAATGAAGAAAAAAATCGTATTTTTTATTTTTTTTCTCAATAAAGAGTGTAATTTGTGGGTTTTAGTTTTTTCGTACCTAATGAACTTAAAAACAATTATAATACACGTTTCTCGCAATGTCCTTTCATTTCCCAAAAATAGGGTTCTTTGCATGTATTTAAGAGTTTATATTGGTAACATGATCAAAAACACTCAAAATACATGTTTGTGGTAATGTTATTCTGTTTCACCATCAAGTGTAATTTGCATGCATTTTAGTGTTTTGGTATATAAGGAGCTCAAATACACTTAAAGGCAAGTTCTTTTTAAAAATTGGTTTTATTCCAATGTAATGTGATTGCCCTGCTTTTTAGTGCTTTATTGCCCAACACGCTCAAAAACATTCAAAAGACATTTTTCTGGTAATGTCATTTTTTTCCCACATAAAGCTGGTTTCGCATGCAATTTCGGGTTTTGGTAACTAAGGATGTGAAAAGCTCTCAAAATACACGCATTCAGTAAGATTGTTCTGTTTCTCAATTAAGAGTGTTGTTCCAGAGTTTCAGCATTTAGGAATGTAAGAAACTTCTCTATATACACGAGTTTTTGCGTTTTTTGCCTTGTAGTTCTTGTGAAACTATAAAACACTCATTATACACGTTTCTCGTAATGTCCTTTTGCTTCCCAATATAGAGTGCTTTTCATCCAATTTCGCGTTTTTTGTAGGTAACAATTTAAAAAAACACTCAAAATATACCTTTTTGGTAATGTTAATTATTTCTTCATATTGGTTGGTTTGTATCCATTTTAGCGTTTTTCTACGTAAAACACCGAAAAGACACGTTTTTAGTAATTTTGTTTTGGATTCCCATGTAGATTGACTTCCATTTATCGTGTTGGTTCCTAACATTCTGAAAAACACTCATAAGACCGTTATCTGGCAAAGACGTTTAATTTCCTCATATAGATGGCTTTTCATGGACTTTAGGGGTTTGGTACATAACAGTCTGGAAAAAAAAGCTAAATTTAACTTTTTTGATAATGTTCTTATTTCACATAATTTCCTGAATTTTGCCCCAATTTTGGCATTTCGGTACCTGTGAAGAGGAATAAGAAAGAAAAAAAAATATTGTATTTTTATTTTTTTATTTATTGTTTTTCAATAAAGAGTGTTATTTGTGGCTTTTAGCTTTTTGGTAATTAATGAACTTAAAAACACTCATAATACACGTTTCTCGTAATCTCCTTTTGTTTTTCCAAAAATAGTGTTCTTTGCATTTATTTAAGTGCTTTTATTAGTAACATGATCAAAAACACTCAAAATACATGTTTTTGGTAAAGTTATTCTGTTTCACCATAAAGAGTGTTTTCCATGCGTTTTAGTGTTTTGGTAAATAAAGAGCTCAAAAACACTTAAAGGCAAGTTCTTCGTAAAAATTCTTTTTTCTTCCAATATAATGTGATTGCCCTGCTTTTTAGTGCTTTATTGCCTATCACGCTCAAAAACACTCAAAAGACACCTTTCTGGTAGTCATTTTTTTTCTCACAAATCTATTTTCGCATGCAATTTGGGGTTTTGGTAACTAAGAATGTGAAAAGCACTCAAAATACACGCATTTATTAAGGTTGTTCTGTTTCTGAATTAGGAGTGTTATACATGAGTTTTAGCATTTTTGTATATAGGAAACCTCTCCATATACACGAGATTTTGCGTTTTTTGTTTTGTGGTTCTTTTGAACTATAAAACACTTATTATACACGTTTCTTGCAATGTCCTTTTGTTTCCCAAAATAGAGTGCTTTGCATCAATTTTCGCGTTTTTTGTAGGTAACAAGCTCAAAAACACACAAAATGTACCTTTTTAGTAACGTTTTTCTATTTCTTGATATAGGTTGCTTTTCTTCCGTTTTAGCGTTTTTCTACGTAAAAAACTGAGAAGACACGTTTTCAGTAACTTTTTTTTGGATTCCCATATAGAGTGAGTTCCTTATTATTTATCGTTTTGGTGCCTAACATGCTAAAAAAAACATTTAAAACACATATTTCTGGTAAGGTCGTTTAATTTCCTCATATAGGAGTCTTTGCATGCACTTTAGGGTTTGGTATATAACAGTCCGAAAAAAAAAGCTGAAATTAACTTTTTTGTTAATATTCTTTTATCATATGATTGCTCTGAATTTTCCCAGAATTTTGGCATCTCGGTACCTATGAATATGAATAACAAAAAAAAAAAAAAAATAAAATCTTTTTTTTTTTTTTTTTAATTTTTTATTATTTTCTAAATAAAGAGTGTTATTTGAGGGTTTTAGCTTTTTGGTACTTAACGAACTTAAAAAACACTAATTATACACGTTTCTCGTAATGTCCTTTTGTTTCCGAAACATAAAGTTCTTTGCATGTATTTAGGCATTTTTATAGATAACATGATCAAAAACACTCAAAATACATGTTTTTAATAATGTTATTCTGTTTCTCCATGAAGTTTGTTTTGCATACGTTTTAGTGGTTTGGTATATAAGGACTTCAAAAACCCTTAAAGGCAAGTTTTTGGTATAAATTGGTGTTATTCCAATGTAATATAATTGCCCTGCTTTTTAGTGCTTTATTGCCTATCACGCTCAAAAATACTTAAAAGACACTTTTCTGGTAATGTAATTTTTTTTCTCACATAAAGGTGGTTTCGCATGCAATTTGGGGTTTTGGTAACTAAGAATGTGAAAAGCTCTCAAAATGCACGCATTTAGTAAGGTTGTTCTGTTTCTCAATTAAGAGTGTTATTTATGAGTTTCAGCATTTTGGTATCTAGGAACCTTCTCCATATACACGAGTTTTTGTGTTTTTTTACCTTTTGGTTGTTTTGAACTATAAAAAACTCAAAATACACTTTTCTTGGAAAGTCCTTTTCTTTTCTAATATTGAGTGCTTTGCATCAATTTTCGCGTTTTTTGTTGGTAACAAGCTGAAAACACTCAAAATATACCTTTTTGGTAATTTGGTAACTGAATTTTCCAAGAATTTTGGCATCTCGGTACCTATAAAGATGAATAACAAAAAAAAAAAAAAAATCCTATTTTTTATTTTCTTACTTTTTTTTTTTTCTAAATAAAGTGTTATTTGTGGGTCTTAGCTTTTTCGTACTTAAGGAACTTAAAAACATTTATAATACACATTTCTCATAATGTCCTTTCGTTTTCGTTTTATGTAATATTGTTGAAATTGCTGAAAAACACTCAAAAGACAGGTTTCTGGTAAAGTTTTGTAATTTCCACATATAGGTGGATTTGCATGCACTTCAGAGTTTGTACATAACTCCGGAAAAAAGCAAATTTTTTTTTTTATATTGATTTTTTTTTACAAAATTGCCATGAATTTTGCCAGAATTTTGGCATCTCGGTACCTATGAAGATGAATAACTAAAAAAAAATATTTTTTTTTTGTTTTTCTCTCTCTGTAAAGAGTTATTTGTGGGTTTTAGGTTTTTGGTACTTAAGGAACTTAAAAACACTCATAATACACGATTTTCGTAATGTTCTTTTGTTATACAAACATAGGGTTCTTTACATGTATTTAAGCGTTTTTATAGGTTACATGATCAAAAACACTCAAAATACATGTTTTTGGTAATGTTATTGTTTCTCCACATAGGGTGTTTTGCATGCGTTTTAGCGATTTGGTATGTAAGGAGTTAAAAAAACACTTAAAGGCAAGTTCTTCGTAAATGTTGGTGTTATTCCCATGTAATGTGATTGTTCTGCTTTTAAGTGCTTTGTTGCATATCACGCTCAAAAACACTAAAAAGACACTTTTTTGGTAATGTCATTTTTTTCCCCCTCATGAAGGTAGTTTCGCATGTAATTTGGCATTTTCGTCACTAAGAATGTGAAAAACACTCAAAATACACAATTTGGTAAGGTAGTTCTGCTTATGGATTAAAAGTGTTATTCATGCATTTCATAATTTTGGTATGTAAGAAATTTGTCTATATACATGATTTTTTGCGTTTATTGCCTTATGGTTCTTTTAAAACTATAAAACACTCATTATACACGTTTCTCGTAATGTCCTTTTGTTTCCTAATATAGAGTGCTTTACATCCATTTTTTTCATTTTTTTGTAGGTAACAAGCTCAAAAATACTCAAAATATATCTTTTTAGTAATGTTATTCTATTTCTTCATATAGGTTGGTTTTGCATCCGCTTTAGCGATCTTCTACGTAAATCACTGAAAAGACACGTTTTCAGTAATATTGTTTTGGATTCAGATGTTGATTGACTTTCATATTATTTATCGTTTTGGTGCCTAACATGCTGAAAAACACTGAAAAGACAGGTTTCTGGTAAAGTCGTTTAACTTCCCTATATAGGTGGCGTTGCATGCACTTTAGGGTTTCGTACATAAGAATCCAAAAAAAAAAGTTATGAATAACTTTTTTGGTGATGTTCTTTTTCCTACATAAAATCCCTGAATTTTGGCAGACTTTTGGCATCTCGTTACCTATTTGGATGAATAACAAAAAAAAAAAGTTCCAATTTTTTTATTTTTTTGTTTATTATTATTATTATTTTTTTCTATATAAAGAGTGTTATTTGTGGGTTTTAGCTTTTAGGTAGAGAAGGAACTTAAAAAACACTCATAATACACGTTTCTCGTAATGTCCTTTCGTTTCCCAAACATAAGGTTCTTTGCATGTATTTATGCGTTTTTATAGATAACATGATCAAAAACACTCAAAATACCTGTATATTGTAATATTATTATGTTTCTCCATAAAATGTATTTTGCATGCGTTTTAGCGTTTTGGTATGTAAAGAGCCTTAAAAACACTTAAAGGCAAGCAAGTCTTGGTAAAATTTGTTTTTTTCCCAATGTAATGCGATTGCCCTTCCTTTTAGTGCTTTATTGCGTAATACGCTCAAAAACACTCAAAAGACATGCAAGGCCTCGCATATGAGGAAGTTAAAGACCTTAGCAGAAATCTGTCTTTTGAGTGTTTTTCAGCATGTTAGGCACCAAAACGATAAATAATAAGGGACACACTATATGTGGGAATCCAAAAGAAAATTATTGAAAACATGTTTTCTCAGTGTTTTACGTAGAAAAACGCTAAAATTGATGCAAACCAACCAATATCAAGGAGCAGAAAAACATTACCAAAAATATATATTTTGAGTGTTTTTGAGCTTGTTACCTACAAAAAAAAAACGCAAAAATTGATACAAGGCACTCTATATTGGGAAATATAGGGACATTGCAAGAAAAGAGTATAATGAATGTTTTATAGTTCTAAAAAAACACAAGGCAAAAAACGTAAAAACTCGTGTATATGGAGAAGTTTCATACATACCAAAATGCTGAAACTCATGATTGAGAAACACATCAACCTTACTAAATGCGTGTCAAAAACACTAAAAGGCAAGTTCTTCGTAAAAGTTGGTTTTATTCCCATGTAATGTGATTGCCCTGCTTTTTTATGCTTTATTGGCTAACACGCTCAAAAACACCCAAAGACACTTTTCTGGTAATGTCATTTTTTTCCCACATAAAGCTAGTTTCGCATGGAATTTTGGGTTTTGGTAACTAAGAATGTAAAAAAACACTAAAAATACACGCATTTATTAAGATTGCTCTGTTTCTTGATTAAGAGTGTTATTCATGAGTTTCAGCATTTTGGTATCTTAGAAACTTCTCCACGCAGACGAGTTTTTGCGTTTTTGCCTTGTGATTCTGGTGAAACTATAAAACACTCATTATACACGTTTCTCGTTATGTTCTTTTTTTTTCCTAATATACAGTGCTTTGCGTCCATTTTTGCGTTTTTTTTATGTAAGAAGCTCAAAAACACACAAAATATACTTTTCTGGTAATGTTGTTCTATTTTTTCATATTAGTTGGTTTGCATCCGTTTTAGCGTTTTTCTACGTAAATCTTTTAAAAGACACGTTTTCAGTCATTTTGTTTTGGATTTCCATATAGAGTGACTTTCATATTATTTATCGTTTTGGTGCCTAACATGCTAAAAAAAAACACTTAAAACACATATTTCTGGTAAGGTCGTTTAATTTCCTCATATAGGAGTCTTTGCATGCACTTTAGGGTTTGGTATATAACAGTCCGAAAAAAAAGCTGAAATTAACTTTTTTGTTAATATTCTTTCATCATATGATTGTTCTGAATTTTCCCAGAATTTTGGCATCTCGGTACCTATGAATATGAATAACAAAAAAAAAAAAATTCCTTTTTTTAAATTTTTTTATTTTTTTATTTTCTAAATAAAGAGTGTTATTTGAGGGTTTTAGCTTTTTGGTACTTAACGAACGTAAAAAACACTAATAATACACGTTTCTCGTAATGTCCTTTTGTTTCCCAAACATAATGTTCTTTGCATGTATTTAGGTGTTTTTATAGATAACATGATCAAAAACACTCAAAATACATGTTTTTAATAATGTTATTCTGTTTCTCCATGATGTTTGTTTTGCATGCGTTTTAGCGGTTTGGTATATAAGGAGCTCAAAAACCCTTAAAGGCAAGTTTTTGGTATAAATTGGTGTTATTCCAATGTAATATAATTGCCCTGCTTTTTAGTGCTTTATTGCCTATCACGCTCAAAAACACTTAAAAGACACTTTTCTGGTAATGCAATGTTTTTTCTCACATAAAGGTGGTTTCGCATGCAATTTGGGGTTTTGGTAACTAAGAATGTGAAAAGCACTCAAAATGCACGCATTTAGTAAGGTTGTTCTGTTTCTCAATTAAGAGTGTTATTCATGAGTTTCAGCATTTTGGTATCTAGGAACCTTCTCCATATACACGAGTTTTTGTGTTTTTTTATCTTTTGGTTATTTTGAACTATAAAAAACTCAAAATACACTTTTCTTGCAAAGTCCTTTTGTTTTCTAATATTGAGTGCTTTGCATTAATTTTCGCGTTTTTTGTAGGTAACAAGCTGAAAACACTCAAAATATACCTTTTTGGTAATTTGGTAAGTGAATTTTCCAAGAATTTTGGCATCTCGGTACCTATAAAGATGAATAACAAAAAAAAAAAAAATCCTATTTTTTATTTTCTTACTTTTTTTTTTCTAAATAAAGTGTTATTTGTGGGTTTTAGCTTTTTCGTACTTAAGGAATTTAAAAACATTTATAATACACATTTCTCGTAATGTCCTTTCGTTTCGCAAACATAAGGTTCTTTGCATGTATTTAAGCGTTTTTATAGATAACATGATCAAAAACACTCAAAATATATGTTGTTGGTAATTTTATTGTTTCTCCATAAAAGGTGTTTTGCATACGTTTTAGCGTTTTGGTATGTAATGAGCTCAAAAACACTTAAAGACAAGTTCTTGGTAAAAGTTGTTTTTATTCCCATGTAATGTGATTGCCCTGCTTTTTAATGCTTTATTGCCTAACACGCTCAAAAACACTCAAAAGACACTTTTCTAGTAATATCATTTTTTTTTCCCACATAAATCTAGTTTTGCATGGAATTTGGGGTTTTGGTAACTAAGAATGTGAAAAAAAACTTAAAACACAGGCATTTAGTAAGGTTGTTCTATTTCTTAATTAAAAGTGTTATTCATGAGTTTCAGCATTTTGGTATGTAAGAAACTTTTTTAATACACATTTGGTAAGGTATTTCTGTTTCAAAATTAAAAGTGCTATTCATGAGTTTCAGCTTTTTGGTATGTAAGAAACTTCTTTATGTACACGAGTTTTTGAGTTTTTTACCTCGTGGTTCTTGTCAAACTATAAAACACTCATACATGTTTCTCGTAATGTCCTTTTCTTTGTCAATATAAAGTGCTTTCCATCCATTTTTGCATTTTTTGTAGGTAACAAGTTCAAAAACACATCAAAATATATATTTTTGGTAATGTTATTCTATTTCTTCATATTGGTTGGTTTGCATCCGTTTTAGCGTTTTTCTACGTAAATCACTGAAAAGACACGTTTAATGTAATATTGTTGAAATTGCTGAAAAACACTCAAAAGACAGGTTTCTGGTAAAGTTTTGTAATTTCCCCATATAAGTGGATTTGCATGCACTTCAGAGTTTGTACATGACTCCAGAAAAAGCTAAATTTTTTTTTTACATTGATTTTTTTTTTACAAAATTTCCATGAATTTTGCCAGAATTTTGGCATCTCGGTACCTATGAAGATGAATAACAAAAAAAAAAAAAAAATTTTTTTTGTTTTTCTCTCTCTGTAAAGAGTTATTTATGGGTTTTAGGTTTTTGGTACTTAAGGAACTTAAAAACTCTCATAATACACGATTTTCGTAATGTCCTTTTGTTATACAAACATAGGGTTCTTTACATGTATTTAAGCGTTTTTATAGGTTACATGATCAAAAACACTCAAAATACATGTTTTTGGTAATGTTATTGTTTCTCCATATAGGGTGTTTTGCATGCGTTTTAGCGATTTGGTATGTAAGGAGTTAAAAAAACACTTAAAGGCAAGTTCTTCGTAAAAGTTGGTGTTATTCCCATGTAATGTGATTGTTCTGCTTTTCAGTGCTTTGTTGCATATCACGCTCAAAAACACTAAAAAGACACTTTTTTGGTAATGTCATTGTTTTCCCCCACATGAAGGTAGTTCCGCATGTAATTTGGCATTTTCGTAACTAAGAATGTGAAAAACACTCAAAATACACAATTTGGTAAGGTAGTTCTGTTTATGGATTAAAAGTGTTATTCATGCATTTCATAATTTTGGTATGTAAGAAATTTGTCTATATACACGATTTTTTGCGTTTATTGCCTTATGGTTCTTTTAAAACTATAAAACACTCATTATACACGTTTCTCGTAATGTCCTTTTGTTTCCTAATATACGAGTAGAGTGCTTTACATCCATTTTTTCATTTTTTTGTAGGTAACAAGCTCAAAAATACTCAAAATATATCTTTTTAGTAATGTTATTCTATTTCTTCATATAGGTTGGTTTGCATCCGCTTTAGCGATTTTCTACGTAAAACACTGAAAAGACACGTTTTTAGTAATTTTGTTTTGGATTCACATGTTGATTGACTTTCATATTATTTATCGTTTTGGTGCCTAACATGCTGAAAAACACTGAAAAGACAGGTTTCTGGTAAAGTTGTTTAACTTCCCTATATAGGTGGCTTTGCATGCACTTTAGGGTTTGGTACATAAGAATCCAAAAAAAAAGTTATAAATAACTTTTTTGGTGATGTTCTTTTTCCCACATAAAATCCCTGAATTTTGGCAGACTTTTGGCATCTCGTTACCTATTTGGATGAATAACAAAAAAAAAAAAGTTCCCATTTTTTTATTTTTTTTTGTTTATTATTATTATTATTTTTTCTAAATAAAGAGTGCTAATTGTGGGTTTTAGCTTTTAGGTAGTGAAGGAACTTAAAAAACACTCATAATACACGTTTCTCGTAATGTCCTTTCGTTTCCCAAACATAAGGTTCTTTGCATGTATTTATGCGTTTTTATAGATAACATGATCAAAAACACTCAAAATACCTGTATTTTGTAATATTATTCTGTTTCTCCATAAAATGTATTTTGCATGCGTTTTAGCGTTTTGGTATGTAAGGAGCTTAAAAACACTTAAAGGCAAGCAAGTTCTTGGTAAAATTTGTTTTTTTCCCAATGTAATGTGATTGCCCTTCATTTTAGTGCTTTATTGCGTAATACGTTCAAAAACACTCAAAAGACATGCAAGGCCTCGCATATGAGGAAATCAAAGACCTTAGCAGAAATCTGTCTTTTGAGTGTTTTTCAGCATGTTAGGCACCAAAACGATAAATAATAAGGGACCCACTCTATGTGGGAATGCAAAAGAAAATTATTGAAAACATGTTTTCTCAGTGTTTTACGTAGAAAAACGCTAAAATTGATGCAAACCAACCAATATCAAGAAGCAGAAAAACATTACCAAAAATATATATTTTGAGTGTTTTGAGCTTGTTACCTAAAAAAAAAAAAAACGCAAAAATTGATACAAGGCACTCTATATTGGGAAATATAGGGACATTGCGAGAAAAGAGTATAATGAATGTTTTATAGTTCTAAAAAAAACACAAGGCAAAAAACGTAAAAACTCGTGTATATGGAGAAGTTTCCTACATACCAAAATGCTGAAACTCATGATTGAGAAACACATCAACCTTACTAAATGCGTGTCAAAAACACTAAAAGGCAAGTTCTTCGTAAAAGTTGGTTTTATTCCCATGTAATGTGATTGCCCTGCTTTTTTATGCTTTATTGCCTAACACGCTCAAAAACACCCAAAGACACTTTTCTGGTAATGTCATTTTTTTCTCACATAAAGCTAGTTTCGCATGGAATTTTGGGTTTTGGTAACTAAGAATGTAAAAAAAACACTAAAAATACACGCATTTATTAAGGTTGCTCTGTTTCTTGATTAAGAGTGTTATTCATGAGTTTCAGCATTTTGGTATCTTAGAAACTTCTCCACGCAGACGAGTTTTTGCGTTTTTGCCTTGTGATTTTGGTGAAACTATAAAACACTCATTATACACGTTTCTCGTTATGTTCTTTTTTTTTTCCTATTATACAGTGCTTTGCGTCCATTTTTGCTTTTTTTTATGTAACAAGCTCAAAAACACACAAAATATATTTTTCTGGTAATATTGTTCTATTTTTTCATATTAGTTGGTTTGCATCCGTTTTAGCGTTTTTCTACGTAAATCTTTTAAAAGACACGTTTTCAGTCATTTTGTTTTGGATTTCCATATAGAGTGACTTTCATATTATTTATCGTTTTGGTGCCTAACATGCTAAAAAAAACACTTAAAACACATATTTCTGGTAAGGTCGTTTAATTTCCTCATATAGGAGTCTTTGCATGCACTTTAGGGTTTCGTATATAACAGTCCGAAAAAAAAAACTGAAATTAATTTTTTTGTTAATATTCTTTTATCATATGATTGCTCTGAATTTTCCCAGAATTTTGGCATCTCGGTACCTATGAATATGAATAACAAAAAAAAAAAAAAAAAAAAAAATTCCTTTTGTTAAATTTTTTAAATTTTTTTTATTTTCTAAATAAAGAGTGTTATTTGAGGGTTTTAGCTTTTTGGTACTTAACGAACTTAAAAAACACTAATAATACACGTTTCTCGTAATGTCCTTTTGTTTCCCAAACATAATGTTCTTTGCATGTATTTAGGTGTTTTTATAGATAACATGATCAAAAACACTCAAAATACATGTTTTTAATAATGTTATTCTGTTTCTCCATGATGTTTGTTTTGCATGCGTTTTAGCGGTTTGGTATATAAGGAGCTCAAAAACCCATAAAGGCAAGTTTTTGGTATAAATTGGTGTTATTCCAATGTAATATAATTGCCCTGCTTTTTAGTGCTTTATTGCCTATTACGCTCAAAAACACTTAAAAGACACTTTTCTGGTAATGTTATTTTTTTTCTCACATAAAGGTGGTTTCGCATGCAATTTGGGGTTTTGGTAACTAAGAATGTGAAAAGCACTCAAAATGCACGCATTTAGTAAGGTTGTTCTGTTTCTCAATTAATAGTGTTATTCATGAGTTTCAGCATTTTGATATCTAGGAACCTTCTCCATATACACGAGTTTTTGTGTTTTTTTACCTTTTGGTTGTTTTGAACTATAAAAAAACTCAAAATACACTTTTCTTGCAAAGTCCTTTTGTTTTCTAATATTGAGTGCTTTGCATCAATTTTCGCGTTTTTTGTAGGTAACAAGCTGAAAACACTCATAATATACCTTTTTGGTAATTTGGTAACTGAATTTTCCAAGAATTTTGGCATCTCGGTACCTATAAAGATAAATAACACAAAAAAAAATCCTATTTTTTTATTTTCTTACTTTTTTTTTCTAAATAAAGTGTTATTTGTGGGTTTTAGCTTTTTCGTACTTAAGGAACTTAAAAACATTTATAATACACATTTCTCGTAATGTCCATTCGTTTCGCAAACATAAGGTTCTTTGCATGTATTTAAGCGTTTTTATAGATAACATGATCAAACACACCCAAAATATATGTTGTTGGTAATTTTATTCTATTTCTCCATAAAAGGTGTTTTGCATACGTTTTAGCGTTTTGGTATGTAATGAGCTCAAAAACACTTAAAGACAAGTTCTTGGTAAAAGTTGTTTTTATTCCCATGTAATGTGATTGCCCTGCTTTTTAGTGCTTTATTGCCTAACATGCTCAAAAACACTCAAAAGACACTTTTCTGGTAATATCATTTTTTTTTTTTTCCCATATAAAGCTAGTTTTGCATAGAATTTGGGGTTTTGGTAACTAAGAATGTGAAAAAAAAATTAAAACACAGGCATTTAGTAAGGTTGTTCTATTTGTTAATTAAAAGTGTTATTCATGAGTTTCAGCATTTTGGTATGTAAGAAACTTTTTTAATACACATTTGGTAAGGTATTTCTGTTTCAAAATTAAAAGTGCTATTCATGAGTTTCAGCTTTTTGGTATGTAAGAAACTTCTTTATGTACACGAGTTTTTGAGTGTTTTACCTCGTGGTTCTTGTCAAACTATAAAACACTCATACACGTTTCTCGTAATTTTCTTTTCTTTGCCAATATAAAGTGTTTTCCATCCATTTTTGCATTTTTTCTAGGTAACAAGCTCAAAAACACATCAAAATATATCTTTTTGGTAATGTTATTCTATTTCTTCATATTGGTTGGTTTGCATCCGTTTTAGCGTTTTTCTACGTAAATCACTGAAAAGACACGTTTTATGTAATATTGTTGAAATTCCTGAAAAACACTCAAAAGACAGGTTTCTGGTAAAGTTTTGTAATTTCCCCATATAGGTGGATTTGCATGCACTTCAGAGTTTGTACATAACTCCGGAAAAAAGCAAAAAATTTTTTTTTATATTGATTTTTTTTTTTACAAAATTTCCATGAATTTTGCCAGAATTTTGGCATCTCGGTACCTATGAAGATGAATAACAAGAAAAAAATTTTTTTTTTTTTGTTTTTCTCTCTCTGTAAAGAGTTATTTGTGGGTTTTAGGTTTTTGGTACTAAGGAACTTAAAAACACTTATAATACACGATTTTCGTAATGTCCTTTTGTTATACAAACATAGGGTTCTTTACATGTATTTAAGCGTTTTTATAGGTTACATGATCAAAAACACTCAAAATACATGTTTTTGGTAATGTTATTGTTTCTCCATATAGGGTGTTTTGCATGCGTTTTAGCGATTTGGTATGTAAGGAGTTAAAAAAACACTTAAAGGCAAGTTCTTCGTAAAAGTTGGTGTTATTCCCATGTAATGTGATTGTTCTGCTTTTTAGTGCTTTGTTGCATAACACGCTCAAAAACACTAAAAAGACACTTTTTTTGGTAATGTCATTTTTTTCCCCCACATGAAGGTAGTTTCGCATGTAATTTGGCATTTTCGTAACTAAGAATGTGAAAAACACTCAAAATACACAATTTGGTAAGGTAGTTATGTTTATGGATTAAAAGTGTTATTCATGCATTTCATAATTTTGGTATGTAAGAAATTTGTCTATATACACGATTTTTTGCGTTTATTGCCTTATGGTTCTTTTAAAACTATAAAACACTCATTATACACGTTTCTCGTAATGTCCTTTTGTTTCCTAATATAGAGTGCTTTACATCCATTTTTTCATTTTTTTGTAGGTAACAAGCTCAAAAATACTCAAAATATATCTTTTTAGTAATGTTATTCTATTTCTTCATATAGGTTGGTTTGCATCCGCTTTAGCGATTTTCTACGTAAAACACTGAAAAGACACGTTTTCAGTAATTTTGTTTTGGATTCACATGTTGATTGACTTTCATATTATTTATCGTTTTGGTGCCTAACATGCTGAAAAACACTGAAAAGACAGGTTTCTGGTAAAGTCGTTTAACTTCCCTATATAGGTGGCTTTGCATGCACTTTAGGGTTTCGTACATTAGAATCCAAAAAAAAAGTTATAAATAACTTTTTTGGTGATGTTCTTTTTCCCACATAAAATCCCTGAATTTTGGCAGACTTTTGGCATCTCGTTACCTATTTGGATGAATAACAAAAAAAAAAAAAGTTCCCATTTTTTAATTTTTTTGTTTATTATTATTATTTTTTTTTTTCTAAATAAAGAGTGTTATTTGTGGGTTTTAGCTTTTAGGTACTGAAGGAACTTAAAAAACACTCATAATACACGTTTCTCGTAATGTCCTTTCGTTTCCCAAACATAAGGTTCTTTGCATGTATTTATGCGTTTTTATAGATAACATGATCAAAAACACTCAAAATACATGTATTTGGTAATATTATTCTGTTTATCCATAAAATGTATTTTGCATGCGTTTTAGCGTTTTGGTATGTAAGGAGCTTAACCCGTTAAATCCGAGCACCCCCGGAATTCAGACATCTCTCTTGCCTGATTAATTGGGAAAAAATCGACATTTGCAGATTGACTTGGAAATACGTTTATTCGGTAGTGCATGTGTAGATACATCAACAGGTGTATTTTTTTTTTGCCCAACTCAACCTGGTTCTTTCACAATATTCGCCAGTAGTTGGAGAATGGCGGCGCCTGGAAACTCCCGCGCATCAGTAGAAGAGGCTATATATATATATATATATATATATATATATATATATATATATATATATATATATATATATATATATATATATATATATATATATATATATATATATATATATATATATATATATATATATATATACAGAGAGAGAGAGAGAGAGAGAGAGAGAGAGAGAGAGAGAGAGAGAGAGAGAGAGAGAGAGAGAGAGAGAGAGAGAGAGAGAGAGAGAGAGAATTTCAAGGTCAGGGACAGTCTCAGATTTCAGGGTCATACATCCTCCCACCCACCCACAGAGGGAGAGATGGACGGAGGGAGAGATAGGTAGGTTGTCATCGCATCAGAGAGTAAATCCCCTGAAGTGGCTACACACAAGCATCCTCTACAAATTGGAAGATTATGTAAAATAAAAGAGAGAATAGGTAAAATAAAAAAAAGATAAAAAGCAAGTACAATAATGATAATAATAATATAATGGTGGAGGATGTAGACATGACTGTTTGATTGTGGAGTACAGTACAGTAGGGATGGAGGGAGGGAGGGTTGAGGGCTGTCATCTGAGAGCGGTACGTACTGAGGAATGTGGGGCTCTGGCAACTCCTGCGTCTCAGTGCGATAACGGGTTATAGTCTATGTTGTTCAACTCCCCATAGTTCATTTCTTGTTCATTGTTTCTTTGCTGTATCTTTCTTTGCTGTGATCGTGGTGGTGGTGGTGGTGGATCAGCACCTGATCGGGTAACAGGAGAGCGAGTGCGAGAGCGACCACCCACGATGCCTCCATTTTCACCACCCTCATCACTTTGACAAATTTCTTTGTTGCTGGAGCATCAGATTCAATGTCACTCGAAAATGTCAACTTTCTCTTAGCTTTTCGTGCCATTATTGAGTTTCTAGGTCTCAATATAGTTCAGTTATACCACGAAAAACGAGACAGTGCAGTGTGTAGATTGGCCCTGTCAAGAGGCTAATTGTGACTGACGCTCATGCACACTTGAAAGCACTAACTGGCAACTTATCATACTGGAGACAGTGTTCCATAGTAGGGCTACCTCCTACATCAAGTTTGAAAGTGTTGCCAAGTCTGGCGCAGTTTTTGTGTGGGGTCGAACATAATGCCACCCGGGCGGCTCCTCGGTTCTCCACGGTCCAGCCTCCCGGGCGGCTCCTCGGTATTTACGGGTTAAAAACACTTAAAGGCAAGCAAGTTCTTGGTAAAATTTGTTTTTTTCCCAATATAATGTGATTGCCCTTCCTTTTAGTGCTTTATTGCGTAATACGCTCAAAAACACTCAAAAGACATGCAAGGCCTCGCATATGAGGAAATTGAAGACCTTAGCAGAAATCTGTCTTTTGAGTGTTTTTCAGCATGTTAGGCACCAAAACGATAAATAATAAGAGACCCACTCTATGTGGGAATCCAAAAGAAAATTACTGAAAACATGTTTTCTCAGTGTTTTACGTAGAAAAACGCTAAAATTGATGCAAACCAACCAATATCAAGAAGCAGAAAAACATTACCAAAAATATATATTTTGAGTGTTTTTGAGCTTGTTACAAAAAAAAAAAAAAACGCAAAAATTTATACAAGGCACTCTATATTGGGAAATATAGGGACATTGCGAGAAAAGAGTATAATGAATGTTTTATAGTTCTAAAAAAACACAAGGCAAAAAACGTAAAAACTCGTGTATATGGAGAAGTTTCCTACATACCAAAATGCTGAAACTCATGATTGAGAAACAGATCAACCTTACTAAATGCGTGTCAAAAACACTAAAAGGCAAGTTCTTCGTAAAAGTTGGTTTTATTCCCATGTAATGTGATTGCCCTGCTTTTTTATGTTTTATTGCCTAACACGCTCAAAAACACCCAAAGACACTTTTCTGGTAATGTCATTTTTTTCCCACATAAAGCTAGTTTCGCATGGAATTTTGGGTTTTGGTAACTAAGAATGTAAAAAAACACTAAAAATACACGCATTTATTAAGGTTGCTCTGTTTCTTGATTAAGAGTGTTATTCATGAGTTTCAGCATTTTGGTATCTTAGAAACTTCTCCACGCAGACGAGTTTTTGCGGTTTTGCCTTGTGATTCTGGTGAAACTATAAAACACTCATTATACACGTTTCTCGTTATGTTCTTTTTTTTTCCTAATATACAGTGCTTTGCGTCCATTTTTGCGTTTTTTTATGTAACAAGCTCAAAAACACACAAAATATACTTTTCTGGTAATGTTGTTCTATTTTTTCATATTTGTTGGTTTGCATCCGTTTTAGCGTTTTTCTACGTAAATCTTTTAAAAGACACGTTTTCAGTCATTTTCTTTTGGATTTTTATATAGAGTGACTTTCATATTATTTATCGTTTTGGTGCGTAACATGCGGAAAAACACTCAAAAGACAGGTTTCTTGTAAAGTCGTTAAATTTTCCCAAATAGGTGGCTTTGCATGCACTTTATGGTTTGGTACATAACTCCGAAAAAAAGGTAAAATTAACTTTTTCGATAATGTTTTTTTTTCCACATAATTTCCCTGAATTTTGGCAGAATTTGGGATCTTGGTACCTATGAACATCAATAACAAAAATATAAAAATGCTATTTTTTTTTTTTTCTCTATATAGAGAGTTATTTGTAGGTTTTAACGTTTTGGTACTTAAGGAACTTAAAAATATTCATAATACACATTTCTCGTAATGTCCTTTCGTTTCCCAAGTATAGGGATCTTTGCATGTATTTAAGTGTTTTTATAGGCAACATGATAAAAAACACTCAAAAACACTTGTTTTTGGTAATGTTATTCTGCTTCTCCATAAAGGAGTGTTTTGCATGCGTTTAGCGATTTGGTATGTAAGGAGCTGAAAAACACTTCAAAGCAAGTTCTTTGTAAAAGTTGGTTTTATTCCAATGAATATGACTGCCTTGCTTTTTAGTGCTTTATTGCCTAACACGCTCAAAAACACTCAAAAGACACTTGTGGTAATGTCATTTTTTTCCCACATAAAGCTAGTTTCGCATGCTATTTGGGGTTTTGCTAACTAAGAATGTGAAAAAAAACACTCAAAAATACACGCATTTGTTAATGTTGTTCTGTTTCTCAATTAAGATTTTTATTCATGAGTTTCAACATTTTGGTATCTATGAAACTTCTTTATATACACGTGTTTTTGCGTTTTTTGCCTTGTGGTTCTTGTGAACCACAAGTTCTTTTGCCCGAAAATAATAAGACACTCATTAAACATGTTTCTCGTAATGTACTTTTCTTTCACAATAGGGATTGTTTTGCATCCATTTTCGCATTTTTTGTAGGTAACAAGCTCATGAACACTCAAAATATACCTCTTTGGTAATGTTATTCTATTTCTTCATATTGGTTGGTTTTCATCTGTTTTGGCGTTTTTCTACGTAAAACACCGAAAAGACACGTTTTCAGTAATTTTCTTTTCGATTCCTAAAGAATATTGCCAGAATTTTGGCATCTTAGTACCTATGATGAAGAACAAAAAAAAAAAAAAAAAAAATATTTCTCTTTTTTTTTTCTCTATAGAGTGTAATTTGTGGGTTTTAGCTTTTTTGGTACTTAAGGAACTTAAAAACACTCATAATACACGTTTCTCGTAATATCCTTTCGTTTCCCAAAAATAGGGTTCTTTGCATGTATTTAAGCGTTTTTATTGGTAACATGCTCAAAAACACTCAAAATACATGTTTTTGGTAATGTTCTTCTGTTTCACCATAAAGTGTATTTTGCATGCGTTTTAGTATTTTGGTATATAAGGAGCTCAAAAACACTTAAAGGCAAGTTCTTGTTAAAAATTGGTTTTATTCCAATGTAATGTGTTTTCCCTGCTTTTTAGTGCTTTATTGCCTAACACGCTCAAAAACACTCGAGACATTTTTTCTGGTAATGTCATTTTTTTCCCACATAAAGCTGGTTTCGCATGCAATTTAGGGTTTTGGTAACTAAGAATGTGAAAAGCACTCAAAATACACGCATTTAGTAAGATTGTTCTGTTTCTCAATTAAGAGTGTTGTTCCAGAGTTTCAGCGTTCTAGAATGTAAGAAACTTCTCTATATACACGAGTTTTTACGTTTTTTGCCTTGTAGTTCTTGTGTAACTATTAAACACTCATTATACACGTTTCTCGTAATGTCCTTTTGCTTCCTAATATGGAGTGCTTTCCATCCATTTTCGCGTTTTTTGTAGGTAACAATTTAAAAAACACTCAAAATATACCTTTTTGGTAATGTTATTTTATTTTTTGATATTGGTTGGTTTGCATCCGTTTTAGCGTTTTTCTACGTAAAACACGGAAAAGACACGTTTTTAGTAATTTTGTTTTGGATTCCCATATAGATTGACTTCCATGTTATTTATCGTGTTCGTCCCTAAGATGCTGAAAAACACTCATAAGACGTTTAATTTACCCTTATAGGTGCCTTTGCATGCACTTTACGGGTTTGGTATATAACAGTCCGAAAAAAAAAGATTAATTTAACTTTTTTGATAATGTTCTTAATTTACATAATTTCCTGAATTTTGGCCGAATTTTGCATTTCGGTATCTGTGAAGATGAATAAGAAAGAAAAAAAAAGATCGTTTTTTTTATTTATTTATTGTTTTTCAATAAAGAGTGTTATTTATGGCTTTTAGCTTTTTGGTAATTAATGAACTTAGAAACACTCATAATACATGTTTCTCGTAATCTCCTTTCGTTTCCCAAAAATAGTGTTTTTTGCATGTATTTAAGCGTTTTTATTGGTAACATGATCAAAAACACTGAAAATACATGTTTTTGGAAATGTTCTTCTGTTTCACCATAAAGTCTGTTTTGCATGCGTTTTAGTGTTTTGGTATATAAGGAGCTCAAAAACACTTAAAGGCAAGTTCATGGTAAAAAATCGTTTTACTCCAATGTAATGTGATTGCCCTTCTTTTTTAGTGCTTTATTCCCTATCATGCTCAAAAACACTCAAATGAAACTTTTCTGGTAAAGCATTTTTTTTTTCCCACAAATCTATTTTCGCATGCAATTTGGGGTTTTGGTAACTAAGAATGTTAAAATCACTTAAAATACACGCATTTAGTAAGGTTGTTCTGTTTCTCAATTGAGAGTGTTATACATGTTTTAGGATTTTGGTATCTAGGAAACCTCTCCATATACACGAGATTTTGCGTTTTTTGCCTTGTGGTTCTTTTGAACTATAAAACACTCATTATAGACTTTTCTTGCAATGTCCTTTTGTTTCCCAATATAGAGTGCTTTGCATCAATTTTCACGTTTTTTGTAGGTAACAAGCTCAAAAACACTCAACATATATCTTTTTAGTAACGTTTTTATATTTCTTGATATTGGTTGCTTTGCATCCGTTTTAGCGTTTTTCTTTGTAAAACACTGAGAAGACACGTTTTCAGTAACTTTCTTTTGGATTCCCATATAGAGTGAGTTCCTTATTATTTATCATTTTGGTGCCTAACATGCTAAAAAAAACACCCAAAACACAGATTTCTGGTAAGGTCGTTTAATTTCTTCATATAGGAGGCTTTGCATGCACTTTAGGGTTTGGTACATAACATTCAACAGTCCGAAAAAAAAAAGCTGAAATTAACTTTTTTGATAATATTGTTTTATCATATGATTGCCCTGAATTTTCACAGAATTTTGGCATCTCGGTACTTATGAAGATGAATAACAAAAAAAAAAAAAAAAAAGAATTCCTATTTTTTTATTTTTTTTATTTTTTTATTTTCTAAATAAAGAGTGTTATTTGTGGGTTTTAGCTTTTTGGTACTTAAGGAACTTAAAAAAAACACTCATAATACACGTTTCTCGTAATGTCCTTTCGTTTCCCAAACATAAGGTTCTTTGCATGTATTTAAGCGTTTTTATAGATAACATGATCAAAAACACTCAAAATACATGTATTTGGTAATATTATTCTGTTTATCCATAAAGTGTATTTTGCATGCGTTTTAGCGTTTTGGTATGTAAGGAGCTCAAAAACAATTAAAGGCAAGCAAGTTCTTAGTAATTTTTTTTTTTTAATGTAATGTAATTGCCCTTCTTTTTAGTGCTTTATTGCGTAATACGCTCAAAAATACTCAAAAGACATGCAAGGCATCGCATATGAGTAAATTAAAGACTTTACCAGAAATCTGTCTTTTGAGTGTTTTTCAGCATGTTAGGCACCAAAACGATAAATAATAAGGAACTCACTCTATGTGGGAATCCAAAAGAAAATTACTGAAAACGTGTCTTCTCAGTGTTTTACGTAGAAAAACGCTAAAATGATGGAAACCAACCAATATCAAGAAGCAGAAAAACATTACCAAAAATGTATATTTTGAGTGTTTTTGAGCTTGTTACCTACAAAAAAAAAAAAAACGCAAAAATTGATACAAAGCACTCTATATTGGGAAATAAAGGGACATTGCAAGAAAAATGTATAATGAATGTTTTATAGTTCTAAAAAACCACAAGGCAAAAAACGCAAAAACTCGTATATATGGAGAAGTTTCATACATACCAAAATGCTGAAACTCATGAATAATACTCTTAATTGAGAAACAGAACAACCTCACTAAATGCGTGTCAAAAACACTAAAAGGCAAGTTCTTCGTAAAAGTTAGTTTTATTCCCATGTAATGTGATTGCGCTGCTTTTTAGTGCTTTATTGCCTAACATGCACAAAAACATTCAAATACACTTTTCTGGTAATGTCATTTTTTTCCCACATAAAGCTAGTTTCGCATGGAATTTGGGGTTTTCGAAACTAAGAATGTAAAAAAACACTCAAAATACTCGCATTTAGTAAGGATGCTCTGTTTCTTGATTAAGAGTGTTATTCATGAGTTTCAGCATTTTGGTATCTTAGAAACTTCTCCACACAGACGAGTTTTTGCGTTTTTTGCCTTGTGATTCTGGTGAAACAATAAAAAAACTCATTATACACGTTTCTTGTTATGTCCTTTTTTTCCTAATATACAGTACTTTGCATCCATTTTTGCGTTTTTTTTTTTATGTAACAAACTCAAAAACACACAAAATATACTTTTCTGGTAATGTTATTCTATTTTTTTTCACATTAGTTGGTTTGCATCCGTTTTAGCGTTTTTCTACGTAAATCTTTTAAAAGACACGTTTTCAGTCATTTTGTTTTGGATTTCCATATAGAGTGACTTTCATATTATCTATCGTTTTGGTGCCTAACATGCGGAAAAACAGTCAAAAGACAGGTTTCTTGTGAAGTCGTTAAATTTTCCCAAATAGGTGGCTTTGCATACACTTTATGGTTTGGTACATTACTCCGAAAAAAAAGGTAAAATTAACTTTTTCGATAATGTTCTTTTTTCCACATAATTTCCCTGAATTTTGGCAGAATTTTGGCATCTTGGTACCAATGAACATCAATAACAAAAAAATAAAAATGCTATTTTTTTATTTATTTTTTTCTCTATAAAGAGTGTTATTTGTAGGTTTTAACGTTTTGGTACTTAAGGAACTTAAAAAATATTCATAATACACATTTCTCGTAATGTCCTTTCGTGTCCTAAATATAGGGATCTTTGCATGTATTTAAGCGTTTTTATAGGTAACATGATAAAAAACACTCAAAAACAATTGGTTTTGCTAATGTTATTCTGCTTCTCCAAAAAGGAGTGTTTTGTATGCGTTTTAGCGATTTGGTATGTAAGGAGCTGAAAAACACTTCAAGGCAAGATCTTGGTAAAAGTTAGTTTTATTCCAATGTAATATGATTGCCCTGCTTTTTAGTGCTTTATTACTTAACACGCTCAAAAACACTCAAAAGACACTTCTGGTAATGTCATTTTTTTCCCACATAAAGCTAGTTTCGCATTCTATTTGGGGTTTTGCTAACTAAGAATGTGAAAAAACACTCACAATACACGCATTTGGTAATGTTGTTCTGTTTCTCAATTAAGATTTTTATTCATGAGTTTCAGCATTTTGGTATCTAAGAAACTTCTTTATATACACGAGGTTTTGCGTTTTTTGCCTTGTGGTTCTTGTGAATCACAAGTTCTTTTCCCCGAAAATAATAAGACACTCATTATACATGTTTTTCGTAATGTCCTTTTCTTTCCCAATAGGGAGTGTTTTGCATACATTTTCGCGATTTTTGTAGGTAACAAGCTTAAAAACACTCAAAATATACCTCTTTGGCAATGTTATTCTATTTCTTCATATTGGTTGGTTTTCATCTGTTTTAGCGTTTTTCTACGTAAAACACCGAAAAGACACTTTTCAGTAATTTTGTTTTCGATTCCTAAAGAATAATGCCAGAATTTTGGCATCTTAGTACCTATGAAGATTAATAACAAAAAAAAATATATATATATTTTCTTTTCTTTTTTTTCTCTATAACGAGTGTTATTTGTGGGTTTTAGCTTTTTTGGTACTTAAGGTACTTAAAAATTCTCATAATACACGTTTCTCGTAATGTCCTTTCGTTTCCCAAAAATAGGGTTCTTTGCATGTGTTTAAGCGTTTTTATTGGTAACATGATCAAAAACACTCAAAATACACGTTTTTGGTAATGTTCTTCTGTTTCTTCATAAAGTGTATTTTATATACGTTTTAGTGTTTTTGTATATAAGGAGCTCAAAAACACTTAAAGGCAAGTTGTTGTTAAAAATTGGTTTTATTCCAATGTAATGTGTTTACCCTGCTTTTTAGTACTTTATTGCCTAACACGCTCAAAAACACTCAAAAGATATTTTTTTTTGGTAATGTCATTTTTTCCCATATAAAGCTGTTTTCGCATGCAATTTGGGGTTTTGGTAACTAAAAATGTGAAAAGCACTCAAAATAAACGCATTTAGTAAGATCTTTTTTTTTTTTTTTATGTAGGAAGGATACTGGCCAAGGACAACAAAAATCTAATAAAAAAAAATGCCCACTGAAATGCCAGTCCCATAAAAGGGTCAAAGCAGTGGTCAAAAATTGGTGGATAAGTGTCTTGAAACCTCCCTCTTGAAAGAATTCAAGTCATAGGAAGGTGGAAATACAGAAGCAGGCAGGGAGTTCCAGAGTTTACCAGTGAAAGGGATGAATGAATGAGAATACTGGTTAACTCTTGCGTTAGAGAGGTGGACAGAATAGGGGTGAGAGAAAGAAGAAAGTCTAGTGCAGCGAGCCCGCGGAAGGAGGGGAGGCATGCAGTTAGCAAGATCAGAAGAGCAGTTGGCATGAAAATAGCGGTAGAAGACAGCTAGATATGCAACATTGCGGCGGTGAGAGAGGGGCTGAAGACAGTCAGTTAGAGGAGAGGAGTTGATGAGACGAAAAGCTTTTGATTCCACCCTGTCTAGAAGAGCAGTATGAGTGGAACCCCCCCAGACATGTGAAGCATACTCCATACATGGACGGATAAGGCCCTTGTACAGAGTTAGCAGCTGGGGGGGTGAGAAAAACTGGCGGAGACGTCTCAGAACACCTAACTTCATAGAAGCTGTTTTAACTAGAGATGAGATGTGAAGTTTCCAGTTCAGATTATAAGTAAAGGACAGATCGAGGATGTTCAGTGTACGAGTAGAAGAGGGGGACAGTTGAGTGTCATTGAAGAAGAGGGGATAGTTGTCTGGAAGGTTGTGTCGAGTTGATAGATGGAGGAATTGAGTTTTTGAGGCATTGAACAATACCAAGTTTGCTCTGCCCCAATCAGAAATTTTAGAAAGATCAGAAGTCAGGCGTTCTGTGGCTTCCCTGCGTGATATGTTTACCTCCTGAAGGGTTGGATGTCTATGAAAAGACGTGGAAAAGTGCAGGGTGGTATCATCAGCATAGGAGTGGATAGGACAAGAAGTTTGATTTAGAAGATCATTAATGAATAATAAGAAGAGAGTGGGTGACAGGACAGAACCCTGAGGAACACCACTGTTAATAGATTTAGGAGAAGAACAGTGACCGTCTACCACAGCAGCAATAGAACGTTCAGAAAGGAAACTTGAGATGAAGTTACAGAGAGGATAGAAACCATAGGAGGGTAGTTTGGAAATCAAAGCTTTGTGCCAGACTCTATCAAAGGCTTTTTGATATGTCCAAGGCAACAGCAAAACTTTCACCAAAGTCTCTAAAAGAGGATGACCAAGACTCAGTAAGGAAAGCCAGAAGATCACCAGTAGAGCGGCCTTGACGGAACCCATACTGGCGATCAGATAGAAGGTTGTGAAGTGATAGATGTTTAAGAATCTTCCTGTTGAGGATAGATTCAAAAACTTTAGATAAGCAGGAAATTAAAGCAATAGGACGGTAGTTTGAGGGATTAGAGCGGTCACCCTTTTTAGGAACAGGTTGAATGTAGGCAAACTTCCAGCAAGAAGGAAAGGTAGATGTTGACAGACAGAGCTGAAAGAGTTTGACTAGGCAAGGTGCAAGCACGGAGGCACAGTTTTGGAGAACAATAGGAGGGACCCCATCAGGTCCATAAGCCTTCCGAGGGTTTAGGCCAGCGAGGGCATGGAAAACATCATTGCGAAGAATTTTAATACGTGGCATGAAGTAGTCAGAGGGTGGAGGAGAGGGAGGAACAAGCCCAGAATCATCCAAGGTAGAGGTTTTAGCAAAGGTTTGAACAAAGAGTTCAGCTTTAGAAATAGATGTGATAGCAGTGGTGCCATCTGGTTGAAGTAGAGGAGGGAAAGAAGAAGAAACAAAGTTATTGGAGGTATTTTTGGCTAGATGCCAGAAATCACGAGGGGAGTTAGATCTTGAAAGTTTTTGACATTTTCTGTTAATGAAGGAGTTTTCGGCTAGTTGGAGAACAGACTTGGCCTGGTATAAAGTGCATGAGATTCTGGTGATGGAAGGCTTAAGTACCTTTTGTGGGCCACCTCTCTATCATGTATAGCACGAGAACAAGCTGTGTTAAACCAAGGTTTAGAAGGTTTAGGACGAGAAAAAGAGTGAGGAATGTACGCCTCCATGCCAGACACTATCACCTCTGTTATGCACTCAGCACACAAAGACGGGTCTCTGACACGGAAGCAGTAGTCATTCCAAAGAAAATCAGCAAAATACCTCTTCAGGTCCCCCCAACTAGCAGAGGCAAACCGCCAGAGGCACCTTCACTTAGGGGAATCCTGAGGAGGGATTGGAGTGATAGGACAAGATAAAGATATGAGATTGTGATTGGAGGAGCCCAACGGAGAAGAAAGGGTGACAGCATAAGCAGAAGGATTAGAGGTCAGGAAAAGGTCAAGAATGTTGGGCGTATCTCCAAGACGGTCAGGAATACGAGTAGGGTGTTGCACCAATTGCTCTAGGTCATGGAGGATAGCAAAAATGTAGGCTACTTCACCAGGATGGTCAGTGAAGGGAGAGGAAAGCCAAAGCTGGTGGTGAACATTGAAGTCTCCAAGAATGGAGATCTCTGCAAAAGGGAAGAGGGTCAGAATGTGCTCCACTTTGGAAGTTAAGTAGTCAAAGAATTTCTTATAGTCAGAGGAGTTAGGAGAGAGGTATACAGCACAGATAAATTTAGTATGAGAATGACTCTGTAGTCTGTAGTCTGTGGTGGAAAACTCGGAAGATTCAAGAGCGTGGGCACGAGAGCAGGTTAAGTCATTGCGCACATAAACGCAGCATCCAGCTTTGGATCGAAAATGAGGATAGAGAAAGTAGGAGGAAACAGAAAAGGGGCTACTGTCAGTTGCCTCAGACACCTGAGTTTCAGTGAGGAAAAGAAGATGAGGTTTAGAAGAGGAGAGGTGGTGTTCTACAGATTGAAAATTAGATCTTAGACCGCGAATGTTGCAGAAGTTAATGAAGAAATAGTTGAGGGGGGTGTCAAGACACTTAGGGTCGTCGACGGAAAGGCAGTCCGACCTGGGGACATTTATGGTCCCCTCCCCAGATAGGGACTCCGAGGCTGGTGTAGGAATCGCCATGATTTTAAAATTTTTGAGTGAAGGGTGTGTGTGTTATTAGGTGCTTGTAGTTTTGTGTGGAGGTAGAGAGTTGTCTTTAGAGGGCAGGCTGTGACTGCCCCCTTGTGTTGTGAGACACAAAGGGAAACGTTCAGTTAGGTCACAGCTGGGTTTAATGATAAGTTGACAGCACTCCCTGAACAGTGCTTTAGACCTCACTGGGAGTAATTATCGTTTCGGCAGGTGCCTACTGCCTCCTCCTCCCTTTCTCAATTAAGAGTGTTGTTCCAGAGTTTCAGAATTTTAGAATGTAAGAAACTTCTCTATATACACGAATTTTTACGTTTTATGCCTTGTAGTTCTTGTGAAACTATAAAACACTCATTATACACGTTTCTCGTAATGTCCTTTTGGTTCCTAATATAGAGTGCTTTCCATCCATTTTCGCGTTTTTTGTAGGTAACAATTTCAAAAACACTCAAAATATAACTTTTCGGTAATGTTATTTTATTTCTTCATATTGGTTGGTTTGCATCCGTTTTAGCGTTTTTCTACGTAAAACACGGAAAAGACACGTTTTTAGTAATTTTGTTTTGGATTCCCATATAGATTGACGTCCATGTTATTTATCGTGTTGGTTCCTAAGATGCTGAAAAACCCTCATAAAACCGTTCTCTGGCAAAGACGTTTAATTTACCCCTATAGGTGGCTTTGCATGCACTTTAGGGGTTTGGTACATAACAGTCCGAAAAAAAGCTAAATTTAACTTTTTTGATAATGTTCTTATTTCACATAATCTCCTGAAATTTCCCCGAATTTTGGCATATCGTTACCTGTGAAGATGAATAAAAAAGAAAAAAAAATATCGTATTTTTTTTTATTTATTTATTGTTTCTCAATAAAGAGTGTTATTGTGGCTTTTAGCTTTTTGGTAATTAATGAACTTAAAAACACTCATAATACACGTGTCCTGTAATCTACTTTTTGTTTCCCCAAAATAGTGTTCTTTTCATGTATTTAAGCGTTTTTATTGGTAGCATGATCAAAAACACTCAAAATACATGTTTTTGGTAATGTTATTCTGTTTCACCATAAAGTGTGTTTTGCATGCGTGTGTTTTGATATATAAGGAGCTGAAAAACACTTAAAGGCAAGTTCTTGGTGAAAATTCGTTTTACTCCAATGTAATGTGATTGCCCTCCTTTTTAGTGTTTTATTCCCATAACGCTCAAAAACACTCAAAAGACACTTTTCTGGTAAATCTTTTTTTTTTTTCCCTCAAATCTATTTTCGCATGCAATTTGGGGTTTTGGTAATTAAGAATGTTAAAAGCACTCAAAATACACGCATTTAGTAAGGTTGTTCTGTTTCTCAATTAAGAGTGTTATACATGAGTTTTAGCATTTTGGTATCTAGGAACTATCTCCATATACACGAGATTTTGCGTTTTTTGCCTTGTGGTTCTTTTGAACTATAAAACAGTCATTATACACTTTTCTTGCAATGTCCTTTTGTTTCCCAATATAGAGTGCTTTGCATCAATTTTCGCGTTTTTTGTAGGTTACAAGCTTAAAAACACTCAAAATATACCTTTTTAGTAACGTTTTTCTATTTCTTGATATTGCTTGCTTTATATCCGTTTAGCGTTTTTCTATGTAAAACACTGAAAAGACACGTTTTCAGTAACTTTGTTTTCGATTCCCATATAGAGTGAGTTCCTTATTATTTATTGTTTTGGTGCCTAACATGCTAAAAAACACTCAAAACACAGATTTCTGGTAAGGTCGTTTAATTTCCTCATATAGGAGGCTTTGCATGCATTTTAGGGTTTGGTACATAACAGTTCGAAAAAAAAAGCTGAAATTAACTTTTTTGATAATATTGTTTTATCATATGATTGCCCTGAATTTTCCCAGAATTTTGGCACCTCGGTACTTATGAAGATGAATAACAAAAAAAAAAATAAAATAAATCCTATATTTTATTTTATTTTTTTTTATTTTCTAAATAATGAGTGTTATTTGTGAATTTTAGCTTTTTGGTACTTAGGGAACTTAAAAAAACACTTATAATAGACATTTCTCGTAATGTCCTTTTGTTTTCCAAACATAATGTTCTTTGCATGTATTTAAGCGTTTTTATAGATAACATGATCAAAAACACTGAAAATACATCTTTTGGTAATGTTATTCTGTTTCTCCATAAAGTGTGTTTTCCATGCGTTTTAGCAGTTTTGTATATAAGGAGCTAAAAACACTTAAAGGCAAGTTTTTGGTATAAATTGGTGTTATTACAATGTAATATGATTGCCCTGCTTTTTAGTGCTTTATTGCCTATCATGCTAAAAAACACTTAAAAGACACTTTTCTGGTAATGTCATTTTTTTCTCACATAAAGGTGGTTTTGCATGCAATTTGGAGTTTTGGTAACTAAGATTGTGAAAAGCACTCAAAATACACGCATTTAGTAAGGTTTTTCTGTTTCTCAATTAAGAGTGTTATACATGAGTTTGAGCATTTTGGTATCTAGGAAATCTGTCCATATACAAGAGTTTTTGCTTTACATGCTTTGTGGGTCTTTTGAACTATAAAACACTCATTATACACTTTTCTTGGAATGTCCTTTTGTTTCCCAATATAGAGTGCTTTGCATTTATTTTCAAGTTTTTTGTAGGTAAAAAGCTCAAAAACACAAAAAATATACCTTTTTGGTAACGTTTTTCTATTTCTTGATATTGGTTAGTTTCCATCCGTTTTAACGTTTTTCTACGTAAAACACTGAGAAGACACGTTTTCAGTAACTTTGTTTTGGATTCCCATATAGAATGAGTTCCTTATTATTTATCGTTTTGGTGCCTAACATACTAAAAAACACTCAAAACACAGATATCTGGTAAGGTCGTTTAATTTCCTCATATTGGAGGCTTTCCATGCACTTTAGGGTTTGGTACATAAGTCCGAAAAAAAATAGCTGAAATTAACTTTTTTGATAATATTCTTTTATCACATAATTGCCCTGAATTTTTCCAGAATTTTGGCATCTCGCTACCTATGAAGATGAATAACAAAAAAAAAAAAAAAAAAAAAAAAAAAAATTTTTCTTTTTTCTTTTTTTAAATAAAGAGTAGTATTTGTGGATTTTAGCTTTTTGGTACTTAAGGAACTTAAAAAAAACACTCATAATACACGTTTCTCGTAATGTCCCTTTGTTTCCCAAACATAATGTTCTTTGCATGTACTTAAGTGTTTTTATAGATAACTTGATCAAAAACACTCAAAATACATGTTTTTGGTAATGTTATTCTGTTTCTCCATAAAGTTTGTTTTGCATGCGTTTTATCGGTTTCGTATATAAGGGGTTAAAAAACACTTAAATTCAAATTCTTCGTAAAAGTTTTATTTGGTAAGGTAGTTCTGTTTATCTATTAAAAGTGTTATTCATGCATTTATTCATTTTGGTATGTAAGAAATTTCTCTATATACACGAGTTTTTGCGTTTATTGCCTTGTGGTTCTTTAAAAACTATAAAACACTCATTATACACGTTTCTCGTAATGTCCTTTTGTTTCCTAATATAGTGTGCTTTACATCAATTTTTGCATTTTTTGTAGGTAACAAGCTCAAAAACACTCAAAATATATCTTTTTGGTAATGTTATTCTATTTTTTTAGCGTTTTTCTACGTAAAACACTGAAAAGACACGATTTCAGTGATTTTCTTTTGGATTCACATAATGACTGACTTCCATATTATTTATCGTTTTGGTGCCTAACATGCTGAAAAACACTGAAAAGACAGGTTACTGGTAAAGTCGTTTAATTTCCCTATATAGGTGGCTTTGCATGCAATTTAGGGTTTGGTACATAACAATCCGAAAAAAAAGCTCTAATCAACTTTTATGATAATGTTCTTTTTTCCACATAAATTCCCTTAATTTTGGCAGAATTTTGGCATCTCGGTACCTATGAAGATGAATAACAAAAAAAAAAAAAAAATATCCCATTTTTATATTTTTTTATTTGTTTATTTTTTTTTCTAAAGAGTGTTATTTGTGGGTTTTAGCTTTTTTGGTACTGAAGGAACTTAAAAATCACTCATAATACACGTTTCTCGTAATGTTCTTTCGTTTCCCAAACATAAGGTTCTTTGCATGTATTTAAGCGTTTTTTTTTTTTTAGATAATATGATCAAAAACAATCAAATTACATGTATTTGGTAATGTTATTCTGTTTTTCCATAAAATGTATTTTCCATGCGTTTTAGCGTTTTGGTATGTAAAGAGATCAAAAACACTTAATGGCAAGTTCTTGGTAAAAATTTGGTTTTATTCCCATGTAATGTGATTGCCCTGGCTTTTATTGCTTTATTGCGTAACACGCTCAAGAACACTGAAAAGACATGCAAGGCCTCGCATATGAGTAAATTAAAGACCTTACCAGAAATCTGTCTTTTGAGTATTTTTCAGCATGTTAGGCACCAAAACGATAGATAATGAGGAACTCACTCTATGTGGGAATCCAAAAGAAAATTACTGAAAACATGTCTCTCAGTGTTTTACGTAGAAAAACGCTAAAACTGATGCAAACCAACCAATATCAAGAAGCAGAAAAACATTACCAAATATGTATGTTTTGAGTGTTTTTGAGCTTATTACCTACAAAAAAAGGCAAAAATTAATACAAAGCACTCTATATTTGGAAATAAAGGGACATTGCGAGAAAAGTGTATAATGAATGTTTTATAATTCTAAAAAACCACAAGGCAAAAAACGAAAAAACTCGTGTATATGGAGAATTTTTCTACATACCAAAATGCTGAAACTCATGAATAACACTCTTAATTGAGAAACAGAACAACCTTACTAAATGCGTGTCAAAAACACTAAAAGGCAAGTTCTTCGTAAAAGTTGGTTTTATTCCCATGTAATGTGATTACCCTGCTTTTTAGTGCTTCATTGCCTAACACGCTCAAAAAACACTCAAAGACACTTTTCTGGTAAAGTCAATTTTTTCCCACATAAAGCTAGTTTCGCATGGAATTTGGGGTTTTGGTAACTAAGAATTAAAAAAAAACACTCAAAATACACGCATTTAGTAAGGTTGCTCTGTTTCTTGATTAAGAGTGTTATTCATGAGTTTCAGCATTTTGGTATCTTAGAAACTTCTCCACACAAACGAGTTTTTGCGTTTTTTCCCTTGTGATTCTGGTGAAACTATAAAACACTCATTATACACGTTTCTCGTTATGTCCTTTTTTTTTTTTTTTTCCTAATATACAGTGCTTTGCATCCATTTTTGCGTTTTTTTTTATGTAACAAGCTCAAAAACACACAAAATATACTTTTCTGGTAATGTTATTTTATTTTTTCATATTGGTTGGTTTGCCTCCGTTTTAGCGGTTTTCTACGTAAATCTTTAAAAAGACACGTTTTCAGTCATTTTGTTTTGGATTTCCATATAGAGTGACTTTCATATTATCTATCGTTTTGGTGCCTAACATGCGGAAAAACACTCAAAAGACAGGTTTCTTGTAAAGTCGTTAAATTTTCCCAAATAGGTTTCTTTGCATACACTTTATGGTTTGGTACATAACTCCGAAAAAAAAGGTAAAATTAACTTTTTCGATAATGTTCTTTTTTCCACATAATTTCCCTAAATTTTGGCAGAATTTTGGCACCTTGGTACCTATGAACATCAATAACAAAAAAATAAAAATGCTATTTTTTTTTCTCTATAAAGAGTGTTATTTGTAGGTTTTAACGTTTTGGTACTTAAGGAACTTAAAAATATTTATAATACACATTTCTCGTAATGTTCTTTCGTTTCCCAAATATAGAGATCTTTGCATGTATTTAAGCGTTTTTATAGGTAACATGATAAAAAGCACTAAAAAACACTTGTTTTTGGTAATGTTATTCTGTTTCTCCATAAAGGAGTGTTTTGCATGCGTTTTAGCGATTTGGTATGTAAGGAGCTGGAAAACACTTCAAGGCAAGTTCTTGGTAAAAGTTGGTTTCATTCCAATGTAATATTATTGCCCTGCTTTTTAGTGCTTCATTGCCTAACATGCTCAAAAACACTCAAAAGACATTTCTGGTAATGTCATTTTTTTCCCACATAAAGCTAGTTTCGCATGCTATTTGGGGTTTTGCTAACTAAGAATGTGAAAAAAACACTCAAAATACACGCATTTGGTAATGTTGCTCTGTTTCTCAATTAAGATTGTTATTCATGAGTTTCAGCATATTGGTATCGAAGGAATTTCTTTATATACAGGAGTTTTTTGCCTTGTGGTTCTTGTGAACCACAAGTTCTTTAGCCCGAAAATAATAAGACACTCATTATACACGTTTCTCGTAATGTCCTTTTCTTTCCCAATAGTGAGTGCTTTGCATCCATTTTCGCGTTTTTTTGTAGGTAACAAGCTCAAAAACACTCAAAATATACCTTTTTGGTAATGTTATTCTATTTCTTCATATTGGTTGGTTTGCATCCGTTTTAGCACTTTTCTACGTAAAACACCGAAAAGACACGTTTTCATTAATTTTGTTTTGGATTCCCAAAGAATATTGCCAGTATTTTGGCATCTTAGTACCTTTGAAGATGAATAACAAAAAAATAAATAAATAAATAAAAAAAATAATAAATAATTTTATTTTATTACTTTTTTTTCTCTATAAAGAGTGTTATTTGTTGGTTTTAGCTTTCTTTGGTACTTAAGGAACTTAAAAACACTCATAATACACGTTTCTCGTAATGTCCTTTCGTTTCCCAAACATGAAGTTTTTTGCATGTATTTAAGCGTTTTTATAAATAACATGATCAAAAACACTCAAAATACATGTTTTTCGTAATGTTACTAAGTTTCTCCATAAAGGGTGTTTTACACGCGTTTTAGCGTTTTGGTATGTAAGGAGTTAAAAAAACACTTAAAGGCAAGTTCTTCGTAAAAGTTGGTTTTATTCCCATGTAATGTGATTGTTCTGCTTTTTAGTGCTTTGTTGCATATCACGCTAAAAAACACTCAAAAGACACTTTTCTGGTAATATTTTTTTTTTCCCACATAAAGCTAGTTTCGCATGTAATTTGGGGTTTTCGTAACTAAGAATGTAAAAAACACTCAAAATAGACACATTTGCTAAGGTAGCTCTGTTTCTCAATTAAAAGTGTTATTCATGCATTTCAGCTTTTTGGTATGTAAGAAACTTCTCTATATACACGAGTTTTTGCGTTTTTTGCCTTGTGGTTCGTATGAAACTATAAAACACTCATTATACACGTTTCTCGTAATGTTCTTTTGTTTCCCAATATAGAGTGCTTTCCATCCATTTTCGCATTTTTTGTAGGTAACAAGCTGAAAAACACTCAAAATATATCTTTTTGGTAATGTTATTCTATTTCTTCATATTGGTTGGTTTTCATCCTTGTGGTTTGCCTTGTGGTTCGTATGAAACTATAAAACACTCATTATACACGTTTCTCGTAATGTTCTTTTGTTTCCCAATATAGAGTGCTTTCCATCCATTTTCGCATTTTTTGTAGGTAACAAGCTGAAAAACACTCAAAATATATCTTTTTGGTAATGTTATTCTATTTCTTCATATTGGTTGGTTTTCATCCGTTTTAGCGTTTTTCTTCGTAAATCACTGAAAAGACACGTTTTCAGTAATATTGTTGAAATTGCTGAAAAACATTCAAAAGACAGATTTCTGGTAAAGTCGTGTAATTTCCCCATATAGGTGGCTTTGCATGCACTTCTGGGTTTAGTACATAATTTCGGAAAAAATCTAAAAAATATTTTTTTATAATGTTTTTTTTACATAATTTCCCTGAATTTTGCCTGAATTTTGGCATCTTCATACCTATGTAGATGAATAACAAAAAAAAAAAAATTTATTTTTTTTATTTATTTTTTCTCTATTTGTGGGTTTTAGTTTTTTGGTACTTAAGGAACTTAAAAACAATCATAATACACGATTTTCGTAATGTCCTTTCGTTTCACAGACATAGGGTTCTTTGCATGTATTTAAGCGTTTTTATAGGTAACATGATCAAAAAAACTCAAAATACATGTTTTTGGTAATGTTATTTTGTTTCCCCATAAAGGGTGTTTTGCATGCGTTTTAGCGTTTTGGTATGTAAGGAGTCAAAAACACTTAAAGGCAAGTTCTTCGTAAAAGTTGGTTTTATTCCTATATAATGTGATTATTCTGCTTTTTAGTGCTTTGTTGCATATCACGCTCAAAAACACTCAAAAGACACTTTTCTGATAATGTCATTTTTTTTCCTAAATAAAGCTAGTTTCGCATGTAATTTGGGATTTTCGTAACTAACAATGTGAAAAACACTCAAAATACACACATATCGTAAGGTAGTTCTGTTTCTCATTTGAAAGTGTTTTAGCATTTTGGTATGTAAGAAACTTCTCTATATACACGAGTTTTTGTGTTTTTTGTCTTGTGGTTCTTGTGAAACTATAAAACAATCATTATACACGTTTCTCTAAATGTATTTTTGCTTCCCAATATAGAGTGCTTTTACATCCATTTTCGCGTTTTTTTGTAGGTAAAAAGCTCAAAAACACTTTTTGGTAATGTTATTCTATTTCTTCATATTCGTTGCTTTGCATCCGTTTTAGCGTTTTTTCTACGTAAAACACTGAGAAGACACGTTTTCAGTAACTTTGTTTTGGATACACATATTGACTGACTTCCATATTATTTATCGGTTTGGTGCCTAACATGCTGAAAAACACTGAAAAGACAGGTTTCTGGTAAAGTCGTTTAATTTCCTCATATAGGTGGCTTTGCATGCACTTTAGGGTTTGGTAAATAACAATCCGAAAAAAAAGCTATAATTAACTTTTTTGATAATGTTTTTTTTTTCCACATAAATTCCCTGAATTTTGGCAGAATTTTGGCATCTTTGTACTTATGGAAATCAATAAAAAAATGCTATTTATTTATTTATTTTTTTATATTTTTTTCTCTTTAAAGAGTGTTATTTGTGGGTTTTAACGTTTTGGTACTTAAGGAACTTAAAAACAGTCATAATACACGTTTCTCGTAATGTCCTTTCGTTTCCCAAAGATAGGGTTCTTTGCATATATTTAAGCGTTTTTATAGGTAACATGATCAAAAACACTTAAAACACATATTTTTTGTAATGTTTTTCTGCTTCTCCATAAAGGAGTGTTTTGCATGCGTTTTAGCGTTTTGGTATGTAAGGAGCTCAAAAACATATAATGGAAAGTTCTTGGTCAAAGTTTTATTCTCATGTAATGTGATTGCCCTGCTTTTTAGTGCTTTATTGTCTAACACGCTCAAAAACACTCAAAAGACACTTCTGGTTATGTCATTTTTTTCCAACATAAAGCTAGTTTCGCATGCTATTTGGGATTTTGCTAAGAATGTGAAAAACACTGAAAATACACGCTTTTGGTCAGGTTGTTCTGTTTCTCAATTCAGATTGTTATTCATGAGTTTCAACATTTTGGTATCTAAGAAACTTCTTTATATATACGAGTTTTTGCGTTTTTTGCCTTGTGGTTCTTGTGAACCTCAAGTTCTTTTGCTCGAAAATAATAAGACACTCATTATACACGTTTCTCGTAATGTCCTTTTGTTTCCGAATAGGGAGTGCTTTGCATCTATTTTCATCTTTTTTGTAGGTAACAAGCTCAAAAACACTAAAAATATACCATTTTGGTAATGTTATTCTATTTTTTTTTTTTTCATATTGGTTGGTTTGCATCCGTTTTAGCGTTTTTCTACGTAAAACACCGAAAAGACACGTTTTCAGTAATTTTGTTTTGGATTCCCATATAGAGTGACTTCCATGTTATTTATCGTTTTGGTGCCTAACATGCTGAAAAACACTCATAAGACAGTTTTCTGGCAAAGACGTTTGATTTCCCCATATAGGTTGTTTTGCATGCACTTTAGGGTTTGCTACATAACATTCGAAAAAGAAAAGCTAAAATTAACTTTTTTGATAATGTTCTTATTTCACAAAATTTCATTAATTTTGCCCGATTTTTTTGGCATCTCGGTACCTGTGAAGATAAATAAGAAAGAAAAAAAAATATCGTGTTTTTTATTTATTTATTTATTTTTTCTCAATAGAGAGTTATTTGTGGCTTTTAGGTTTTTGGTACTTAATGAATTTAAAAACACTCATAATACACGTTTCTCGTAATGTCCTTTCGTTTCCCACAAATAGGGTTCTTAGCATGTACTGAAGCGTTTTATTGGTAACATGATCAAAAACACTCAAAATACATGTTTTTGGTAATGTTATTCTGTTTCTTCATAAAGTGTGTTTTGCATGCGTTTTAGCGTTTTGGTATATAAGGAGCTCAAAAACACTTAAAGGCAAGTTCTTGGTAAACATTGGTTTTATTCCCATGTAATGTGATTGCCCTTCTTTTTAGTGCTTTACTGCCTATCACGCTCAAAAACACTCAATAGACACTTTTCGGGAAATGTCTTTCTTTTCTTTTACCACATAAAGCTGGTTTCGCAATCAATTTGGGTTTTGGGTAACTAAGAATCTGAAAAGCACTCAAAATACACGCATTTAGTAAGGTTGTTCTGTTTTTCAATTAAGAGTGTTATTCATGAGTTTCATCATTTTGGTATCTAGGAAACTTCTCCATATACACGAGTTTTTGCGTTTTTTGACTTGTGGTTCTTTTGAACTATAAAACACTCATTATAAACTTTTCTCGCAATGTCCCTTCCTTTCTCAATATAGAGTGCTTTGCATCAATTTTCGCGTTTTTTGTAGGTAACAAGCTCAAAAACACTCAAAATGTACCTTTTTGGTAATGTTTTTCTATTTCTTGATATTGGTTGGTTTGCATCCGTTTTAGCGTTTTTCTACGTAAAATACTGAGAAGACACGTTTAAAGTAATTTTGTTTTGGATTACCATATTGAGTGAGTTCATTATTATTTATCGTTTTGGTGCCTAACATGCTGAAAAACACTCAAAAGACAGATTTCTGGTAAAGTCATTCAATTTCCTCATATAGGAGACTTTGCATGCTCTTTAGGGTTTGGTACATAACAATTCGAAAAAAAAAGCTAAAATGAACTTTTTTTATAATATTCTTTTATCATATAATTGCCCTGAATTTTCTCAGAATTTTGTCATGTGGGTACCTATGAAGATGAGTGACAAAAAAAAAATTTTATTATTAATTTTTTTATTTATTTATTTATTTTTTCTAAATAAAAAGTGTTATTTGTGGGTTTTAGCTTTTTGGTACTTAGGGAACTTAAAAACACTCATAATACACGTTTCTCGAAATGTCCTTTCGTTTCCCAAACATAAGGTTCTTTTTATGTATTCAAGCGTTTTTATAGATAATATGATCAAAAACACTCAAAATACATGTTTTTGGTAATGTTATTCTGTTTCTCAATAAAGTGTGTTTTGCAGGCGTTTTAGCGTTTTGGTATATAAGGAGCTCAAAAACACTTAAAGGCAAGTTCTTGATAAAAAGTGGTTTTATTCGAATTTAATGTGATTCCCCTGCTTTTTAGTGCTTTATATCCTATCACGCTCAAAAACACTCAAAAGACACCTTTCTGGGAATGTCATTTTTTCCCACATAAATCTGGTTTTGCATGCAATTTGGGGTTTTGGTAACTAAGAATGTGAAAAGCTCTCAATATACACGCATTTAGTAGGGTTGTTCTGTTTCTCAATTAAGAGTGTTATTCATGAGTTTCAGCATTTTGGTATCTAAGAAACTTATCCATATATACGAGTTTTTGCGTTTTTTGCCTTGTGGTTCTTGTGAAACCATAAAACACTCATTATACACGTTTCTCGTAATGTCCTTTTGTTTCCCAATATAGAATGCTTTGCATCCATTTTCGCGTTTTTTGTGGTTAACAGGCTCAAAAACACTCAAAATATACCTTTTTGGTAACGTTATTCTATTTTTTTCATATTGGTCGGTTTGCATCCGTTTTAGCGTTTTTCTACGTAAAACACGGAAAAGACACGTTTTTCAGTAATTTTGTTTTGCATTCCCATATTGAGTGACTTCCATATTATTTATCCTTTTGATGCCTAACATGCTAAAAAAGAAAACACTCAAAAGACAGGTTTCTGGTAAAGTCGTGTAATTTCCCCATATAGGTGGCTTTGGATGCACTTTAGGGTTTGGTACATAACAGTCCGAAAAAAAAGCTAAAATTAACTTTTTTGATAATGTTCCTTTTTCCACATAATTTCCCTAAATTTTGCCAGACTTTCGGCATCTCAGTACCTATGAATATGAATAAAAAAAATGCTCTTTATTTATTTATTTTTATTTTTTTCTCTATAAAGAGTGTTATTTGTGGCTTTTAGCTTTTTGGTACTAAAGAAACTTAAAAACACTCATAATACACGTTTCTCGTAATGTTTTTTTTCGTTTCCCAAACATATATTTAAGTGTTTTTATAGGTAACATGATCAAAAACACTCAAAATACGTGTTTTTGGTAATGTTATTCTGTTTCTCCATAAAGGGTGTTTTGCATGCGTTTTAGCGTTTTTGTATGTAAGGAGCTTAAAAAATCTCAAAGGGAAGTTCTTGGTAAAAATTGGTTTTATCCCTATGTAACGTGATTGCCCTGCTTTTTAGTGCTTTATTTCTTAACATGCTCAAAAACACTCCAAAAATTTTTTTGTTAGTCATTTTTTTCCCACATTTTTATCCCACAATATTTCGCATGCAATTTGGGGTTTTGGTAACTAAGAATGTGAAAAACACCCAAAATACACTCATTTGGTAAGCTTGTTCTTTTTTTTTTTATTCTTCGTAAAATTTGGTTTTATTCCAATGTAATGTGATTGTTCTGCTTTATAGTGCTTTGTTGCATATAACGCTCAAAAACACTCAAAAGACACTTTTCTGGTAATGTCATTTTTTTCCCCACATAAAGCTAGTTTCGCATGTAATTTGGGATTTTCGTAACTAAGAATGTGAAAAACACTCAAAATACACACATTTTGTAAGGTAATTCTGTTTCTCAATCAAAAGTGTTATTCATGAATTTCATCATTTTGGTATCTAAGAAACTTCTCTAGGTACACGAGTTTTTGCGATTTTTGCCTTTTGGTTCTTGTGGAACTATAAAATACTCATTATACACGTTTCTCAGAATATCCTTTTGTTTTGCAATACTTTGCATCAATTTTTTGCATTTTTTTTAGGTAACAAGCTCAAAAACATTCAAAATATACATTTTTGGTAATGTTATTCTATTTCTTCAAATTGGTTGGTTTGCATCCTTTTTAGCGTTTTTCTACGTAAAACACTGAAAAGACACGTTTTCAGTAATTTTGTTTTGGATTCCCATATTGAGTGACTTCCATATTATTATCGTTTTGGTGCCTAACATACTGAAAAACACTCAAAAGTAAGGTTTCTCGTGAATTCGTTTAATTTCCTCATGTAGGTAGCTTTGCATTCACTTTAGAGTTTGGTACATAACATTCCGAAAAAAAAGCTAAAATTAACTTTTTTGATAATATCCTTGTATCACATAATTGCCCGGAATTTTCCCAGAATTTTGGCATCTCGGTACCTATGAAGATGAATAACAAAAAAAAAAAAAAAATGCCGTTTTTTTTATATATTTATTTATTTTTTCTTTATAAAGAGTGTTATTTGTTGGTTTTAGTTTTTTGGTTCTTAAGGAACTTAAAAACACTCATAATATGTTTCCCAAACATAGGGTTCTTTACATGTATTTTCCCGTTTTTATTGGTAGCATGATCAAAAACACTCAAAATACATGTTTTTGGTAATGTTATTCTAATTCTCCATAAAGGGTGTTTTGCATTCGTTTTAGCGTTTTGGTATGTAAGGAGCTCAAAAAAACTTAAAGGCAAGTTCTTGGTAAAAGTTGGTTTCATTCCCATGTAATGTTACTGCCCTGCTTTTTAGTGCATTATTGCCTAACACGCTCAAAAACACCCAAAGTCACTTTTCTGGTAATGTCATTTCTTACCAACATAAAGATAATTTTGCATGCAATTTGGGGTTTGGTAAATAAGAATGTGAAAAACACTCAATTACACGCATTTCGTAAGGTTGTAATGTTTCTCATTTAAAAGTGTTATTCATGAGTACCAGCGTTTTGGTAACTAAGAAACCTCCATATACACGAGTTTTTGCGTTGTTTGCCTTGTGGTTCTTATGAAACTATAAAACACTCATTATTCACGTTTCTCGTAATGTCCTTTTGTTTCCCAATATAGAGTGCTTTGCATCCTTTTTCGCGTTATTTGTAGGTAACAAGATTAAAAATACTCTAAATATACCTTTTTGGTGATGTTTTTCTATTTCTTCGTATTGGTTGGTTTGCATCCGTTTTAGCGTTTTTCTACGTAAAACACTGAGAAGACATGTTTTCAGTAATTTTGTTTTGGATTCCCATATTGAGTGACTTCAATGGTATTTATCATTTTGGTGCCTAACATGCTAAAAAACACTCAAAAGACAGGTTTCTTGTAAAGTCGTTTAATTTCCATATATAGGTGGCTTTGCATGCACTTTAGGGTTTGGTAAATAAGAGTCCGAAAAAAAGCTAAAATTAACTTTTTTGATAATCTTTTATTATATAATTGCCCTGAATTTTGCCAGAATTTTGGCATCTCGGTACCTATGAAGATGAATAAAAAAAATAAAAAAAATCCTATTTTTCTATTTATTTATTTATTTTTTTCTAAATAAAGAGTGTTACCTGTGGGTTTTAGCTTTTTGGTTCTTAAGGAACTAAAAAACACTCATGATACACGTTTCTCGTAATATCATTTCCTTTCCCAAACATAAGGTTCTTTGCATGTATTTAAGCGTTTTTATAGATAACATGATTAAAAAACACTCAAAATACCTGTTGTTGGTAATGTTATTTTGTTTCTATATAAAGTGTGTTTTGCATGCGTTTTAGCGCATATAAGGAGCTGAAAAACACTTAAAGGCAAGTTCTTGGTAAACTGGTTTTTATTTCATGTAATGTGATTGCCCTGCTTTTTAGTGCTTTATTGCCTAACACTCTCAAAAACACTCAAAAGACACTTTTCTGGTACTGTCATTTTTTCCCCACATAAAGCTATATTCGCATGGAATTTCGATTTTTTTTTAACTAAGAATGTGAAAAAATACTCAAAATACACGCATTTAGTAAGGTTGTTCTGTTTTTTAATTAAGAGTGTTATGAGTTTCAGCATTTTGGTATCTAAGAAACTTCTCCATATATATACGAGTTTTTGTGCTTTTTGCCTTGTGGATCTTGTGAAACTATAAAACAGTCATTATACACGTTTCTCATAATGTTTTTTATAATGTGCTTTGCATGCATTTTCGCGTTTTTTGTAGGTAACAAGTTAAAAAACACTCAAAATATACCTTTTTGGTGATGTTTTTCTATTTCTTCGTATTGGTTGGTTTGCATCCGTTTTAGCGTTTTTCTACGTAAAACACTGAGAAGACATGTTTTCAGTAATTTTGTTTTGGATTCCCATATTGAGTGACTTCAATGGTATTCATCGTTTTGGTACCTAACATGCTAAAAAACATTGAAAAGACAGGTTTCTAGTAAAGTCGTTTAATTTCCATATATAGGTGGCTTTGCATGCACTTTAGGGTTTGGTACATAACAGTCCGAAAAAAATCTATAACTTTTTTGATAATGTTCTTTTTTCCACATAATTTCCCTGAATTTTGCCAGAATTTTGGCATCTTGGTACCTATGAAGATGAATAAAAAAAAAAAAAAAAAAAAAAATTGCTATTTTTTTATTTATTTATTTATTTTTTTCTCTACAGTGTTATTTGTGGGTTTTAGCTTTTTGGTACTTAAGGAACTTAAAAACACTCATAATACACGTTTCTCATAATGTCCTTTCGTTTCCCAAATATAGGGTTCTTTGCATGTATTTAAGCGTTTTTATAAGTAACATGATCAAAAACACTCAAAATATATGTTTTTGGTAATGTTTTTCTGTTTCTCCATAAAGGGTGTTTAGCATGCGTTTTAGCGTTTCAATATGTAAGGAGCTCAAAAACACTTAAAGGCAAGTTTTTGGTAAAATTTGGTTTTATTCCCATGTAATGTGATTGCCCTGCTTTTTAGTGCTTTATTGCCTAACACGCTCCAAAACACTCAAAAGACACTCTTCTGGTAATGTCTGGTAATGTCTGGTAATTTTTTTTTTCCACATAAAGCTAGTTTCGCATGCAATTTGGGCTTATGGTAACTAAGAATGTGAAAAACACTCAAAATACATGCATTTGGTAAGGTTGTTCTGTATCTCAATTAAGAGTGTTATTCATGAGTTTCAGCGTTTTGGTACCTAAGAATCTCAAAAACACTCATAATGCACGTTTCTCGTAATGTCGCTCTTTTTCATCATATAGGGTGCTTTGCATGCATTTTGGCATTTTTTTTTTTTTACGTAATAGCTGAAAAACACTGAAAATACACGCTTTTGGTAATAAGAACATAAGAACATAAGAAATAAGTAAATCTGCAAGAAGGCATCAGGCCTACAAGTGGCAGTACATGTATGAAATATGCCTACCTATTTCCACCTATCATCCCCATTCATAAATGTGTAATTTTCTCTTACTGTTCCCAAATGCCTCAGCACTAACAGCTTGATTACTACGTCCGTTCCAATCATCTACTACTCTATTTGAGAACCAATTCCATCCTGTTTCCTTTTTGAACATCAAGTTTTCAGGCTTGAACCCGTCTTTCTTGTTCTATCATATTTACAGATTCTAAGAATTTTCCTTATGTTCCCTTTATTATAACTCATATACCACTAAAAGACTTCTATTAGGTCCACTCTAAACCTACGTCTCTTTAAAGAATGTAAATTTAACAGCTTGAATATCGCTTCGTAAGGAATACTCCTTATCCCCTGTATCCTTTTAGTCATTTTCCTTTGTACTGATTCTAATAGACCTTTATCCTTCCTGTGATGTGGTGACCAGAATTGGACAGCGTAGTCTAGATGAAGTCTGACCAGCTCCAAATGTAAATTTAATATTACTTCGGGAGTTCTACTTTTAGCACTCCTGAAAATTAATTATAATACACTATTTGCTTTGTTTCTGGCCTCTTTCCATTGCTTTCTTAGACGGAGTTCAGATATAACCTTAAATCTCAAATCTTTTACTTACCCTGAACCTACCAGAACTTGGTTGTTCATTGTGTAACTACTGTATGGGTTTCTTCTACTTATGCTAAGTGCTTTGCATTTGTTGACATTAAACTGCATTTGCCTTCTGTCCGTCCATTCGTTCAACCTATTCAAATCTGCCTGCAAGTCGATGGTATGCGATTCTGACCTAATTAATCTACATATTCTCGTGTCATCCGCAAATTTACTAACAACACTACTAATTCCACTATCCAAGCCATTGACATATATTACAAACAACATCGGCCCTAATACTAATAATCCCTTTGTCACCCCACTAATTATTTGACCCCACTCCGATTTAGAGCCGATTATTACAACACTGTCTCCTGACGCTTAGCCATGACCTTATCCAATCTAAACACCTCATCTCTCTCGTGCGCCCTAACATTTCTCAGTAGCCTCTGATGGGGTACCTTGTGAAACGCTTTACTAAAGTCCTGATATAGGATGCCATAACTATCACCATTATCTGCCGCCTTGTAAACCTTACTGTATAAACTTACCAAGTTTCTCAGGTAAGACTCCCCATTCCAGAAGCCGTGCTGTAACTGAGTTATCAAGTTATGTTTGTGTAAATGCTCTTAAATGTTCTTCGCTATTATTGACTCCATTATTTTACATTCAACAGAAGTTAAGCTGACAGGTTAGACGTTAAAGTTTTATCTCCTTCCTTAAAGGTAGGTACTATATTCGCCTGCCTCCAAATTACCGATACCTCACATGACTAAAGTGATTTCCTAAGGACAGAAACTAACAGATTACTTATAACCTTTTTCCTTTCCTTAAATACTGTGGAATATATTTCATCTGGTCCTGGTGACTTGAACTTTTCAACTTATCATTCTCCTGTTCCACTGTCTCTTTTAGTTATGGTAATATCTGTCAGCTTCTCATCCTCTTCTACTCTAAATATCTTCTCACTATTCGGCAAATCCTGCATGTTTTCCTGGGCAAAGACAATTAAAAAATACTCGCTCACAATTTTACTAATCTCCTCTCAACAACTAATCAGGTCCCATTTTGCTGTCTTTAAGGAACTATTGTTTCTCTATTCTTCGTCTTATATGCCTGATAAAATCCCTTGAGGTCCATCTTCGCTTGGCTGGCTACCTTTAATTCATAACTATTTTTATCTTTCCTTGTTAAACTCCTGACTTTTCTAATTCATTATATTATGGCCTTAAAACCACTTCCCCTGTCTTTAATCTCATATATACTTCTCCTTCGCCCTGTGTAGTGTTTTAACCTCAGTCATCCATTTAGGATCATTCTTCTGCGATCTTTTTCTTCTGTAAGGGATGTTCCCTAACTGTCCTGAATGTAATTTATCAACGAAATATTTATTTCGCTTCTCCATAAAGGGTCTTTTGCATGAGTTTTAGCGTTTCTGTACATAAGAACCTATAAAACACGTTCTTAGTAATGTTGTTTTGTATTCCTTTATAGAGTACTTTCCATGCTTTTTAGCGTTCTGGTGTCTAACACGTTGAAAAACACTCAAAAGGCACGTTGATGATAATGTCGTTTCGTTTCCCGATAAAGGGGGCTTCCAATGCATTTTGCCTTTTGGTACTTAACAATATGAAAAAGAGTTTAAGTAAAAGTTTTCGGTAGAGTTATTTTTCCATATAGAGTGCTAATCATGTGTTTTTGAGTCTTGGTACCTAAAAAGCTCAAAATCTCTCATAATACACTTTTCTCGTAATGTCCTTTGTTTTCTCCATGTAGGATGCTTTGCGTGTAATTTGGCATTTTTGTACTTAACAAGCACAAAAGCAATCAAAATACAAGTTTTTGGTAATGTTATTCTGTTTCTCCATAAAGGTTGTTTTGCATACGTTTCAGCGATTTTGGACGTAAGAAGGTCAAAAACACTCTGAAGATACTTTCTTGGTAATGTTATTTTATATTGCCAAATAGGGTGCTTTCAATGCTTTTTAGCATTTTGATTCCTAACACTCAAGTAAACACTCAAAAGACACGTTTCCTGTAATATAGTTTTGCTTCTTCATATAGGGATCTGCATGCATTATGATGTTTTGCTACATAATGTGAAAAACGCTCAAAATAAAGGTTTTAGCTAATGTTGTTCCTTTTCTCTATATAGGGTGCTATTCATGCGTTTTAGCGTTTTGGTATTTAGGAAGCTCAAAAACACTAACAAAACTTGTTTCTTCTAATGTCTTTCTATTTCCCCATATAGGATGCTTCGTATGTTTTTTGACGTTTTGGTACATAACAAGGTAAAAAAAAAAAAAACACTAAAAAACACATTTTTGGTGATGTTCTGTTTCTCCATTAAGAGATATAGGATATATTCAATTTTCATTCAGGCCGTTTAGTGTTTGGTACCTAAGAGACTCAAAACACTGATAATGCACGTTTCTCGTAATGTCCTATCGTTTCCACATACAGGGTGCTTTACATGCATTTTTAAGTTGATGTACGTAACAGACTGAAAAAGACTCAAAATACACATTTTTGGTAAGGTTTTTCTATTTGGTAGGGTTATTCGTGTTTGTTGCACGTGTTTTAGCGTTTTGGAACGTAAAAAGTTTAAAACACTAAAAAGACATGCTTTTAGTAATGTTATTTTGCATTTCTGTATAAAGTGCTTTCCATGCTATTTAGCGTTTTCGTGCCTAACACGCTGAAAAACACATAAAAACACATTTCTTACATTGTTGTTTAATTTTCTCGTATAGCGAGCAAGCATTATGGTGTTTTGCTACCTGACAATGTGAAAAAAACATTCAAATTACACGATTTTGGTAATGTTTTTCTCTTTCTCCATACAGTGTGCTTCTCATTTATTTTAGCGTTTTGGTACCTAAGAAGCTGAAAAAAAAAAAAAACTCATAATATACGTTTTTTGTCATGTCCTTTCATTTCCTCATATAGGCTCTTTTTGGTGTTTTGGTACCTAACAGGGTGTTTGCATGTATTTTGACATTTTAGTTCGTAAGAACCTAAAAAAAAAACACTCTAAAGAGACGTTTTAGTAGTTTTGTAGTTTCGTTGCTTCTTACTGATTTGGTGCCTAACACGCGCAAAAAATAACAAAAGACAAGTTTCTAGTGATTTCGTTTCATTTCTTCATATAGGTTGCTTTACATGCATGTTGGCATTTTGGTAATTATCAATGTAAAAAAATACACGTTTTTGGTAAGTTTGTTCTTTTTCTTCAGAGCACTATTGAAGCTTTTTACTGATTTGGTACTTAAGAGAGTAATAAAAAAAAAAATACATAACAAACGTTTCTCGTAATGTCCTTTCATTTCCATATGCAGGGTGTTTTGTTTGATGATAGGCGATTTTGTACATAATAAGCTCAAAGACACTCAAAATACACGTTTTTGGTAAATGTATTCTGTTTCTCCACATAGGGTATTTTCATGCGTTTTTAATGTCGTTTCATATATCTATATATGGGTCTTTGCATGCATTTTGGCTTTTTGGTAACTAACAATGTCATAACACTCAAAATGCACGTTTTTTTTTGGCAATATTGTTCTTTTTCTCCATATAGAGCGTTATTCATGCGTTTTACCCTTTTGATACTAAGAAGGTCAAAAACACTCATAATACACTCATAATACACTCGAAATATTTGTTTTTGATAATATTATTTCTCCATGTTTTTTTTTTCATGCGATTTAGCGTTTTGGTAGGTAAGAAACTCAAAAACACTGAAAACAGACGTTTTTGGTTAAGTTGTTTTGTTTTCCTTTATAGAGTGCTGTCCATGCTTTTTTAGCGTTTTGGTGCCTAGCACGCCAATAAACATTCAAAAGGCACTTTTCTGGAAATCGCGTTTCCTTTCCTCATTTAGGGTACAAAAACATGTATTAGTAGTGTTTTCGAAAACGCCAAAGTGCATGCAAAGTAAGCTATACTGGAGAAACAAACAAAAACGTGTCTTTTGAGTGTTTTCAGCTTTTTACGTACCAAAACACTATAATGCATAGAAAAGAAACTTCATGGAGAAACAGAATAATATTGCCAAAAACGTGTATTTTGAATGTTTTTCAGCTTATTACGTACCAATACGCAAAAATTCATCCATTTCACCCTCTATAGGGTAAAGAGACGACATTCCCAGAAAAAAATGTTATTTCGGGGCTTTTCAGCGTTAGGCACCAAAACTCTAAAGTGCATGGAAGACACTCTATATAAAAATCAAAACAACATTATCAAAATGGTGTCTTTTGAGTGTTTTTGAGCTTCTTACGTTCCAAAATGCTAAAACGCGTGCACAATAGCCTTTATCGGGAGACATTACCAAAAACGTATGATTTAAGCGTTTTCCAGCTTTTTAGAAACCAAAACGCCTAAATGGATGTGCTAATCACGTGTTTCAGTATTTTATTACCTAAGAAGCTCAAAAACACTTATAATATACGTTTTTGGTAATGTTGTTCTGTTTTTTATATATGGTATTCTGTATAGATTGTCGTACCTAACATGAGGAAAAAACCCATTTGTTTGGTTAATGCTTTTTTCTCCATATAGAGTGATATTCACGTGTTTTAGTGTTTTCGTACATAAGATGTTGAAAAGCACTCATAATAATATTTTTTCTTAATAACTTTTCGTTTCTCAATGTCCGTTAATTTCTGTGCATTTTGGCGTTTTCGTACCCAACAAGCTCAAAAACACTCAAAACACACATTTTTGGTAATGTTCTATTTCACCATAAAGGATGTTTTGCACGCTTTTTAGAAATTCGGTACGTAAGAAGCTCAAAAACATTCAAAAGACACGTTTTCGATGTTATATATATATATTTTTTCCTATATAGAGTGTTTTCCATGTTCTTTTTTTTTTTGTGGGGTTGGTTTCTAATATGGTCAAAACACTCAAATGACACGTTTCCGGTAATATAATTTCTTTACATTAAATAGTGTGCTGTCTGCATTTTGACGTTTTGGTAGCTAATGATCGGGAAAAACTCTCACAACACCCATAAAGGGTGTTTTTCATGCGTTTTAGAGTTTTAGTACGTAAGAAACTGAAAAAAACTCAAAAGACAAGTTTTTGTTAATATTGATTGCTTTTCCTATACAGGTTGTCTTGCATGCACTTTGGTGTTTTTGTATCTAACAAGCTCAAAAACACTCAGCATACAAGTTTTTCGTAATGTAGGTCTGTTTTTTTTTTTTTTTATGTATGGTGTTTTTATGCTTTTAGGCGTTTTGGTACCTATCATGGGGAAAAAAAACTCATAAAATACGCTTTTGGTAATGTTGTTTTGTTTCTGCAAATATAGTATTATTCACGTGTTTTAGACTTTTGGTATCTATGAAGCTGAAAAAGACATAATACACCTTTATGTTAATATCGTTTCTTTTACCTATATAGGGTAATTTGCATACATTTTGGAGTTTTGTTACCTAACAAGCTAAAAAAAAAATTTCAGAACATACGTTTTTACTAATATTGATTTGGACGCCTTTTATCGTTTTGGTACGTAAGAAGCTCAAAAACACTCGATTTTGTTAATGTTATCTTGTTTTCCCATATAGGGTGTTTTCCTTGCTTTTTTAGCGTTTTGCTGCCTAATACGCTCAAAACACCTAAATGACAAGTTTCTGGTGGTTTTGCTACTGGTTTTGTTAATGTTTTTTTTTTTTCTCCCTCATATAGAGTAATATTCACGTGTTTTAGCGTTTTGGTACATAAAAAAATAAAAATAAAAACACTCATAATACACGTTTCTGTTAATATCATTTCGTTTCCTTAAATAGAGTTCTTTGCATGCAATATGGGGTCTAGTACCTAACAAGTTAAAAGACACTGAAATAAGAATTTTTTGCTAAAGTTTCCCATAAATGTTTCTTTGCTCACATTTCAGCGTTTTGTACGCTCAAAAACACTAAAAAGAAACGTTTTTGACAATGTTGTTTTCTTTTCTCATATAGAGCTATTTCCATGCTTTATAGCTTTTTGTTGCCTAATTTGCTCGAAAATTCCCAAATGGCACGTTGCAGGTACTATCTTTTAGTTACTCCAGACAAGGTATTCTACATGCTTTCCGTCGTTTTGGTACCTAACTAACTTAAAAACACTTAGAACACACGTTTTTGTTAATGTTCTATTTCTCAGTAAAGTGCGTTTTGCATCACTTTTAGAGTTTCGGTGCGTACGAAGCTGAAAAAACACTCAAAAGATATGTTTTTGGTAATTTTTTTTTTCTCTCTCTCTTCTTCTATAGGATGCTTTGCATGTACTTTGGCGTTTTGATAGCTAACAAATTCAAAAATATTCATAATACATGTTTGTGATCATGTCGTTCTGTTTCTTCACATAGGGTGCTTTATACTCGTATGTATTTTGGCGTTTTGGTCCCTAACATGGGGAAAAGCACCCATAATACACGTTTTTCGTAATGATGTTCTGTTTCTTCATATAGAATGCTATTTACGTGTTTTAGCGTTTCGTTACATAAGAAGCTGAAAAACAGCGTTAATATCTTTTCTTTTCTTCATATCTGAAACTTTGCATGCATTTTGGCGATTAGTTATCTAACAAGCTCAAAAACACTCAAACACTTTTTTTGCTAATATTGTTCTGTTTTTCTTTTTAATAAATTGTTATCGTTTTGGTATGTAAGAAGCTCAAGAGCACACAAAGGACACGTTTTTGTTGAAGTTGTTTCGTTTTCCTATATAGGGTATTTTCCATGTTTTTTTTTTTTTTTTTAGCGTTTTGGTGCCTAATACCCTAAAAAAAACACCTAAATGACACGTTTTTGGAAATGTCGTTTCGTTACTTCATATAGGGCGCTCTGCATGCATTTTGGCGTTTTACTACTTATTACGCTGATAATACACATTGTTGGTATATTTTTTTCTCCACAAACAGTGTTTTCCATGCGTTTTATCGTTTTAGTACGTAAGCTGAAAAACACTCGACACATTTATTTAATATATATATATATATATATATATATATATATATATATATATATATATATATATATATATATATATATATATATATATATATATATATATATATATATATATATATATATACGAGTATATTTTTTTTTTTTTTTTTTTTTTCCATACAGGGTGCTTTGCATGCACTTTGGTGGTTTAGCACCTAAGAAACTCAAAAACATATAAAAGACGTTTTTAGTAATGTTGTTCTGTTTCTAGATATAGTGTGCTATTGCCGTTTTTTAGCGTTTTTTTTTTATAACCTAAGAAGCTGAAAATACTCATAAAACTCTTTCAATATTTTTTTTTTTTATCCAATATCGTGATATTTTCATTCAATTTCACGTTTTGGTTCCTAACAAGTTGGAAGTCGCTCAAATCACACTTTCTTTTTTGTAATGTATCCCCATAAAACGTGTTTTCCACGCGCTTTAGCGTTTTGATACATAAGAAGCTCAAAAACACTCAAAAAATATCTTTCTGGTAATGTCGTTCCGTGCTTTGCATGCATTTTGCAGTTTTGGTAGATAATAAGCTCAAAACACTCAATAAACACGTTTTATGCAATGTTTTTTTTTTTTCTGTTTCTCTATAAAGGGTCCGTAAGAAGCTGAAAAACACTAAAAATACATGTTTTTGGTTATGTTGTTTGCTTTTCCAATATAGAGCGTTTTGGTACATAAGATTTTCAAAAACACTCAAAAAGAGCTGTTTTTTTTTGTAATCTCGTTCGGCTACTAAAATGGTGATTTAATTAATTTTGCAGTTTTGATAGCTAAGAAGCTCAACAACACTCAATATGGTCTTTTTTGCAATTTTTTTCTTTCTCCATGAATGATTTTTTGTATGCACTTTTAGCGTTTTGGTAAATAACAAGCTCAAAACACTTATAATACACGTTTTAGATAATGTTCTGATTTCTTTATGTAGGGTGTTTTGTTTGCAATTTGGCGTTTTAGCACTTAACATAGAGAAAATCACCCATAATAAATGTTTTTTATATATATATATATATATATATATATATATATATATATATATATATATATATATATATATATATATAATGTTGTTTTGTTTCTCCTTATAGATTCCTATTCATGTGTTTTAGCGTTTTTGGTATATAAGAAGCTAAAAAAAACGCTCATAATACACGTTTCTGTTAATATCGTTTCCTTTAGATATATCAAATCATTCATTTTGGCATTTTAATACCTAAACCTAACAATCTGGAAAACACACAAATCATACGTTTTTGGTAATGTTGTTCATTTTCTCTCTAAAGGGTATTTAACACGTGTTTTAGCGTTTTGGTACGTAAGAAGCTTAAAAAAACAACAACACAAAATACACAGTTTTGATATTTTATAGTGAATGTTTTTCTTCCTTTTTACCGTTTGGTGCCTAATATCCTCAAAAAAACACCTTTTTGACACGTTTCTGGGAATGTCGTGTTCTAACCCCAGATGGGGTGATTTGTATATATTTTGGAGGGTTGTTACATAATAAGCTGGAACTACTGAAAAAATGCTTTTAGTATTGTTGTTTGCTATTCACATATAGGGTAATTTGCGTGCATTTTGGCGTTTTGGTACCTAACAATCTTAATAACACTCATAATACACCATTTTAGTAATTTTTTTTTTTTTGTCATATAGGGTGCTTGTCTGCATTTGACGTTTTAGTACGTAACATGACAAAAACACTCATAATACACGTTTTTGGTAATGTTGTTCTATTTTTCCATATAGAGAGCGATTCACGTAATTTAGTGTTTTGGTATCAATAATGTTGAAAAACACTTATAACACACGTTTCTGTTAATATCGTTTCGTTTCCCAGTAACGGATACTTTGGATGCATTTTGGCGTTTGTTACCTAAATAGCTCAAAAACACTCAAAACACACGTTTTTCTTAATATAGTTTTGTTTCACCTTAAAGGGTGTTTTACATATGTTTCAGCGTTTTGGTACGTAAGAAGCTTAAGATTTCTTAAAAGAGACGTTGTTGATAATTTTGCTTTGTTTCCCTCTGCTTTCTAGCGTTTACGTGCCTAATATGCTCAAATCACACAAATTACACGTTTCTGGTGATGTCGATTCGCTACCCAAATAGGGTACTTTGCATGCATTTTCACGTTTTGGTACCCAACAAGTTGGAAAACAATGAAAAGACAAATTCTCGGTTATGTACTTGTTTCTCCATGAACAATGTTTTGTATGCATTTCCGCGTTTTGGTACTAAGAAGTTGAAAAACGTTCAAAAGACACGTTTTTGTTATTGCTATTTGTTTTTGCCTTATTGGGAGTTTGCATGCACTTTAGCGTTTTGGTAGAAACACTTATAATACAGGTTTTTGTAATATCATTCTGTTTCTTCTTATAGGGTGCTTTATATGCATTTTAGCATTTTGGTACCTAACATTGAGAAAAGCACTCATAATACAAGTTTTTGATGATGCTGTTCTGTTTCTCAATATAGTGATATTCACGTGTTTTTAGCGTTTTGGTACAGAAGAAGTTAAAAAAACAATTATAACACACGTTTCTGTTAATATCGTTTCGTTTCCCCATATCGGGTGATTATCATGGACTTTGGTGTTTTGTCACCTTACAAGCTCAAAAACAATGAAGAAACACATTTTTTGGTAATGTTGTTCTGTTTCTCTATAAACAGTGTTACATTGTTTTAGACTTTTGGTACGGAAGAAGCTCTAAAAACACTCAAAAGACGTGTTTTTGATAATGTTTTATTTTCCCATATAGAGTGTTTTCAATGTTTTTATAGTTTTTTTTGTGGCTAATATGCTAAAAAAAAAAAAACACAGAAATAACACATCTCTGGGAATGCCGTTTCGTTAACTCAAATAGGATGCTTTGCATGTGTTTTGTTATTTTGGTACCCAGCATGCTGGAAAAAAAAAAAAAACGAAAACACGTTTTTGGCAACGTTGCTCTGTTTCTCCATAAAGAGCGTTTTGCATGTTTGAACTTTTTGGTATGTTACGAGCTTAAGAAAAAAAAAAACATAACGCACGTTTTTGTATCCAAAATGCATATAAAGCAATCTGTATGAGTGCTTTGTAAGCATTTTGGAGTTTTGGTACCTAAACACAAAGAAAAACACTCACAGTAGGTTTTTGGTAATGTTATTCTGTTTTTCCATATATACAAATATTCGCGGGTTTTAGCGTTTTGGTACATAAGAAAATAAACCCTCAAAATACACACGATGGTAATGTTACTTTGTCTTCCCATGTAAAGTATTTTTCATGTGTTTTAGAGTTTTGGTGCTTAATATGCTCAAAAACATCCAAATGGCACGTTTTCTGTTAATGTCGTTCTAGTATCTAACCAGCTGGAAAATATTAAACACACACGTTTTCAGTAATGTTGTTAGGTTTCTCAATAAGAGGTGTTTTGCACGCGTTGTTAAAAGACAAGTTTTTTTTTTGCAATGTTGTTTGCTTTTCTCAAATAGAGTGCTTTGCATGCACATTATCGTTTTGGTAAATAACAAGATCAAAAAAACACTCTTAATAGACTTTTCTGTTAATATCGTTCTATTTCAAAATATCGGGTAATTTGCATGCCTTTTTGGCGTTTTGGTACCTTTCAAGCTCAAAAACACTCAAAACACCCGTGTTTGGTAATGTTCTGTTCCTCCATAAAGATTGTTTTGGAGCGTTTTAGCGATTTGGTACGTAAAAAGCTCAAAAAACACGCAAAAGACATGTTTTTGATAATATTTTATTTTCCCATGTATAGTGTTTTCCATTCTTATCAGCGTTTTGATGTAAAAAAAAAAAACACCCAAATGACATGTTTCTGGTAAAATCGTTTTATTACCCTAAATAGGATATTTTGCATGCATTTTGTCGTCTTTGTACGTAACAAGATGGAAAACGCTTAAAACACACAAGTTCGTAATGTTGTTCTACTTGCCCATGAATGGCGTTTTGCATGCATTTTAACGTTTTAGTATGTAAGCAGAAAAAAAAAAAACAATCAAAAGAATGTTCTTTATTTTTCCCATACAGCGTGCTTTGCATGCACTTAAGCGTTTTGGTACCTAACAAGCACAAAAACACTCATTATATATTTTTTTCTAATAAATTTGTTCTGTTTCTTCATATTGGCTACTTTGTATGCATTTTGGCGTTTTAGTACCTAACACAGGGAAAAACACTCATAATACACGTGTTTGGTAATGTTCTGTTTCTTCGATAGGGTGATTTGTATGCATTTTGGAGTTTTATTATCTAACATTGCGAAAAAAAAAACTTGTAATACACGTTTTTCGTAACATTGTTCTGTTTCTTTATATAGAGTGTTATTCATATATTTTTGAGTTTTGGACAAAATCTCATAATGCACTTCTCTGTTAATATCGTTTCGTTTCCTAATATCGGGTAATATGCATGCATTTTGGTGTTTTGCGATCTAAAAAAGCTGAAAAACATTCAATACAAATGTTGTTTCTTCATAAAAAGTTATTTTCCACGCGTTCGAGTGTTTTGGTACGCAAGAAACTAAAAAAAAAAATGTTTTTATGTTTCAGCGATATGGTGCTTAATATACCCCAAAAACAACCCATATGACAATTTTCTGGTAATATCGTTCCGTTACTGCAACGAGGGTTCTTTGCATGTATTTTGGCATTTTGGTACTTAGGAAGCTCAAAAACACTCAAAATACACGTTTTTGGCAATGTTGTCCTGTTTCTCCATTACACGTTATTTTGTATGTGTTTTAACGTGTTTGTACATAAGAAATAGAAAAAAAAAATTTTATTTTTTTTTCCTATATAGGGTGCTTTGCTTGCACTTTCTCGTTTTAGTACCTAACAAACTCCAAAATTTTCATAACACAAGATATTGGTAGTGTTGTTCTGTTTCTTCATTTAGGGTTCTTTGTATGCATTTTCTCGTTTTGGTACCTGACATGGGGAATATTGTTAATATCGTTTCGTTTCCCTATATAAGGTATTTTGCATGAATTTTGGCGTTTTATTACCTAATAAGCTCAAGAAAAAAATGAAAACACACCTTTTTGCTAACGTTCTTCTGTTTCTTTAATAATGGGTGGTTTCGACGCATTTTAGAGTTTCGGTACGTAATAAGCTCAAAACACACAAAATTTTTTTTTTTTTCATGAAGTTGTTTTGTTTTCCTATATAGAGTATTTTCCATATTTATTTTTTTCTAGCGTTAGATGTCTACTATGCTTAAAAGTAATAAAACAATATGTTTCCGGGAATGTCGTTTCGTTACCCGAAATAGGGTTCTTTACATATATTTTGAAAATTTTAAATATAACAAGCTGGAAAACACTCAAAGCACACGTTTTTGGTAATGTTTTTCTGTTTCTCAATAAAGGGCGTTTTGTATGCGTTTTAGCGTTTTGGTATGTGAGGAGCTTTAAAACACTTAAAGGCAAGTACTCGGTAAAAGTTGGTTTTATTCCCATGTAATGTGATTGCCCAGCATTTTAGTGCTTTATTACTTATCACGATCAAAAACACTCAAAAGACACTTTTCTGGTAATGTCATTTTTTTCACACATAAAGCTAGTTTCGCATGCAATTTGGGGTTTTGGTAACTAAGAATATGAAAAGCACTCAAAATACACGCATTTGGTAAAGTTGTTCTGTTTCTCAATCAAGAGTGTTATTCATGAGTTTCAGCATTTTGGTATCTAAGAAACTTCTCCATATACACGAGTTTTTGCGTGTTTTGCCTTGTGGTTCTTGGGAAACTATAAAACACTCATTATACACGTTTCTCGTAATGTCCTTTTGTTTCCCAATATAGAGTGCTTTCCATCCATTTTCGCGTTTTTTTGTGGTTAAAAAGCTCAAAAACACTCAAAATATACCTTTTTGGTAATGTTATTCTATTTCTTCGTATTGGTTGGTTTGCATCCGTTTTAGCGTTTTTCTACGTAAAACACTGAAAAAAACATGTTTTCAGTAATTTTGTTTTGGATTCCCATATAGAGATACTTCCATATTATTTATCGTTTTGGTGCCTAACATGCTGAAAAACACTCAAAACGCAGGTTTCTGTTAAAGTCGTTTAATTTCTTCATATAGGTGGCTTTGAATGCACTTTAGGGTTTGGTACATAACAGTCCGAAAAAAAGCTAAAATTAACTTTTTTCATGATGTTCTTTTTTCACATAATTTCCCTGAATTTTGCCAGAATTTTGTCACCTTCGTACCTCTGAAAATTAATAAAAAAAAAAAAAACTATTTTTTATTTATTTATTTTTCCTCTATAAAGAGTGTTATTTTTGGGTTTTAACTTTTTGGTACTTAAGGAACTTAAAAACACTCATAATACACGTTTCTCGTAATGTCCTTTCCTTTCCTAAACATAGGGTTCTTTGCATGTATTTAAGCGTTTTTATAAGTAACATGGTCAAAAACACTCAAAATACATATTTTTGGTAATGTTTTTCTATTTCTTGATATTGTTTGGTTTGCATCCGTTTTAGCGTTTTTCTACGTAAAACACAGAAAAGACACGTTTTCAGTAATTTTCTTTTACATTCCCATATAGAGAGACTTCCATATTATTTATTGTTTTGGTGCCTAACATGCTGAAAAACACTCAAAAGACAGTTTTCTTGGAAAGTCGTTTAATTTGCTCATATAGATATCTTTGCATGCACTTTAGTGTTTGGTACATAACAGTCCGAAAAAAAAGCTGAAATTAACTTTTTTCGATAATGTTCTTTTTTCCACATAATTTCACTGAATTTTAACAGAATTTTGGCATCCCGGGACCTATGAAGATAAAAAAAAAAAAAAATAAAAAAATTGGTATTTTTTTCTTTATTTTACATTTTTTTTTTCTTTATAAAGAGTGTTATTTGTGGCTTTTAGCTTTTTGGTACTTAAGGAAATGTCCTTTCGTTTCCCAAACATAGGGTTCTTTGCATGTATTTAAGCGTTTTTATAAGTAACATGATCAAAAAATACTCTAAATACATGTTTTTGGTTATGTTTTTTTCTGTTTCTCCATAAAGGATGTTTTACATACGTTTTAGCGTTTTGGTATGTAAGGAGATCAAAAACAATTAAAGGCAAGTTCTTGGTAAAAGTTGGTTTTATTTACATGTAATGTGATTGCCCTTCTTTTTAGTGCTTTATTGCCTAACAAGCTCAAAAACACTCAAAAGACACTTTTATGGTAATGTCATTTTTTTCCCCCATATAAAGCTATTTTCGCATGAAATTTGGGGTTTTGGTAACCAAGAATGTGAAAAACACTCAAAATATAAGCATTTGGTAAGGTTGTTCTGTTTCTCAATTAAGAGTGTTATTCATGAGTTTTAGCGTTTTGGTATCCAAGAATCTCAAAAACTCTCCTAATGCACGTTTCTCGTAATGTCCCTTTTTTTCCTCATATGGGGTGCTTTGCATGCATTTTGGCATTTTTTTTTTCACGTAATAGCTGAAAAAACACTGAAAATACACGCTTTTGGTAATAAGAACATAAAAAAAATAAGTAAATCTACAAGAAGGCATCAGGCCTACACGTGGCAGTACTTGTATGAAATATGCCTACCTATTTCCACCTATCATCCCCATCCATAAATGTGTAATTTTTTCTTACAATTCCCAAATGCTTCAGCACTAACAACTTGATTAATACGTCCGTTCCAATCATGTACTACTCTATTTGACAACCACTTCCTTCCTGTCTCCTTTTTGAACATCAAGTTTTCAGGCTTGAACCCGTTTTTCTTGTTCTATCATGGTTACAGATTCTAAGAATTTTCTTTATGTTCCCCTTGTTATAACCCATGTACTACTTAAAGACTTCTATCAGCTCCAACTCTTAACCTACGTCTCTCTAAATAATGTAAATTTAACAGCTTGAATCTCGCTTCGTAAGGAATACTCCTCATCCCCTGTATCCTTTTAGTCATTCTCCTTTGTACTGATTCTAATAGACCTTTATCCTTCCTGTGATGTGGTGACCAGAATTGGACAGCGTAGTCTAGATGAAGTCTGACTAGTGCCAAATGTAACTTTAATATTACTTCGGGTGTTCTACTTTTAGCATTCCTGAAAATGAATCATAATACACTATTTGCTTTGTTTTTGGCCTCTTTGAATTGCTTTCTTAGACGGAGTTCAGAGCTAACTTTAAATCTCAAATCTTTTTCTTACCCGAACTTGGTTGTTCATTGTGTAACTACTGTGTGGGTTTCTTCTACTTACGCTAAGTGCTTTGCATTTGTTGATATTAAAATGCATTTGCCATCTGTCTGTCCATTCGTTCATCCTATCCAAATCTGCCTGTAAGGCGATGGTATGCGATTCTGACCTAATTAATCTATATATTCTCGTGTCATACGCAAATTTACTAACAACACTACTAATTCCACTATCCAAGTCATTGACATATAATACAAACAACATCAGCCCTAATACTAATAATCCCTTTGTCACCCTAATAATTACTTGACCCCACTTGAGCCGTTTATTACAACACTCTGTCGCTTGCCGCTTAGCCATGAACTTATCCAATCTAAACACCTCATCTCTCTCGTGCGCCCTAACCTTTCTCAGTAGCCTCTGATGGGGTATCTTGTCAAACGCTTTACTAAAGTCCTGATATAGGATGCCATAACTATCACCATTATCTTCCGCCTGGTAAACCTTACTGTAAAAACTTACCAAGTTTGTCAGGTAAGACTCCCCCTTCGTGAAGCCATGCTGTAACTGATTTATCAAGTTATGTTTGTCTAAATGCTCTTAAATGTTCTTCGCTATTATTGACTCCATTATTTTACATTGAACAGAAGTTAAGCTGACAGGTCTATAATTAGACGTTAATTTTTTTTTTCTCCTTTTTTAAAGGTAGGTACTATATTTGCCTGCCTCCACATTACCGATACCTCACATGACTAAAGTGATTTCCTAAGGACAGAAACTAACAAATTACTTATAACCTTTTTCCATCCCTTAAATGCTCTGGAATATATTTCATCTGGTCCTGGTGACTTGAACTTTTCAGCTTATCTATCTCCTGTTCCACTATCTCTTTAGTTATGGTAATATCTGTCAGCTTCTCATTTTCTTCTACTCTAAATATCTTGTCACTATTCGGCAAATCCTGCATGTTTTCCTGGGCAAAGACAGTTAAAAAATACTCGTTCACAATTTTACTAATCTCCTCCCAACAACTAAGCAGGTCCCATTCTGCTGTCTTTAAGGAACTATTGTTTCTCTATTCTTCGTCTTATATGCCTGACAAAATCCCTTGGGGTCCATCTTCGCTTGGCTGGCTACCTTTAATTCATAACTATTTTTAGCTTTCCTTGTTAAACTCCTGACTTTTCTAATTCATTATATTATAGCCTTAAAATCACTTCCCCTGTCTTTAATCTCATATATACTTCTCTTTCGCCCTATGTAATGTTTAAACCTCAGTCATCCATTTAGGATCATTCTTCTGCGATCTTATTCTTCTGTAAGGGATATTCCCTAACTGTCCTAAATGTAATTTATCAACGAATTATTTATTTCGCTTCTCTATAAAGGGTGTTTTGCTTGAGTTTTAGCGTTTCTGTACATAAGAACCTTTAAAACACGTTTTTAGTAATGTTATTTTGTATTCCTTTATGGAGCGCTTTCCATGCTTTTCAGCGTTCTGGTGTCTAACACGTTGAAAAACACTCAAAACACACGTTGATGATAATGTCGTTTCGTTTCCCGATAAAAGGGGCTTCCAATGCATTTTATCTTTTGGTACTTAACAATATGAAAAAAAAGTTTAAGTAAAAGTTTTCGGTAGAGTTATTTTTCCATATAAAGTTCTCATCATGTGTTTTTGAGTCTGGGTACCTAAAAAGCTCAAAATCTGTCATAATACACTTTTCTCGTAATGTCCTTTCTTTTCTCCATGTAGGATGCTTTGCGTGCAATTTGGCACTTTTATACTTAACAAGCATAATAACAATCAAAATACAAGTTTTTGGTAATGTTAATTTGTTTCTCCGTAAAGGTTGTTTTGCATGCTTTTCAGCGATTTCGGATGTAAGAAGGTGAAAAACATTCTAAAGATATTTTCTTGGTAATGTTATTTTTATATTGCCAAATAGGGTGCTTTCAATGCTTTTTAGCATTTTGATTCCTAACACTCAAGTAAACACTCAAAAGACACGTTTCCTGTAATATCGTTTTGCTTCTTCATATAGGGATCTGCATGCATTATGATGTTTTGCTACATAATGTGAAAAACGCTCAAAATAAAGATTTTAGGTAATGTTCTTTTTCTCTATATAGGGTGCTATTCATCCTTTTTAGCGTTTTGGTACTTAGGAAGTTTACTTAGGAAGACGTTTTGGTACATAAAAAGGAAAAAAAACCCAACCAAAAACACGTTTTTGGTGATGTTCTGTTTCTCTATTAAGAGATATAAAATATATTTAATTTTCATTCACGCGGTTTAGTGTTTGGTACCTAAGAGACTCAAAACTCTGATAATGCACGTCCTATCGTTTCCTCATACAGGGTGCTTTACATGCATTTTTAATATGATGTACGTAACAGACTCAAAAAGACTCAAAATACACGTTTTTGGTAAGGTTTTTTTTCTATTTGGTAAGATTATTCGTATTTGTTGTACGTGTTTTAGCGTTTTGGAACGTAAAAAGTTTAAAACACTTAAAAGACATGCTTATTATTTTGCATTTCTATATAAGGTGCTTTCCATGATATTTAGCGTTTTCGTGCCTAACACGCTGAAAAACACATAAAAACACATTTCTTACATTGTTGTTTAATTTTCTCGTATAGCGAGCAAGCATTATGGTGTTTTGCTACCTGACAATGTGAAAAAAATTAAAATTACACGATTTTGGTACTGTTTTTTCTTTTTCCATTTTTGCGTTTTGGTACCTGAGAAGCTAAAAAAAAAAAAAAAACTCATAATACACGTTTTTTGTCATGTCCTTTCGTTTCCTCATATAGGCTGTTTTTGGTACTTTGGTACCTAATAGGGTGTTTGCATGTATTTTGACATTTTAGTTCGTAAGAACCTAAAAAAAAACACTCTAAAGACACGTTTTAGTAAAGTTGTTTTGTATTCCCCTATGGGGTGATTTCGTTGCTTCTTACTGATTTGGTGCCTAACACGCCCAAAAAATAACCAAAGACAAGTTTCTAGTGATTTCGTTTCGTTTCTTCATATAGGTTGCTTTACATGCATGTTGGCGTTTTGGTAATTATCAATGTAAAAAAAATACCCGTTTTTGGTAAGTTTGTTCTTTTTCTTCAGAGCACTATTGAAGTACTGATTTGGTACTTAAGAAAGTAATAAAAAAAAAACACACATAAGAAACGTTTCTCGTAATGTACTTTTTATTTCCATATGCAGGGTGATTTGTTTGATGACAGGCAATTTTGTACATAATAAGCTCAAAAAAAAAAAAAAAAAAAAATACACGTTTTTGGTTAATGCATTCTGTTTCTCTATATATGGTATTTTCATACGTTTTTAAAGTCGTTTCATATATCTATATATGGGTCTTTGCATGAATTTTGGCTTTTTGGTAACTAACAATGTCATAACACTCAAAATGCACGTTTTTTTTTTTTGGCAGTATTGTTCTGTTTCTCCATATAGAGTGTTTTTCATGCATTTCACCCTCTTGATACTAAGAAAATAAAAAACACTCATAATACACGTTTCTCGTAATGTCTTTTAATTTTTCCCATATAGGGTATTTCCGATTCATTTAGGCGTTTTTTTACGTAACAATCTTACAAAAGACTAAAAATACTTGTTTTGTATGCGTTTCAGCGTTTTCGTATGTAAGGAGCTTAAAAACACTTAAAGGCAAGTTATTGGTAAAAGTTGGTTTTATTCCCATGTAATGTACCCTGCTTTTTAGTGCTTTATTACCTAACACGCTCAAAAAAACTAAAAAGACACTTTTCTGGTAATATTTTTTTTTTTCACACATAAAGCTACTTTCGCATGCAATTTGGGGTTTTGGTAAGTAAGAATGTTAAAAAGATTCAAAATACACCCATTTGGTAAGGTTGTTCTGTTTCTCAATTAAGAGTGTTATTCATGAATTTCAGCATTTTGGTATCTAAGAAACATCTCTATATACACGAGTTTTTGCGTGTTTTGCCTTGTGGTTCTTGTGAAACTATAAAACATTCATTATACACGTTTCTCGTAATTTCCTTTTCTTTCTCAATATAGAGTGCTTTGCAACAATTTTCGCGTTTTCTGTAGTTAACAAGCTCAAAAACACTCAATATATAACTTTTTAGTAAAATTATTCTATTTATTCATATTGGTTGGTTTGCATCCGTTTTAATGTTTTTCTAAGTAAAACACACAAAAAAAAACACGTTTTCAGTAATTTTGTTTTGGATTCCCATATAGAGTGACTTCAATATTATTGATCGTTTTGGTGCCTAAATTCCTGAAAAACACTCAAAAGACAGGTATCTGGTAAAGTCGTTTAATTTCCTCATGTAGGTGGCTTTGCATACACTTTAGGGTTTGGGACATAACTGTCCGAAAAAAAAAAAAAGCTAAAATTAACTTTTTTCATAATATTATTTTTTCACTTAATTTCCTTGAATTTTGCCAGAATTTTGGCATCTCGGTACCTATGAAGATAAATAACAAAAAAAAAATCCTAGTTTTTATTTATTTACTTATTTTCTCTATAAAGAGTGTTATTTGTGGGTTTTAACTCTTTTCGTACTTAAGGAACTTAAAAACACTCATAATACACGTTTGTCGTAATGTTCTTTCGTTTCCCAAACATAGGGTTCTTTGCATGTATTTAAGTGTTTTTATACGTAACAGATCAAAACACTGAAAATTCATGTTTTTCGTAATGTTATTTTGTTTCCCCATAAAGGGTGTTTTGCATGCATTTTAGCGTTTTGGTATGTAAGGAGCTGAAAAACACTTAAAGACAAGTTCTTGGTAAATGTTGGTTTTATTCCCATATAATGTCATTACCCTGCTTTTTTGTGCTTTATTGCCTAACACGCTCAAAAACACTCAAAAGACACTTTTTTTTCTGGTAATGTCATTTATTTTCCACATAAAGCTAGTTTCGCATGTAATTTCGGGTTTTGGTAACTAAGAATGTGAAAAACACTCAAAATACAGGCATTTGGTAAGATTGTTCTGTTTCTCAATTAAGAGTGTTATTCATGAATTTCAGCATTTTGGTGTCTAAGAAACATCTCCATATACACGAGTTTTTGCTTGTTTTGCCTTGTGGTTCTTGTGAAACTATAAAACACTCATTATAAACGTTTCTCGTAATGTCCTTTTGTTTCCCAATATAGAGAGATTTGAATCCATTTTCGCTCAAAAAAACAAAAAAATACCTTTTTGGTAATATTATTCTATTTCATGATATTGGTTGATTTGCATTCGTTTTAGCGTTTTTCTAAGTAACACACTGAAAAGACACGTTTTCAGTAATTTTGTTTTGGTTTCCCATTCAGAGTGACTTCCATATTATCTATTGTTTTGGTGCCTAACATACTGAAAAACAGGCAAAAGACAGGTTTCAGGTAAAGTCGTTTAATTTCCCCATATAGGTGGCTCTACATGCACTTTAGGGTTTGGTACATAACAGTCTGAAAAAAAAGCTAAAATTAACTTTTTGAATTTTGCCAGAATTTTGGCATCTCGGTACCTATGAAGATCAATAAAAAAAAATGCTCTTTTTTCATTTATTTATTTAATTTTTCTCTATAGAGAGTGTTATTTGTGGGTTTAAGCTTTTTGGTACTTAAGGAACGTAAAAACACTCATAATACTCGTTTCTCGTAATGTCCTTTTGTTTCCTAAAGATAAGGTTCTTTGCATGTATTTAAGCGTTTTTATAGGTACATGATCAAAAAAACTCAAAATATACCTTTTTGGTAATGTTATTCTATTTCTTCATATTGGTTGGTTTCCATCCGTTTTAGAGTTTTTCTACGTAAAACACAGAAAAGACACGTTTTCAGTAATTTTGTTTTGGACTCCCATATAGAGTGACTTCCATGTTATTTATCGTTTTGGTGCCTAACATGCTGAAAAACACTCAAAAGACAGGTTTCTTGTAAAGTCGTTTAATTTCCCCATATAGGTGGCTTTGCATACTCTTTAGGGTTTGGTACATAAGAGTTCGAAAAAAAGATAACATTAAATTTTTCATAATATTCTTTTTTCACGTAATTTTCCTGAATTTTGCCAGAATTTGGCCATCTCGGTACCTATGAAGACCAATAAAAAAAAATGCTATTTTTTTATTTATTTATTTATTTTTTCTCTGTAAAGAGTGTTATTTGTGGGTTTTAGCATTTTGGTACTTAAGGAACTTATAAACACTCATAATACACATTCCTCGTAATGTCCTTTCATTCCCAAACATAGGGTTCTTTGCATGTATTTAAGCGTTTTTATTGGTAGCAAGCTCAAAAGCACTCAAAATACATGTTTTTGATAATGTTATTCTGTTTTTCCAAAAAGGGTGTTTTCCATGGGTTTTAGCGTTTTGGTATGTAAGGAGCTCAAAAAAACTTAAAGGCAAGTTCTTGGTAAAAGTTGGTTATATTACTATGTAATGTGATTGCCCTGCTTTTTAGTGCTTTATTGCCTAACACGCTGAAAACACTAAAAAGACACTTTTCTAGTAATTTAATTTCTTTTCCACTTTCTCACATGTAATTTGGGGTTGGACCACTAAGAATGTGAAAAAACACTCAAAATACACTCATTTCCTAAGATTGTTCTGTTTCTCAATTAAGAGTGTTATTCATGAGTGTCAGCATTTTTGGTATCTAAGAAACTTCTCCATATATAAGAGTTTTTGCATTTTTTGCCTTATGGTTCTTGAAAACTATTAAAACATTCATTATAAAATTTTCTTGTAATATCCTTTTGTTTCCCAATATAGACTGCTTTGCATTCATTTTTGCGTTTTTTGTAGGTAACAAGCTCAAAAACACTCACCTTTTTGGTAATGTTCTTCTATTTCTTCATATTGGTTGGTTTGCATCCGTTTTAGCGTTCTACGCTAAAACTGAAAAGAAACGTTTTCAGTAATATTGTTGAAATTGCTGCAAACACCCAAAGACACGTTTCTTGTAAAGTCGTGTAATTTCCCCATATAGGTGGCTTTGCATGCACTTCCAGGTTTCGTACATAACTCCGGAAAAAACTAAAATTATTTTTTTATGTTTTTTTTTCACATAATTTCCCTGAATTTTCTCAGAATTTTGGCATCACGGTACCTATGAAGATGAATAACATAAAAAAATCGATTTTTTTAATTATTTTTTTTCTCTATAAAAGAGTGTCATTTGCTGGTTTTAGATTTTTGATACTTAAGGAACTTAAAAATACTCATAATAAACGATTTTCGTAATGTCCTTTCGTTTCACAAACATAGTGTTCTTTGCATGTATTTAAGCGATATTATAGGTAACATGATCAAAAACACTCAGAATACATGTTTTTGGTAATGTTATTCTGTTTCTCCATAAAGGTTGTTTTGCATGCGTTTATCGTTTTGGTATGTAAGGAGTTAAAAAAAACACTTAAAGGCAAGTTCTTCGTAAAATTTGGTTTTATTCCAATGTAAGGTGATTGTTCTGCTTTTTAGTGTTTTATTGCATGTAACGCTCAAAAACACTCAAAAGACACTTTTCTCGTAATGTCGTTTTTTTCCCACATAAAGCTAGTTTCGCATGTAATTTGGGATTTTCGTAACTAAGAATGTGTAAAACACTCAAAATACACATATTTGGTAAGGTAGTTCTATTTTTCAATTAAAAGTGTTATTCATGAGTTTTACCGTTTTGGTATGTAAGAAACTTCTCTATATACACGAATTTTTGCGTTGTTTGCCTTGTGGTTCTTGTGAAACTATAAAACACTCATTATACACGTTTCTCGTAATGTCCTTTTGCTAGTAAGTAAGTAAGTAAGTAAGTAAGTAAGTAAGTAAGCTTTATTGTCACATTGAATTACATACAACATGAAAATCTTCTTGGCTTGCTCAGTAGCTCATCCACATAATATAATATAATATACTAAAAATAATACATCATTAAAAATACACACTCACACACATAAAACAAAAGTTAGCGGGAAGCAAAGGAATTGAAGAGATCTATACTCTTAGGAATAAAGGTATTTTTAAATCTAGTAGTTTGCAGCTTTGGGAGGGCAAGTCTTTTACCAGATCTCAGGAACTTGTATTGGCAGTGCAGTGGATGCTGGACATCATTCATAATTTTATTTAGTTGTTTTATCACCATTATAATATATATATCATCTAGGGAATCAGTTCTAGCTTTAAGTTTACCAGCGTTCTTTACAATTCTTTTGAGTTTATTTCTATCTTTACATGTTAAGGATCCATACCATACTGTAATAGCAAAGCTCAAAATGGATTCAATTACTGATTTATAAAATAGTGATAATATTGATTGATCTATATGGATGTTTTTCAATATTCTTAGAAATTCTTAGAGCGTCTTGTATCTTCTTCTGTGATAGTTATATGGTCTGACTCAATACTATTTGCAAGTGACATAATATTGTTACATTCTTCATTAAAATCATGGATATCAAATCTAGAGTAAAAAGAATTTAATTCATTTACATATTCTTGAGGATTTGACGGGTCTATTCTCTGTTTTCTCTACGTAAAACACCGAAAAGATACGTTTTCAGTAATTTTGTTTTTGATTCCGAAAGAATATTGCCAGAATTTTGGCATCTTAGTACCTATGAAGATGAATAAAAAAATAAAAAATAAAAAATAATAATATTTATTTTTTTATTTTTTTTTTCTTTATAAAGAGTGTTATTTGTGGGTTTTAGCTTTTTTTGGTACTTAAGGAACCTAAAAACACTCATAATACACGTTTCTCGTAATGTCCTTTCGTTCCCAAAAAATAGGGTTCTTTGCATGTATTTAAGCGTTTTTATTGGTAACATGATCAAAAACACTCAAAATACATGTTTTTGGTAATGTTCTTCTGTTTCACCATAAAGTGTATTTTGCATGCGTTTTAGTGTTTTGGTATATAAAGAGCTCAAAAACACTTAAAGTCAAGTTCTTGTTAAAAATTGGTTTTATTTCAATGTAATGTTTTTGCCCAGCTTTTTAGTGCTTTATTGCCTAACACGCTCAAAAACACTGAAAAGACATTTTTCTGGTAATGTCATTTTTTTCCCACATAAAGCTGGTTTCGCATGCAATTTGGGGTTTTGGTAACTAAGAATGTGAAAAACACTCAAAATACACGTATTTTGTAATATTGTTCTGTTTCTCAATTAAGAGTGTTGTTCCAGAGTTTCAGCATTTTAGAATGTAAGAAACTTCTCTATATAAACGAGTTTTTACGTTTTTTGCCTTGTAGTTCTTGTGAAAGTATAAAACACTCATTATACATGTTTCTCGTAATGTCCTTTTGCTTCCCAATATAGAGTGCTTTCCATCCATTTTCGCGTTTTTTGTAGGTAACAATTTCAAAAACACTCAAAATATACCTTTTAGGTAATGTTATTTTATTTCTTCATATTGGTTGGTTTGCATCCGTTTTAGCGTTTTCTACGTAAAACACGGAAAAGACACGTTTTTAGTAATTTTGTTTTGGATTCCCATATAGATTGATTTCCATGTTATTTATCGTTTTTTCGCTAAGACGTTTAATTTACCCTTACAGGTGGCTTTGCATTCACTTTACGGGTTTGGTACATAACAGTCCGAAAAAAAGCTAAATTTAACTTTTTTGATAATGTTCTTATTTTACATAATATCCTGAATTTTGCCAGAATTTTGGCATATTGGTACCTGTAAAGATGAATAAGAAAGAAAAAAAAATATCGTATTTTTTTTGTTTATTTATTGTTTCTCAATAAAGAGTGTTATTTGTGGCTTTTAGCTTTTTGGTAATTAATGAACTTAAAAACACTCATAATACACATTTCTCGTAATCTCCTTTCGTTTCCCAAAAATAGTGTTTTTTTCATTGTATTTAAGCGTTTTTATTGGTAACATGATCAAAAACACTCAAAATACATGTTTTTGTTAATTATATTCGGTTTCACCATAAAGTGTGTTTTGCATGCGTTTTAGTGTTTTGGTTTATAAGGAGTTCAAAAACACTTAACACTTAAAGGCAAGTTCTTGGTAAAAATTCGTTTTACTCCAATGTAATGTGATTGCCCTCCTTTTTAGTGCTTTATTGCCTATCACGCTCAAAAACACTCAAAATACACTTTTCTGGTAAATCATTTTTTTTTCCCACAAATCTATTTTCGCATGCAATTTGGGGTATTGGTAACTAAGAATGTTAAAAGCACTCAAAATACACGCATTTAGTAAGGTTGTTCTGTTTCTCAATTAAGAGTGTTATTCATGAGTTTCAGCATTTTGGTATCTAGGAAATCTCTCCATATACACGATTTTTTTCTTTTTTTTGCTTTGTGGTTCTTTTGAACTATAAAACACTCATTATACACTTTTCTTGCAATGTCCTTTTGTTTCCCAATATAGAGTGCTTTGCATCAATTTTCAAGTTTTTTGTAGGTAAAAAGCTCAAAAACACTCAAAATATACGTTTTTGGTAACGTTTTTCTATTTCTTGATATTGGTTGGTTTCCATCCGTTTTAACGTTTTTCTACGTAAAACACTGAGAAGACACGTTTTCAGTAACTTTGTTTTGGATTCCCATATAGAATGAGTTCCTTGTTATTTATCGTTTTGGTGTATAACATGCTAAAAAAACACTGAAAACACAGATTTCTGGTAAGGTCGTTTAAATTCCTCATATTGGAGGCTTTCCATGCACTTTAGTGTTTGGTACATAATAGTCTGAATAAAAAAGAAGCTGAAATTAACTTTTTTAATAATATTCTTTTATCACATAATTGCCCTGAATTTTCCTAGAATTTTGGCATCTCGGTACCTATGAAGATAACAAAAAAAAAAAAAAAAAATAATAATAATAATAATTTTCTTTATTTTTTTTATTTGTTTTTATTTTCTAAATAAAGAGTGTTATTTGTGGGTTTTAGCTTTTTGGTACTTAAGGAACTTAAAAAAAAAACACTCATAATACACGTTTCTCGTAATGTCCTTTTCTTTCCCAAACATAATGTTCTTTGCATATACTTAAGCGATTTTATAGATAACATGATCAAAAACACTGAAAATACATGTTTTTCGTAATATTATTCTGTTTCTCCATAAAGTTTGTTTTTCATGCGTTTTAGCTGTTTCGTATATAAGTTGTTAAAAAACACTTTAAGGCAAATTCTTCGTAAAAGTTGGTTTTATTCCCATGTAATGTGATCGTTCTGCTTTTTAATGCTTTGTTGCATATCACGCTGAAAAACACTCAAAAGACACTTTTCTAGTAATGTCATTTTTTTCCCACATGAAGCTTGTTTCGCATGTAATTTGGCATTTTCGTAACTAAGAATGTGAAAAACATTCAAAATACAGAATTTCGTAAGGTAGTTCTGTTTATCGATAAAAAGTGTTATTCATGCATTTATTCATTTCGGTATGTAAGAAATTTCTCTATATACACAAGTTTTTGCGTTTATTGCCTTGTGGTTGTTTTAAAACTATAAAACACTTATTATACACGTTTCACGTAATGTCCTTTTGTTTCCTAATATAGAGTGCTTTACATCCATTTTTTGCATTTTTTGCATTAACAAGCTCAAAAACACTCAAAATATATCTTTTTGGTAATGTTATTTTATTTCTTCATATAGGATGGTTTGTATCCGCTTTAGCGTTTTTCTACGTAAAATACTGAAAAGACACGTTTTCAGTAATTTTCTCTTGGATTCACATATTGACTGACTTCCATATTATTTATCGTTTTGGTGCCTAACATGCTGAAAACACTGAAAAGACAGGTTTCTAGTAAAGTCGTTTAACTTCCCTATATAGGTGGCTTTGCATGCACTTTAGGGTTTGATACATAACAATCCGAAAAAAAAAGCTATAATTAACTTTTATGATAATGTTCTTTTTTCCACATAAATTAACTGAATTTTGGTAGAATTTTGGCATCTTGGTTCCTATGAAGATGAATAACAAAAAAAAAAGTCCCATTTTTTTATTTTTTTATTTATTATTTATTTTTCTAAAGAGTGTTATTTGTGGGTTTTAGCTTTTTGGTACTGAAGGAACTTTAAAATCACTTATAATACACGTTTCTCGTAATGTTGTTTCGTTTCCCAAACATAAGGTTCTTTGCATGTATTTAAACGCCAAAATGCATGCAAACCACAATATAAAGGGAACAATAAAGATGTCTAGAATCGCGTCTTTTGAGTATTTATGGAGTGGCGGTGACGTAGAATCACGAATCCTATGTTAAATTGCCTATATTTTTTTTTTTTTTCATTAAGAATGCATTTAATCAGGAAGGATAGACCAACAATTTTTTCTATATATTGTTTTTTTCATGTAAAATGGTAAAAAAAAATATATTTCTACGAAAAATATTTAAAAAAAATGTTATAACATATTTAAAAAAAAACAAACTCCAAACAAAAATTTTGATAGCACATTTTTTTGTCTTATATAGTTTAAAAAGCTGCAATAGCCTGTATATGTGTAACAGGAATAGTAACGATCATTTTTACATCCGAAAATTCGCTACTTTGAGATATGAAGCGATAATGTTTAAAGGGGTACTATAATTCATTTATTGCAGCTAGGGACGTAAAATTCACATGATATAAACATCAGGATATGTTGAAAATTTGAAAACGAAACGATATTTCCAGAAACATGTATTTTTTAGTATTCATAAGCGTGTTAGTCACCAAAACGCTAAAAAAAAAACATGGAAAACTCCGACTATGGGAAAACCAAACATCATTAGCAAATACGTGTCTACTAAATGGGATAAGAAACGACATTTCCAGAAACATGTGTTTTGAGTGTTTATGAGTGTTCTAGGCAACAAAACGCTTAAAAGAATGGTAAGGACCTTGTAAGAGAAAACAAAACATTACAAAACACTTGATTTATGAGTATTTTTGAGCTACTTACATACCATATCGTTAAAACGCATACAAAACAGCCTTTATGGAAACACAGAACAACTTTACCAAAAACGTGTTTTTGGAATGTTTTTGGGATATTTTACGTAGAAAAACGCCAAAATGTATGGAAAATACCATATAAATGAGAAACGAAGGTATTACAAGAAACGTGTATTATGAGTATTTTTAAGGTTTTTTTGGATATTAAAAACACTAAAACTAAAAATATCATTCTAAATGAAAAAAAAAAAAAAATAACATTACAATGAACGTGTGTTTTGATTGTATTTCATATTGTTAGTTACCAAATCGCCAAAATGAGTGTAAATCACCCTTTATGGGGAAAGAAGACGACACATACAGAAAGGTGTGTTTTGAATGTTTATGAGCATGTTATGCACATAAACGAAAAAAAAGGACGTAGGAAGATCCCTATACGGGAAAAAGAAATAATATTTCCAAAAACACTAATACAACTAAAACAACTAAAACAACAATTCCCAAAAATACGTTTCTTTTGAGTGTTTATGAGCTAAATACTTACCAAGTAAACACGCTTTATGGAGATACAGAACAACTTTAATAAAACACGTGTATTTTTAGTGTTTTCAGTTTTATACCTAGAAAAAACCCAAATGCATATATGGGGAAACGAAAAGACATTTCGAGAAACTTGTATTATGAGTGTTAGCGTTTTGGTATGGAAGGAGCTCAAAAATAATAAAAAGATAATTTTTTGGATTTTTTTTTTCGTTTTCTTGCTTAACGCAGTTATAAACACTGATAAGACAAGTTCTGGAAATGTCGTTCTGTTTCATCATCAATGGTGTTTGGCATGTCTTTCAGTGTTGTGGTACCTACACGTTTCTCGTAGTGTTCTTTAGTTTCCCTAAGAAGGAAAAAAAATAAAATAACATTACAATGAACGTGTGTTTTGATTGTATTTCATATTGTTAGTTACCAAATCGCCAAAATGAGTGTAAATCACCCTTTATGGGGAAAGAAGACGACACATACAGAAAGGTGTGTTTTGAATGTTTATGAGCGTGTTATGCACATAAACGAAAAAAAAAAGGACGTAGGAAGATCCCTATACGGGAAAAAGAAATAATATTTCCAAAAACACTAATACAACTAAAACAACTAAAACAACAATTCCCAAAAATTTCGTGCATTTTGTCTTTTTTTACGTAACAATTTTTAAAACACTCAAAATACACGTTTTTTGGTAATGATCTTGTTTTTCTCCATAAAGGGTGTTTTGCCTGCGTCTTAGCGTTTTGGCTAAAAACTTTCAAAGGCAAGTTTCTCGTAATGTTGTTTTGTTTTCCCATATAGTGTGTTTTCCATGATTTTTAGGGTTTTGGTGCCTAACTCATAAATACTCTAAACACACGTTTCTTGTAATGTCACTTCATTTCCCCATACAATAGGCTTTGCACGCATTTTGGTGATTTCACAGCTAACAATTTGAAACTGTAGCGTTTTGTTACGTAAGAAGTTAAGAAATCCTCAGAAGACACTTTTTTTTCATAATTATGTTCTATTTTATAATGAAGTGTGATTTCTTGGCTTTTTTTTAATGTTTTGGTGCGTAACACGGTGAAAAAAACTCAAAAGAAACATTTTTCGTAATGTTTCTTTTTTTTTTTATTTAGGGAGTTTTGCAGACATTTTCGCCTTTTGGTACCTAACAATATTAAACACGGAAAATACCTTTTTTTTTGTGTGTGTGTGTGTGTGTGTGTAATATTATTCTGTTTCTTAAATATGAGTAGTGTTTTGGTACCTAAGAAGGTCAATAACACTTATAATACACGTTTCTCGTAATGTTCTTTAGTTTCCCCATGAATTATATTTTTCATGCATTTTGTCTTTTTCTAAGTAACAATTAAAGAAAAAAAAACACTCAAAATACACGTTTTTGGTAATGATCTCTTCATGCATTTTACCATATTCATACCTAAAACGAAGACATTCATAATACAAGTTTCTCGTAATGTCTTCTCGTTTCATGATAGAGTACTTCTGTATGAATTTTCTACATAAGAAGATGAAAAACACTCAAAATACACGTTTTTGATAAAGTGATAGTGTTTCTCGATTTTTTTTTGTGTGTGTTTTAGCGTTTTGGTACATAAGAAGTTAAAAAACAAACACTGAATGTATACGTTCAAAGTACTTCATTTTTTTTTTTTTCCATAGAGGGTGCTTTATATGCTTTTTATCGTTTTGGTGCTTAGAACGCTCATAAACACTGAAAAAAAAAAGAAAACATTTCTGGAGGTCTCGTTTTATTTTTCCATATTGGATGCTTTGCACGGATTTTGTCCTTTACGTATCTAAGAATGTTAAATACACTCGAAATGCATGTTTTTGGTAAAGTTGTTATGTTTCTCTATTTTTGAGATTTTTAGGTACAAAAAAATGCTGAAACGCATGAATAGTACTCTCTATCGAGAAATACAAGAGAATTACCAAAAACGTGCATTTTTTTAGGTTTTTCCACATTATTAGGGACCAAAACGCCAAAATGCATGCAAAACAACTATATTGAGGAAATTAGACAACACCAGAAACGTGTCTTTTGAGAGTTTTTGAGGCACTAATACGCTAAAAATTATAAAAAGCACTCTATATGGAAAACAAAACATTACGAAAATAGTGTATTTTGTGAGTTTTTCACCTTGTTAGGTAAAAACACCAAAATGAATCGAAATCCTTTGATATGTGGAAACGAAAAATAACATAACGAATAACATATAATATAAAAATAACATTACGAATAACGTATCTTTTCAGTGTCTTTGAGCTTTTTATGTAATAAAAAGCATGTGTTTTAACACATGCAAAACACCCTTTATGGAGAAAGAAAATAGTGTTTTGTGTGTTTTCTGCTTATTACGTAGAAAATCGCCAATATGCACACAAAGTATTTATTACGAAAAACGTGTATTAGGAGTGTTTTTTGAAGTTTTTGGATACTCCCCAAAAAATGCAAGAGTCATTCTATATGGAGAAAGAGATCAATATTACCAAGAACGTTTATTTTCAGTGTTTATCAAATTATGAGTTATTAAAACGCAAAAATGCATGCAAAGCCTCTTATATTAGGAAGGAAAACATCATTACAAATATATTTTTTTCATGTTATGCACCAATCAGCAAAAAAAAAAAAAAAAAATGCAAGCACTTTATATAGGAAAACAAACAACATGCCAAAATCGTGCCTTCTGTGTTTCAGCTAGATACGTACCAAAACGCTAAAACGCATGCAGAACACCCTTTATGTAAAAAGATGATAACATTACCCAAAACAAGTATTTTGAGTGTTTTTGAGTTTGGTGGGAAGAAAAACTCCGAAATGCATGCAAAGTACTCTATTTGAGGAAACGAAAAGACATCAAGAGAAACTTGAATTATGAATATATTTTTTTACTTCTTAGGTACTAAAAGGCTAAAACGCATAAATAGCACTCTGTATGGAGAAACATACATTAAAATCTTGTATTTTTTGTGTATTTCACATTGTTATTTACCAAAACATAAACATGATGCAAAGTAGCTTGTATTTCGGAAAGGAAACGATATCTCCAGAAACATGTCTTTTGAGTGTTTATCAGCTTGCTAGGCAGAAAACGCTATAAAGCATGGAAAGAACCATATATGAGAAAACAAAACAACATTTCCTGAAAGGTGTCTTTTGAGTATTTTTGAACTATTTGCTTATTAAAGCGCTTGTAAAACGCATGCAAAACATCATTTATGGAGAAACACAATACACAAGAAATCATTACGAGAAACGTGTATTACGAGTGTTTTTGAGCTTTTTAGGTATCAAACAGCTAAAACTCATGAAGAGCACTCTACATGAAGAAACAGAACAAAAACTTTTGTGTGTGTGTGTGTGTGTGTGTGTGTGTGTGTGTGTGTGTGCGTTTATCCCATTGGTAGGTACCAAAACGCCAAAGTGGATGGAAAAAACCTATCGGGAAACAAAACGATATTTCCAGAACATGTTAATGTTGTTTTATTTCCCCAAATAGGGTTCCTTCCATGTTATTTAGCGTTTTGGTGCATAACACGCTCATAAATACTCAAAAGACACGTTTCTGAATATGTTGTATTTTTTCATCATGTAGGGTACTTTGCATGGAGTTTGGCGTTTTGGTACTAAACAATGTGCAATACACTCAGACATTGGTTGGTTTACATTTGTTTTACCGTTTTTCTACGTAAAACACCGAAAAGACACGTTTTCAGTAATTTTGTTTTTGATTCTAAAAGAATATTGCCAGAATTTTGGCATCATAGTACCTATGAAGATGAATAACAAAAAAAAAAATCATATTTTTTTTTCTTTTTTTTTTCTCTATAAAGAGTGTTATTTGTGGGTTTTAGCTTTTTTGGTACTTAAAAACTTAAAAACTTAAAAACTTAAAAACTTAAGGAACTTAAAAACACTCACAATACACGTTTCTCGTAATGTCTTCTTGTTTCCCAAAAATACGTTTCTTTACATGTATTTAAGCGTTTTTATTGGTAAAATGATCAAAAACCCTCAAAATACATGTTTTTGGTAATGTTCTTCTGTTTCACCAAAAAGTGTATTTTCCATGCGTTTTAGTGTTTTAATATATAAGGAGCTCAAAACACTTAAAGGCAAGTTCTTGTTAAAAATTGGTTTTATTCCAATGTAATGTGTTTGCCCTGCTTTTTAGTGCTTTATTGCCTAACACGCTCAAAAACACTCAAAAGACATTTTTTATAGTAATGTCATTTTTTACCCACATAAAGCTGGTTTCGCATGCAATTTGGGGTTTTGGTAACTAAGAATGTGAAAAACACTCAAAATACACGCATTTAGTAAGATTGTTCTGTTTCTCAATTAAGAGTGTTGTTCCAGAGTTTCAGCATTTTAGAATGTAAGAAACTTCTCTATATACACGAGTTTTTACGTTTTTTGCCTTGTAGTTCTTGTGAAACTATAAAACACTCATTATACACGTTTCTCGTAATGTCCTTTTGCTTCCGAATATAGAGTGCTTTCCATCCATTTTCGCGTTTTTTGTAGGTAACAAATTAAAAAAACACTAAAAATATACCTTTTTGGTAATGTTATTTTATTTCTTCATATAGGTTGGTTTGCATCCGTTTTAGCGTTTTTCTACGTAAAACACGGAAAAGACACGTTTTTAGTAATTTTGTTTTGGATTCCCATATAGATTGACTTCCATGTTATTTATCGTGTTGGTTCCCAAGATGCTGAAAAACACTCATAAGACCGTTTTCTGGCAAAGACGTTTAATTTACCGTTATAGGTGGCTTTGCATGCACTTTACGGGTTTGGTACATAATAGTCCGAAAAAAAAGCTAAGTTTAACTTTTTTGATAATGTTCTTATTTCACATAATTTCCTGAATTTTGCTCGAATTTTGGCATATCGGTACTTGAATAAGAAAGAAAAAAAATATCGTATTTTTTTTATTTATTTATTGTTTTCTCAATAAAGAGTTTTATTTGTGGCTCTTAGCTTTTTGGTAATTAATGAACTTAAAAACACTCATAATACACGTTTCTCGTAATCTCCTTTCGTTTCCCAAAAATAGTGTTCTTTGCATGTTTTTAAGCGTTTTTATTGGTAACGTGATCAAAAACACTCAAAATACATGTTTTTGGTAATGTTATTCTGTTTCACCATAAAGTGTGTTTTGCATGCGTTTTAGTGTTCTGGTATATAAGTAGATCAAAAACACTTAAAGGCAAGTTCTTGGTAAAAATTCGTTTTACTCCAATGTAATGTGATTGCCCTCCTTTTTAGTACTTTATTGCCTATCACGCTCAAAAACACTCAAAAGACACTTTTCTGGTAAATCATTTTTTTTTCCCACAAATCTATTTTCGCATGAAATTTGGAGTTTTGGTAACTAAGAATGTTAAAAGCACTCAAAATACACGCATTTAGTAAGGTTGTTCTGTTTCTCAATTAGGAGTGTTATACATGAGTTTTAGCATTTTGGTATCAAGGAAACCTCTCCATGTACACGAGATTTTGCGTTTTTTGCCTTGTGGTTCTTTTAAACTATAAAACACTCATTATACACTTTTCTTGCAATGTCCTTTTGTTTCCCAATATAGAGTGCTTTGCATCAATTTTCGCGTTTTTTATTGGTAACAAGCTCAAAAACACTCAAAATATACCTTTTTAGTAACGTTTTTCTATTTCTTGATATTGGTTCCTTTGCATCCGTTTTAGCGTTTTTCTATGTAAAACACTGAGAAGACATGTTTTCAGTAACTTTGTTTTGGATTCCCATATAGAGTGAGTTCCTTATTATTTATCGTTTTGGTGCCTAACATGCTAAAAAAAACATTCAAAACACATATTTCTGATAAGGTCGTTTAATTTCCTCATATTGGAGGCTTTCCATGCATTTTAGGGTTTCGTATATAACAGTCGGAAAAAAAAAAGAGCTGAAATTAACTTTTTTGATAATATTCTTTTATCACATAATTGCCCTGAATTTCCCCAGAATTTTGGCATCTCGGTACCTATGAAGATGAATAACAAAAAAAAAAAAAAATCATATTTTTTTTTATTTTTTTTTATTTTTCTTATTTTCTAAATAAAGAGTGTTGTTATTTGTGGGTTTTAGCTTTTTGGTACTTAAGGAACTTAAAAAAAAACACTCATAATACACGTATCTCGTAATGTCCTTTTGTTTCCTAAACATAATGTTCTTTGCATATACTTAAGCGTTTTTATAGATAACATGATGAAAAACTTGTTTTTGGTAATGTTATTCTGTTTTTTCCATAAAGTTTGTTTTGCATGCGTTTTAGCGGTTTGGTATATAAGGGGTTATAAAACACTTAAAGGCAAATTCTTCGTAAAAGTTGGTTTTATTCCCATGTAATGTGATCGTTCTGCTTTTTAGTGCTTTGTTGTATATCACGCTGAAAAACACTCAAAAGACACTTTTCTAATGTCATTTTTTTTTCAAACATGAAGCTACTTTCGCATGTAATTAGGTATTTTCTTAACTAAGAATGTGAAAAACACTCAAAATACACAATTTGGTAAGGTAGTTCTGTTTATCGATTAAAAGTGTTATTCAAGCATTTAGTCATTTTGATATGTAAGAAATTTCTCTATATACACGAGTTTTTGCGTTTATTGCCTTGTGGTTCTTTTAAAACTATAAAACACACATTATACACGTTTCTCGTAATGTCCTTTTGTTTCCTAATATAGAGTGTTTTACATCCATTTTTGCATTTTTTTGTAACAAGCTCAAAAATACTCAAAATATATTATTTTTGGTAATGTTATTCTATTTCTTCATATAGAATGGTTTTTATCCACTTTTGCGTTTTTCTACTTAAAACACTGAAAAGACACGTTTTCAGTAATTTTTTTTTTTTTGGGGGATTCACATATTGACTGACTTCCATATTATTTATCGTTTTGGTGCCTAACATGAAAACATATACACGTATATGTTACGTGTATACGAAAACGTATTTGTTAATGTTCTTCTGTTTCTCCATAAAATGTATTTAGCATGTGTTTTAGCGTTTTGGTATGTAAGGAGCTCAAAAACACTTAAAGGCCAGTTCTTGGTAAAATTTGGTTTTATTCCAATGTAATGTGATTGCCCTGGCTTTTAGTGCTTTATTGTGTAACACGCTCAAAACACTGAAAAGACATGCAAAGCCTCCTATATGAGGGTCTTTTAAGTGTTTTTCAGCATGTTAGGCACCAAAACGATAAATAATAAGGAACTCACTCTATGTGTGAATCCAAAAGAAAATTACTGAAAACGTGTCTTCTCAGTGTTTTACGTACAAAAACGCTAAAACTGATACAAACCAACCAATATCAAGAAGCAGAAAAACATTACCATAAATGTATATTTTGGGTGTTTTTCAGCTTGTTACCTACAAAAAAACGCGAAAATGGATACAAAGCTCTCTATATTGGGAGTCAAAGGGACATTGCGAGAAAAATGTATAATGAATGTTTTATAATTAAAAAAACCACAAGGCAAAAAACGCAAAAACTCGTGTGAATGCTGAAACTCATAAATAACACTCTTAATTGAGAAACAGAGCAACCTTACTAAATGCATGTCAAAAACACTAAAAGGCAAGTTCTTCGTAAAAGTTGGTTTTATTCCCATGTAATGTGATTGCCCTGCTTTTTAGTGCTTGATTGCCTAACATGCTCAAAAACACTCAAAGACACTTTTCTGGTAATGTCATTTTTTTTCTCACATAAAGCTATTTTCGCATGAAATTAGGGGTTTTGGTAACTAAGAATGTAAAAAAAAAAAACACTCAAAATACACGCATTTAGTAATGTTGTTCTGTTTCTCGATTATGAGTGTAATTCATGAGTTTCAGTATTTTGGTATCTTAGAAACTTCTCCATACAGTTGAGTTTTTGCGTTTTTTCCTTGTGATTCTGGTGAAACTATAAAACACTCATTATACACGTTTCTCTTTATGTCCTTTTTTTTTCCTTATATAGAGTGCTTTGTATCCATTTTCGCGTTTCTTTTCATGTAACAAGCTCAAAAACACACAAAATACACTTTTTTGGTAAAGTTATTCTATTTCTTCATATTGGTTGGTTTGCATCCGTTTTAGCGTTTTTCTACTTAAATCTTTTAAAGGACACGTTTCCAGTATTTTTTTTTTTTTTTTTTTTGGATTTCCATATAGAGTGACTTTCATATTATTTATCGTTTTGGTGCCTAACATGCTTTTTGGTGCCTTTTACTTCCCAATATAGAGTGCTTTCCATTCATTTTCGCGTTTTTTGTGGGTAATAATTTCAAAAACACTCAAAATATACCTTTATGATAATGTTATTCTATTTCTTCATTTTGGTTAGTTTGCATCCGTTTTAGCGTTTTCTACGTAAAACACCGAAAAGACACGTTTTCAGTAATTTTGTTTTGGATTCCCATATAGATTGACTTCCATGGGTTTTATCGTGTTGGTTCCTAACATGCTGAAAAACACTCATAAGACAGTTTTCTGGCAAAGACGTTTAATTTCCCCACATAGGTGGCTTTGCATGCACTTTAGGGGTTTGGTATATAACAGTCCGAAAAAAAAAAAGCTACATTTAACTTTTTTTTCATAATGTTCTTATTTCCTGAACTTTGCCCGGATTTTGGCTCCTCGTTACCTGTGAAGATGAATAAGAATGAAAAAAAAAATCGTATTTTTTCATTTATTTCTTTTTCTTTTTTTTTCTTAATAAAGTGTATAATATGTGGCTTTTAAGTTTTTCGTACTTAATGAACTTAAAAACACTCATAATACACGTTTCTCGTAATGTCCTTTCATTTCCCAAAAATAAAGTTCTTTGCATGTATTTAAGCGTTTTTATTGGTAACATGATCAAAAACACTCAAAATACATGTTTTTGGTAATGTTATTCTATTTCACTATAAAGTGTATTTTGCATGCATTTTAGTGTTTTGGTATATAAAGAGCTCAAATACACTTAAAGGAGAGTTCTTGTTAGAAATTGGTTTTATTCCAATGTAATGTGATTGCCCTACTTTTTAGTGCTTTATTGCCTAACACGCTAAAAACACTCAAAGGACATTTTTCCGGTAATGTCATTTTCGTCCCACATAAAGCTGGTTTCGCATGCAATTTGGAGTTTTGGTAACTAAGGATGGGAAAAGCCCTCAAAATACACGCATTTAGTAAGATTGTTCTGTTTCTCAATTAAGAGTGTTGTTCCAGAGTTTCAGCATTTTGGAATGTAAGAAACTTCTCTATTTAAACGAATTTTTGCGTTTTTTGCCTTGTAGTTCTTGTGAAACTATAAAACACTCATTATACACGTTTCTCGTAATGTCCTTTTGCTTCCCAATATAGACTGCTTTCCATCCATTTTCGCGTTTTTTGTAGGTAACTATTTCAAAAACACTTAAAATATACATTTTTGGTAATGCTATTTTATTTCTTCATATTGGTTGCTTTACATCCGTTTTAGCGTTTCTCTACGTAAAACACCGAAAAGACACGTTATTAGTAATTTTGTTTTTCATTCCCATATAGATTGACTTCCATGTTATTAATCGTGTTGGTTCCTAACATGCTGAAAAACACTCATAAGACCGTTTTCTGGCAAAGACGTTTAATTTCCCCATATATGTGGCTTTCCATGCACTTTAGGGGTTTGGTACATAAGAGTTCGAAAAAAAAAGCTAAATTTAACTTTTTTGATAATGTTCTTATTTCACATATTTTCCTGAATTTTGCATGAATTTTGGCATTTCGGTACCTGTGATGATGAATAAGAAAGAACAAAAAATATTGTATTTTTTTTATTTATTTATTGTTTTTCAATAAAGAGTGTTATTTGTGGCTTTTAGCTTTTTGGTAATTAATGAACTTAAAAACATTCATAATACACGTTTCTCGTAATCTCCTTTCGTTTCCTAAAAATAGTGTTCTTTGCATTTGGTTAAAGCGTTTTTATTGGTAACATGATCAGAAACACTCAAAATACATGTTTTTGGTAATGTTATTTTTTCACCATAAAGACTGTTTTGCATGCGTTTTAGTGTTTTGGTATATAAGGAGCTCAAAAACACTTAAAGGCAAGTTCTTGGTAAAACTTCGTTTTCCTCCAATGTTATATGATTGCCCTCCTTTTTCGTGCTTTATTTTCTATCACGATCAAAACACTCAAAAGACACTTTTCTGGTAAAGTCTTTTTTTTTCCCTACAAATCTATTTTCGCATGCAATTTGGGGTTTTGCTAACTAAGAATGTGAAAAGCACTCAAAATACACGAATTTATTAAGGTTGTTCTATTTCTCAATTAGGAGTGTTATACATGAGTTTTAGCATTTTTGCATCTAGGAAACCTCTCCATATACACGAGATTTTGCGTTTTTTGCCTTTTGGTTCTTTTGAACTATAAAACACTCATTATACACTTTTCTTGCAATGTCCTTTTGTTTCCCAATATAGAGTGGTTTGCATCAATTTTCGCGTTTTTAGTAGGTAACAAGCTCACAAACACTCAAAATATACGTTTTTAGTAACGTTTTTCTATTTCTTGATATTCGTTGCTTTGCATCCGTTTTATCGTTTTTCTACGTAAAACACTGAGAAGACACGTTTCCAGCAACTTTTTTTTGGATTCCCATATAGAGTGAGTTCCTTATTATTTATCGTTTTGGTGCCTAACATGCTAAAAAAAAAAACACTCAAAACACATATTTCTGGTAAGGTCGTTTAATTTCCTCATATAGGAGTCTTTGCATGCACTTTAAGGTTTGGTACATAACAGTCCGAAAATAACAAAGCTGAAATTAACTTTTTTGATAATATTATTTTATCATATGATTGCCCTGAATTTTCCAGGAATTTTGGCAACTCGGTGCCTATGAATATAAATTAAAAAAAAAAAAAAAAAAATTCCTATATTTTTTATTTTCTTTATTTGTTATTTTCTAAATAAAGAGTGTTATTTGTGGGTTTTAGCTTTTTAGTACTTAAGGAACTTAAAAAAAACACTTATAATACACATTTCTCGTAATATCCTTTTCTTTCCCAAACATAATGTTCTTTGCATGTATTTAAGCGTTTTTATAGATAACATGATCAAAAACACTCAAAATACATGTTTTTGGTAATGTTATTCTGTTTCTCCATAAAGTTTGTTTTGTATGCGTTTTAGCGGTTTGGTATATAAAGAGCTCAAAAACACTTAAACGCAAGTTTTTGGTATAAATTGGTGTTATTCCAATGTAATATGATTGGCCTGCTTTTTAGTGCTTTATTGCATATCACGCTCAAAAACAATTAAAAGTTACTTTTCTGATAATGGCATTTTTTCTCACATAAAGGTGGTTTTGCATCCAAAGATGGGTTTTGATAACTAAGAATGTTAAAAGCATTCAAAATACACGCATTTAGTAAGGTTGTTCTGTTTCTCAATTAAGAGTGTTATTCATGAGTTTCATTATTCATTATTCATGTTATTCATGAGCATTTTTGTATATAGGAACCTTCTCCATATTCACGAGTTTTTGTGTTTTTTGCCTTTTGGTTCTTTTGAACTATAAAAAATAATTATACAATTTTCTTGCAAAGTCCTTTTGTTTTCTAATATAGAGTGCTTTGCATCAATTTTCGCGTTTTTTGTAAATAACAAGCTCAAAAACACTCAAAATATACCTTTTTGGTAATGTTTTTCTATTTTTTGATATTGGTAGGTTTGCATCCGTTTTAGCGATTTTCTACGTAAAACAAAGAAAAAACACGTTTTCAGCAATTTTGTTTTGGATTCTCTTATAGAGTGAGTTCCTTATTATTAATCGTTTTGGTGCCTAACATGCTGAAAAACTCTCAAAAAACAGATTTCTGGTAAGGTCGTTTAATTTCCTCATATAGGAGTCTTTAGATGTACTTTAGGGTTTGGTACATAACAGTCCGAAAAAAAAGCTAAAATTTACTTTTTTGATCATTTTTGTTTTATCATATAATAGTTATGAATTTTCCCAGAATTTTGGCATCTCGGTACCTATGAAGATTAATAAAAAAAAATCCTGTTTTTTTATTTTTTTACTTTTTTTTCTAAATAAAGAGTGTTATTTGTGGGTTTTAGCTTTTTGGTACTTAAGGAACTTAAAAACACATATAATACACATTTCTCGTAATGTCCTTTCGTTTCGTAAACATAAGATTCTTTGCATATATTTAAGCGTTTTTTATAGATAACATGATCAAAAAACTCTTAAAATATATGTTTTTGGTAATTTTATTCTGTTTCTCCATAAAAGGTGTTTTGCATGCGTTTTAGCGTTTTGGTATGTAATGAATTCAAAAACACTTAAAGGCAAGTTCTTGGTAAAAGTATTTTTTATTCCCATGTAATGTGATTGTCCTGCTTTTTAGTACTTTATTGCCTAACACGCTCAAAAACACTCAAAAGACACTTTTTTCGTAATATCTTTTTTTTTTCCCACATAAAGCTAGTTTTGCATGGAATTTGGGGTTTTGGTAACTAAGAATGTGAAAAAAAAATTTTAAACAAAGGCATTTAGTAAGGTTGTTCTATTTCCTAATTAAAAGTGTTATTCATGAGTTTCAGCATTTTGGTATGTAAGAAACTTTTCTAATACACACATTTGGTAAGGTATTTCTGTTCCAAAATTAAAAGTGTTATTCTTGAGTTTCAGCTTCTCTCTATAAAGAGTTATTTGTGGGTTTTAGCTTTTTGGTACTTAAGGAACTTAAAAACACTCATAATACACGATTTTCGTAATGTCCTTTCATTTTCCAAACATAGGGTTCTTTGCATGTATTTAGGCGTTTTTTGGTTAACATGATCAAAAACACTCATTATACATGTTTCTGGTGATGTTATTCTGTTTTTCCATAAAGGGTGTTTCGCATGCGTTTTTAGCGTTTTGGTATGTAAGCTCAAAAACACGTAAAGGCAGGTTCTTGGTAAAAGTTGGTTTTATTCCCATATAATGTGATTGCCCTCTTTTTTAGTGCTTTAGTGCCTATCACGTTCAAAAACACTCAAAAGACACTTTTCTGGTAATGTCATTTTTTTCCCACATAAAGCTAGTATCGCATGCAATTTTTGGTTTTGGTAACTAAGAATGTGAAAAACACTCAAAATACATGCATTTGGTATGGTTGTTCTGTATTCTTAATTAAGAGTGTTATATATGAGTTTCAGCATTTTGGTATCTAAGAAACTTCTCCATATACACCGAGTTTTTACGATTTTTGCCTTGCGGCTGTTGTAAAACTATAAAACACTCATTATACACGTTTCTCGTAATGTCCTTTTGTATCCCAATATAGAGTGCTTTCCATCCATTTTCGCGTTTTTTTAAGGTAAGCTCAAAACACTCAAAATATACCTTTTTGGTAATGTTATTCTATTTCTCCATATTCGTTGGTTTGCATTCGATTTAGCGTTTTTCTACGAAAAACACTGAAAAGACACTTTTCAGTAATTTTGTGATGGATTCCCACATTGAGTGACTTCCATATTATTTATCGTTTTGGTGCCTAACATGCTGGAAAAAAAAAGCACAAAAGACAGGTTTTTGGTAAGGACGTTTAATTTCTCCATATAGGTGGCTTTGCATGCACTTTAGGGTTTGGTACATAACAGTCCGGAAAAAAAGCTATAATTAACTTTTTTTCATAATGTTCTTTTTTCACATAATTTCCCTGAATTTTGCCAGAATTTTGGCATCTTGGTACCTATGAAGATGAATAACAAAAAAATAAATAAATTCCTATCTTTTTATTTATTTATTTTTTTCTATAAACAGTGTTATTTATGGGTTTTAGCTAAATGGTACTTAAAGAACTTAAAAACACTCGTAATACATGTTTCTCGAAGTGTCCTTTAATTTAAAAAACATAAGGTTCTTTGCATGTATTTAAGCGTTTTTATAGGTAACATTATCAAAAACACTGAAAATACATGTTTTTGGTAATGTTATTCTGTTTCTCCATAAAGGGTGTTTTGCATTCGTTTTAGCGTTTTGGTATATAAGGAGCTCAAAAACACTTAAAGGCAACTTCTTAGTAAAAGTTAGTTTTATTCCCATGTAATGTGATTGCCCTGCTTTTTAGTGCTTTATTGGCTATCATGCTAAAAAAAAAAAAAAAAACACTTAAAAGACACTTTTCTGGTAATGTCATTTTTTTCCCACATAAAGCTACTTACACATAAAATTTGGGGTTTTAGTGACTAAGAATGTGAAAAACACTCAAAATACACGCATTTGGTATGTTTGTTCTGTTTGTCAATTTAGAGTGTTATTCATGAGTTTCAGCATTTTGGTATCTAAGAAACTTCTCCATATATATGAGTTTTTGCGTTTTTTGCCTTGTGATTCTTGAGAATCTATAAAACACTCATTATACACGTTTCTCGTAATGTCCTTTTGTTAACCAATAGAGAGAGCTTTGCATCCATTTTTGTGTTTTTTGTAAGTAAAAAGCTAAAAAAACACTCAAATTATACCTTTTTGGTAATCTTATTCTATTTCTTCATATTGGTTGGTTTGCATCCGTTTTAGCGTTTTTGTACGTAAAACACGAAAAAGACACGTTTAAAGTAATTTTGTTTTGGATTCCCACATAGAATGACTTCAATATTATTTATTGTTTTGGTGACTAACATGCTCAAAACACTAGAAACACAGGTTTCTCGTAAAGTCGTTTAATTTCCCCATATAGTTGGCTTTGCAGGCACTTCATGGTTTGGTACATAACAGTCCGAAAAAAAAGCTGAAATTAACTTTTTTGATAATTTTTTTTACACATAATTTCCCTGAATTTTGCCAGAATTTTGGCATCTCAGTACCTATGAAGAAGAATAACAAAAAAAAAATCCTATTTTTTAATAATTTCTTTATTTTTTCTCTATAAAGAGATTTTAGCTTTTTGGTACTTATGGAACTTAAAAACACGCATAATACACGTTTCTCGTAATGTCCTTTTCTTTCCCAGACATAGGGTTCTTTGCATGTATTTAAACGTTTTTAGAGGTAACATGATCAAAAACACTCAAAATACATGTTTTTGGTAATGTTAATCTGTTTCTCCATAAAAGGTGTTTTGCATGTGTTTTAGCGTTTTGGTATATAAGGAGTTAAATAACACTTAAAGGCAAGTTCTTGGTAAAAGTTGGTTTTATTCCCATGTAATGTGATTGCCCTCCTTTTTAGTGCTTTATTGGCTAACTCTCTCAAAAACCCTCAAAAGACACTTTTCTGGTAATGTCATTTTTTTTCCCACATAAAGATAGTTTCGCATGCAATTTGGGGTTCTAGTAACTAAGAATGTGAAAAACACTTCATTTACACGCAATTAGTAATGTTATTCTGTTTCTTAATTAAGAGTGTTATTCAGGAGTTTCATCATTTTGGTACCTAAGAAAATTCTCCATATACACTAGTTTTTGCGTTTTTTGCTTCGTGGTTCTTGTGAACCTATAAAATACTCATTATACACGTTTCTCGTAATGTCTTTTTATTTCCCAATATAGAGTGCTTTGCATTTCTTTCCGCGTTTTTTTTTTTTTTTTTGTTGGTTACAAGCTCAAAAGTACTTAAAATATACCTTTTTGGTAATGTTATTCTATATCTTCATATTGGTCTGTTTGCATCCGTTTTAGCGTTTTTTACGTAAAACACTGAAAAGACACGTTTTCAGTAATTTTGTTTTGGATTCCCATATAGAGTGACTTCCATATTATTTATCGTTTTGGTGCCTAACATGCTTAAAAACACTCAAAAGACAGTTTTCTTTGAAAGTCGTTTAATTTCCCCATATAGATGACTTTGCATGCATTTTAGGGTTTGGTACATAACAGTCCGAAAAAAAAGCTAAAATTAACTTTTTCGATAATGTTCTTTTATCCACATAATTTCCCTGAATTTTAACAGAATTTTGGCATCTCGGTACCTATGAATATGAATAACAAAAAAAACAAAAAAAATATTATTTTCTTTTATTTCATTTATTTATTTGTATTTTTATTTTTTTCTTTCTTCATAAAGAGTGTCACTTGTGGGTTTTAGCTTTTTGGTATTTAAGTAACTTAAAAACTCTTATAATACACGTTTCTCGTAATGTCCTTTCGTTTCCCAAACATAGGATTCTTTGCATGTATTTAAGCGTTTTTATAGGTAACATGATCAAAAACACTCAAAATACATGTTTTTTGTAGTGTTATTGTGTTTCTCCATAAAGGATTTTTTGCATTCGTTTTAGCGTTTTGGTATGTAAGGAGCTCAAAAATATTTAACGGCAAGTTCTTGGTAAAAGTTTGTTTTATTCACATGTAATGTGATTGCCCTTCTTTTAAGTACTTTATCGCCTAACACGCTCATAAACACTCAAAAGACATTTTCTGGCAATATAATTTTTTCCTCACATAAACCTAGTTTCGCATGCAATTTTGTGTTTTGGTAACTAAGAATGTGAAAAACACTCAAAATACACGCTTTCGTAAGGTTGTTCTGTATCTCAATCAAGAGTGTTATTCATGAGTTTCAGCATTTTGGTATCTAAGAAACTTTTGCCTTGTGGTTGTTGTGAAACTATAAAACACTCTTTATATAGGTTTCTCGTAATGTCCTTTTGTTTCCCAATATAGAGTGCTTTGCATCCATTTTCGCGTTTTTTGTAGGTAACAGGCTCAAAAACACTCAAAATATACCTTTTTTGGCAATGTTATTCTATTTCTTCATATTGGTTTGTTTGCATCCGTTTCGGCGTGTTTCTACTTAAAACACTGAAAAGACAAGTGTTAAGTGATTTTGTTTTGGATTCCCATATAGAGTGACTTCCATATTATTTATTGTTTTGGTGCCTAACATGCTGAAAAACACTCAAAAGACAGGGTTTTGGTAAAGTCGTTTAATTTCCTTATAGAGGTGGCTTTGCATGCAATTTAGGTTTTGGTACATAACTGTCCGAAAAAAAAAACTAAAATTAACTTTTTTTATAATGTTCTTTTTTCCACATAATTTCCCTGAATTTTGCCTGAATTTTGGCATCTCGGTACCTATGAAGAAGAATAAAAAAAAATAAATAAAAAAAAAAAATTTTCTCTATAGTATTATTTGTGGATTTAAGATTTTTGGTGCTTAACGAATTTAATAACATTCATAATACACGTTTCTCGTAATGTCCTTTCGTTTTCCAAACATAGGGTTCTTTGCATGTATTTAAGCGTTTTTATAGGTAACATGATCAAAAACACTGAAAATACATGTTTTTGGTAATGTTATTCTGTTTCTTCATAAAGGGTGTTTTGCATGCGTTTTAGTGTTTTGGTATGTTAGGAGCTCAAAAACACTTCTATCTTCTTCTTCTAAAGACTTCTATCAGGTCCACTCTTAAGGGGAGCGCCCACCTCCACTTGCAAAGTGGCTGATTTTAACCGTAGACTTTTTTTCCATTGTTTCATCTTCTTTGTCATTAAAAATATAATACTCGTTGAAATTTTTATTAATCTATAACGAACTGCGCATGTGCAGTGAATTCTTTTCAAAGTTGTTAAAAAAAATTGGATAAAAAATTTTAGAGTCGATGGATCACATTGAAATCGTGCATGGTAGCAGCTAGGAAGATTATGCAGGTTCAGTAAGAAGGTTTTGTCCAAATCTATATTATAAAGTAATCAAAACATTAGTCAAACATAGAGGAAATTTTTTTGTGCATAAGAAAAATCACAAGAAAAAAACCTACTTGAAAAATGAAAATTTCTTCTTACCGATCGTGTGTCACAGTCCCGTCTACTTACATGACAAAAATGGTGACTATAGGACAATAAATAACCCAGTCATTACAGGAAAACCTCAAAAAAGCATGTTTTTCAGGAAGGCAAAAATAGATCAACTTTCAATAAGATGCCCAAAAGTCAGTAGAAACGAGGCTAGCTACCCCTAAAACTTTTCCATTTTCTCTCTTGCTGAGTCAGAGAGAGAGCAGGATTTATAGAGGTTTCATTTATATATTGTTATATTTGTAAATCATTGCAATTAGAGGCTTTCTATACAATGCTGAAACATTGCAAGGCTCAGCGTGTGGTGCCTATAGCTTTTATCGCCTTTTTATACCCTTCCCTGTACTTTGATTTTATTTGATCAGATTAGTGATGTAAGTGAAACATAAAAGTATTACTGAATATTTAGTTATCTATTTATTTATATATTTTTGGCCTTTACCGACTAGATAGTCTCACCCCTGGGGTATCATGGAAGTAGTTGCGTCATCGGAAAGGGATATATATTTTTCCTTTTTTCTTTCCAGCATAGATTTTGCTGTAGAGAAGGACAAATTGTAAGCCATTGATAGAGAAATAAGCAATTCTCTCTATGGCAGCTTGTCGCGCGCGGCCATCGAGACGCCACCACAACACGGCGAAAATCAGAGGGGGGGTGGGGAAACCGCTCTCTACCTAAGGCTAAGCTTGTCAGATCCGTGATTATTGTATACCAAACGTTTCCCCTATCATGTGGGATGAATTTAAGCCAAAAAAAAAAAAAAAAGTGAAAAAAAATAATTTTCAATGCAATTGGAGGTGGGCGCTCCCCTTAACCTACGTCTCTTTAAAGAATGTAAATTTAACAGCTTGAATCTCGCTTCGTAAGGAATACTCCTCATCTCCCTGTATCCTTTTAGTCATTCTCCTTTGAAGTGATTCTAATAGACCTTTATTCTTCCTGTGATGTGGTGACCAGAATAGGACAGCGTAGTCTAGATGAAGTCTGACCAGCGCTAAATGTAACTTTAATATTACTTAGGAGGTTTTACTTTTAGCACTCCTGAAAATGAATCATAATACACTATTTGCTTTGTTTCTGGCCTCTTTGCATTGCTTTCTTAGACGGAGTTCAGAGCTAACTTTAAATCTCAAATCTTTTTCTAACCCTGAACCTACCAGAACTTGGTTGTTCATTGTGTAACTACTGTGTGGGTTTCTTCTACTTACGCTAAGTGCTTTGCATTTGTTGATATTAAACTGCATTTGCCATCTTTCTGTCCATTCGTTCATCCTATCCAAATCTGCCTGCAAGGCGATGGTATGCGATTCTGACCTAATTAATCTACATACTCTCGTGTCATCCGCAAATTTACTAACAACACTACTAATTCCACTATCCAAGTCATTGACATATATTACAAACAACACCGGCCCTAATACTAATAATCCCTTTGTCACCCCACTAATTACTTGACCCCACTCGGAATTAGAGCCGTTTATTACAACACTCTGTCGCCTGCCGCTTGGCCATGACCTTATCCAGATTACTTATAACCTTTTTCTAATTCTTAAATACTGTGGAATATATTTCATCTGGTCCTGGTGACTTGAACTTTTCAGCTTATCTATCTCCCGTTCCACTATCTCTTTAGTTATGGTAATATCTGTCAGCTTCTCATTTTCTTCTACTCTAAATATCTTGTCACTATTCGGCAAATCCTGCATGTTTTCCTGGGCAAAGACAGTTAAGAAATACTCGTTCACAATTTTACTAATCTCCTCCCAACAACTAAGCAGGTCCCATTCTGCTGTCTTTAAGGAACTATTGTTTCTCTATTCTTCGTCTTATATGCCTGATAAAATCCCTTGGGGTCCATCTTCGCATGGCTGGCTACCTTTAATTCATAACTATTTTTAGCTTTCCTTGTTAAACTCCTGACTTTTCTAATTCATTATATTATGGCCTTAAAACCACTTCCCCTGTCTTTAATCTCATATATACTTCTCTTTCGCCCTATGTAATATTTTAACCTCAGTCATCCATTTAGGATCATTCTTCTGCGATCTTATTCTTCTGTAAGGGATATTCCCTAACTGTCCTGAATGTAATTTATCAACGAAATATTTATTTCGCTTCTCTATAAAGGGTGTTTTGCTTGAGGTTTAGCGTTTCTGTACATAAGAACCTTTAAAACAGATTTTTAGTAATGCTATTTTGTATTCCTTTATGGAGCGCTTTCCATGCTTTTCAGCGTTTTGGTGTCTAACACGTTCAAAAACACTCAAAACACACGTTGATGATAATGTCGTTTCGTTTCCCGATAAAAGTGGCTTCCAATGCATTTTATCTGTTGGTACTTAACAATATAAAAAAAAAAGTTTAAGTAAAAGTTTTCGGTAGAGTTATTTTTCCATATAAAGTTCTAATCATGTGTTTTTGAGTCTGGGTACCTAAAAAGCTCAAAATCTCTCAGAATACACTTTTCTCGTAATGTCCTTTCTTTTCTCCATGTAGGATGCTTTGCGTGTAATTTGGCACTTTTATACTTAACAAGCACAAAAACAATCAAAATACAAGTTTTTGGTAATGTTAATTTGTTTCTCCGTAAAGGTTGTTTTGCACGCTTTTCAGCGATTTCGGATGTAAGAAGGTGAAAAACACTCTAAAGACACTTTCTTGGTAATGTTATTTTATATTGCCAAATAGGGTGCTTTCAATGCTTTTTAGCATTTTGATTCCTAACACTCAAGTAAACACTCAAAAGACACGTTTCCTGTAATATCGTTTTGCTTCTTCATTTAGGGATCTGCATGCATTATGATGTTTTGCTACATAATGTGAAAAACGCTCAAAATAAAGATTTTAGATAATGTTCTTTTTCTCTATATAGGGTGCTATTCATCCTTTTTAGCGTTTTGGTACTTAGGAAGCTTACTTAGGAAGCTCAGAAACACAAATAAAACTTGTTTCTCCAAACGTCTTTCCATTTCCTCATATAGGATGCTTCGTATGTATTTTGACGTTTTGATACATAAAAAAAGAAAAAAAAAACACTCAAAAACACGTTTTTGGTGATGTTCTGTTTCTCTATTAAGAGATATAGAATATATTTAATTTTCACTCAGGCGGTTTAGTGTTTGGTACCTAAGAGACTCAAAACTCTGATAATGCACGTTTCTCGTAATGTCCAAACGTTTCCTCATACAGGGTGCTTTACATGCATTTTTAAGATGATGTACGTAACATACTCAAAAAGACTCAAAATACACGTTTTTGGTAATTTTTTTTTTCTGTTTGGTAAGATTATTCGTGTTTGTTGCACGTGTTTTAGCGTTTTGGAACGTAAAAAGTTTAAAACACTTAAAAGACATGCTTATTATTTTGCATTTCTGTATAAGGTGCTTTCCATGCTATTTAGCTTTTTCGTGCCTAACACGCTGAAAAACACATAAAAACACATATCTTACACTGTTGTTTAATTTTCTCGTATAGCGAGCAAGCATTATAGTGTTTTGCTACCTGACAATGTGAAAAACATCCAAATTACACGATTTTAGTAATGTTTATTCTTTCTCCTTTTTTGTGTTTTGGTACCTGAGAAGCTAAAAAAAAAAAAAATCATAATACACGTTTTTTGTCATGTCCTTTCGTTTCCTCATATAGGCTGTTTTTGCTGCTTTGGTACCTAACAGGGTGTTTGCATGTATTTTGACATTTTAGTTCGTAAGAACCTAAAAAAAAACAACACTCTAAAGACACGTTTTAGTAAAGTTGTTTTGTATTCCCCTATGGGGTGATTTCGTTGCTTCTTACTGATTTGGTGCCTAACACGCCCAAAAAAATAACAAAAGACAAGTTTCTAGTGATTTCGTTTCGTTTCTTCATATAGGTTGCTTTACATGCATGTTGGCGTTTTGGAAATTATCAATGTAAAAAAATACCCGTTTTTGGTAAGTTTGTTCTTTTTCTTCAGAGCACTATTGAAGTACTGATTTGGTACTTAAGAAAGTAATAAAAAAAAAAAAAACACTACAAACATTTCTCGTAATGTCCTTTTTATTTCCATATCCAGGGTGATTTGTTTGATGACAGGCGATTTTGTACATAATAAGCTAAAAAAATAAAAAAAAAAACACAAAATATACGTTTTTGGTTAGTGTATTCTGTTTCTCTATATATTGTATTTTCATACGTTTTTAAAGTCGTTTCATATATCTATATATGGGTCTTTGCATGAATTTTGGCTTTTTGGTAACTAACAATGTCATAACACTCAAAATGCACGTTTTTTTTTTTTTTTTGGCAGTATTGTTTTGTTTCTCCATATAGAGTGTTTTTCATGCGTTTTACCCTTTTGATACTAAGAAAATAAAAAAAACACTCATAATACACGTTTCTCGTAATGTCTTTTAATTTTTCCCATATAGGATATTTCCGATTCATTTAGGCGTTTTTTTACGTAACAATCTTACAAAAGACTCAAAAAACTTGTTTTGTATGTGTTTTAGCGTTTTCGTATATAAGAAGCTTAAAACACTTAAAGACAAGTTATTGGCAAAAGTTCGTTTTATTCCCATGCTTTTTAGTGCTTTATTGCCTAAAACGCTCAAAAAAACTCGACACTTTTCTGGTAATATATTTTTTTTAACACATAAAGCTAATTTCCTATGCAATTTGGGGTTTTGGTAAGTAAGAATGCTAAAAATATTCAAAATACACCCATTTGTTAATGTTGTTCTGTTTCTCAATTAAGTGTGTTCATGAATTTCAGCATTTTGGTATCTAAGAAACATCTCCATATACACGAGTTTTTGCGTGTTTTGCCTTGTGGTTCTTGTGAAACTATAAAACACTCATTATACACGTTTCTCGTAATGTCATTTTCTTTCCCAATATAGAGTGCTTTGCAACTATTTTCGCGTTTTCTGTAAGTAACAAGCTCAAAAACACTCAAAATATAACTTTTTAGTAATATTATTATATTTCTTCATATTGGTTGGTTTGCATCCGTTTTAACACTAAAACACTAAAAAGACACGTTTTCAGTAATTTTGTTTTGGATTCCCATAAAGAGTGACTTCCATATTATTTATTGTTTTGGTGCCTAACCTGCTGAAAAACACTCAAAAGACAGGTATCTGGTAAAGTCGTTTAATTTCCTCATGTTGGTGGCTTTGCATACACTTTAGGGTTTGGTACATAACAGTCCGAAAAAAAAAAAAAAAAAAGCTAAAATTAACTTTTTTCATAATATTATTTTTTCACCTAATTTCCCTGAATTTTGCCAGAATTTTGGCATCTCGGTACTTATGAAGATAAATAACAAAAAAAAATCCTAGTTTTTATTTATTTATTTATTTTCTCTATAAAGACTGTTATTTGTGGGTTTTAACTCTTTTCGTACTCATGAATCTTAAAAACACTCAAAATACATGTTTCTCGTAATGTCCTTTCGTTTCCCAAACATAGGGTCTTTGCATGTATTTAAGCGTTTTTATACGTAAGAGATCAAAAACACTGAAAATTCATGTTTTTCGTAATGTTATTTTGTTTCTCAATAAAGGGTGTTTTGCATGCATTTTAGCGTTTTGGTATGTAAGGAGCTGAAAAACACTTAAAGATAAGTTCTTGGTAAATGTTGGTTTTATTCCCATGTAATGTCATTGCCCTGCTTTTTTGTGCTTTATTGCCTAACACGCTCAAAAACACTCATAAGAAACTTTTTTTCTGGTAATGTCATTTATTTCCAACATAAAGCTAGTTTCGTATGTAATTTCGGGTTTTGGTAACTAAGAATGTGAAAAACACTCATTTGGTAAGGATGTTCTGTTTCTCAATTAAGAGTGTTATTCATGAATTTCAGCATTTTGGTATCTAAGAAAAATCTCCATATACACGAGTTTTTGTTTGTTTTGCCTTGTGGTTCTTGTGAAACTATAAAACACTCATTATAAACGTTTCTCGTAATGTCCTTTTGTTTCCCAATATAGAGAGATTTGCATCCATTTTCCCTCAAAAACACAAAAAATACCTTTTTGGTAATATTATTCCATTTCATGATATTGGTGTATTTGCATTCGTTTTAGCGTTTTTCTACGTAAAACACTGAAAAGACACGTTTTCAGTAATTTTGGTTTGGATTCCCATACAGAGTGACTTCCATATTACTTATTGTTTTGGTGCCTAACATACTGAAAAACAGGCAAAAGACAGGTTTCAGGTAAAGTCGTTTAATTTCCCCATATAGGTGGTTTAACATGCACTTTAGGGTTTGGTACATAACGGTCTGAAAAAAAGCTAAAATTAACTTTTTATATTCATTTTTCACATAATTTCCCTAAATTTTGCCAGAATTTTGGCATCTCGGTACCTATAAAGATCAATAACAAAAAAAAAAAATTTTTTTCTCTTTCTCTTTCTCAAATTTTTTTTTCTCTATAAAGAGTGTTATATGTGGTTTAAGCTTTTTGGTACTTAAAGAACGTAAAAACACTCATAATACTCGTTTCTCGTAATGTCCTTTTGTTTCCTAAAGATAAGGTTCTTTGCATGTATTTAAGCGTTTTTATAGCTAACATGGTCAAAAACACTCAAAATATACCTTTTTGGTAATGTTATTCTATTTCTTCATGTTGGTTGGTTTCCATCCGTTTTAGCGTTTTTCTACGTAAAACACAGAAAAGACACGTTTTCAGTAATTTTGTTTTGGATTCCCATATAGAGTGACTTCAATGTTATTTATCGTTTTTGATGCCTAACATGCTGGAAAACACTCAAAAGACAGGTTTCTTGTAAAGTCGTTTAATTTCCCCATATAGGTGGCTTTGCATACACTTTAAGGTTTGGTACATAACAGTCCAAATAAAAAGCTAAAATTAACCTTTTTCATAATATTCTTTTTTCACGTAATTTTCCTGAATTTTGCCAGAATTTTGGCATCTCGGTACCTATGAAGATCAATAAAAAAAAAAGCTATTTTTTTTTCTCCATAAAGAGTGTTATTTGTGGGTTTTAACTTTTTAGTACTTAAGGAACTTATAAACACTCATAATACACATTCCTCGTAATGTCCTTTCATTCTCAAACATAGGGTTCTTTGCATGTATTTAAGCGTTTTTATTGGTAACAAGCTCAAAAACACTCAAAATACATGTTTTTGATAATGTTATTCTGTTTTTATATAGAGGGGGATTTGCATGGGTTTTAGCGTTTTGGTATGTAAGGAGCTCAAAAAAACTTAAAGGCAAGTTCTTGGTAAAAGTTGGTTATATTCCCATGTAATGTGATTGCCCTGCTTTCTAGTGCTTTATTGCCTAACACGCCGAAAAATACTAAAAACACACTTTTCTAGTAATTTCTTTTTTTTTTTCCACATTTTCGCATGTAATTTGGGGTTGGACCACTAAGAATGTGAAAAAAAAACACTCAAAATACACTCATTTCCTAAGATTGTTCTGTTTCTTAATTAAGAGTGTTATTCATGAGTTTCAGCATTTTGGTATCTAAAAAAACTTCTCTATATATACGAGTTTTTGCGTTTTTTGCCTTATGGTTCTTGAAAACTATTAAAACATTCATTATACAATTTTCTTGTAATATCCTTTGTTTCCCAATATAGACTGCTTTGCATTCATTTTATGCGTTTTTTGTGGGTAACAAGCTCAAAAACACTCAACTTTTTTGTAATGTTATTCTATTTCTTCATATTGGTTGGTTTGCATCGTTTTAGCGTTCTACGCTAAAACTGAAAGGACACGTTTTCAGTAATATTGTTGAAATTGCTGAAAACACCCAAAGACACGTTTCTTGTAAAGTCGTGTAATTTCCCCATATAGGTGGCCTTGCATGCACTTCCGGGTTTCGTAAATAACTCCGGAAAAAGCTAAAATTATTTTTTTTATGTTTTTTTTCACATAATTTCCCTGAATTTTCTCAGAATTTTGGCATCTCGGTACCTATGAAGATGAATAACAAAAAAAAAAATCTAATTTTTTTTATTATTTTTTTTTCTCCATAAAGAGTGTTATTTATGGGTTTTAGTTTTTTGGTACTTAAGGAACTTAAAAATACTCATAATACACGACTTTCGTAATGTCCTTTCGTTTCACAAACATAGGGTTCTTTGCATATATTAAAGCGATTATATTAAAGGTAACATGATCAAAAACACTCAAAATACATGTTTTTGGTAATGTTATTCTGTTTCTCCATAAAGGTTGTTTTGCATGCGTTTAGCGTTTTGGTATGTAATGAGTTAAAACAACACTTAGAGGCAAGTTCTTCGTAAATTTTGGTTTTATTCCAGAGTAATGTGATTTTTCTGCTTTTTAGTGTTTTATTGCATATAACGCTCAAAAACACTCAAAAAACAGTTTTCTGGTACTGTCATTTTTTTTTCGCACATAAAGCTAGTTTCGCATGTAATTTGTGAATTTCGTAACTAAGAATGTGAAAAACACTCAAAATACACACATTTGGTAAGGCAGTTTTGTTTTTCAATTAAAAGTGTTATTCATGAGTTTTAGCGTTTTGGTATGTAAGAAACTTCTCTATATACACGAGTTTTTGCGTTTTTTGCCTTGTGGTTCTTGTGAAACTATAAAACACTCATTATACATGTTTCTCGTAATGTCCTTTTCCTTCCCGATATAGAGTGCTTTTCATCCATTTGCGCGTTTTTTTGTAGGTAAAAAGCTCAAAAACACTTTTTGGTAATGTTATTCTATTGCTTCATATATGTTTTAGCGTTTTTCTACGTAAAACACTGAAAAGACACGTTTTCAATAATTTTGTTTTGGATTCACATATTGACTGACTTCCATATTATTTATCGTTTTGGTGCCTAACATGCTCAAAAACAATGAAAAGACAGGTTTCTGGTAAAGTATTTTAACTTCCTTATATAGGTGGCATGTACTTTAGAGTTTGGTACATAAAAATCCGAAAAAAGAGCTATAATTAACTTTTTTATAATGTTCTTTTTTCCCCATCAATTCCCTGAATTTTGGCAGAATTTTGGCATCTTGGTACCTATGAAAATCAATATAAAAAAAGATATTTTTTTATTTATCTATTTTTTTTCTGTATAAAGAGTGTTATTTGTGGGTCTTAACATTTTGGTACTTAAGGAACACTTAAAAACACTTAAAAACACTTAAAACACATGTTTTAAGTAATGTTATTCTGCTTATCAATAAAGGAGTTTTCTTGCATGCGTTTTAGCGTTTTAGTTTGTAAGGAGGTCAAAAACACTTCAAGGCAAGTTCTTGGTAAAAGTTTATTTTATTCCCCTGTAATGTGATTGCCCTGTTTTTTTTTTTTTTTTTGTGTGTGTGTGATTTATTGCCTAACACGCTCAAAAACACTCAAAAGACACATCTAGTAATGTCATTTTTTTTCTAACATAGTTTCGCGTGCTATTTGGGGTTTTGCTAAGAATGTGAAAAACACTCAAAATACACGCATTTGGTAAGGTTGTTCTGTTTCTCAATTAATATTGTTATTCATGAGTTTCAGCATTTTGGTATCTAAGAAACTTCTTTATATACACGAGTTTTTGCGTTTCTTGCCTTGTGGTTCTTGTGAACCACAAGTTCTTTTGTTAAAAAATAATAAGACACTCATTATACACGTTTCTCCTAATGTCTTTTTGTTTCCCAATAGGGAGTGCTTTGCATCCATTTTCGCGTTTTTTGTAGGTAACAAGCTCAAAAACACTCAAAATGTACCTTTTTGGTAATGTTATTTTATTTCTTCTTATTGGTTGGTTTATATCCGTTTTAGCATTTTTCTACGTAAAACACCAAAAAGACACTTTTCAGTAATTTTGTTTTAGATTCCCATATAGAATGACTTGCATGTTATTTACCATTAGGGTACCTAACAAGCTAAAAAAAAACACTCATAAGACAGTTTTCTTGCAAAGATGTTTAATTTCCCCATATAGGTGGCTTTGCATGCACTTTAGGGTTTGGTACATAACAGTACGAAAAAAAAAAGCTAAAATTAACTTTTTTGATAATTGACTAATAATTTCCTGAATTTTGCCCAAATTTTGGCATCTCGGTAACCGTGAAGATGAAAAAGAAAGAAAAAAAAATAATTTATTCATTTATTTATTTTTTTCTCAATAAAGAGTGTTATTTGTTGCTTTTAGCTTTTTGGTAAATAATCATTTTAAAAACACTGATAATACATGTTTTTCGTAATGTACTTTCGTTTCCCAAAAATAAGGTTCTTTGCATGTATTTAAGCGTTTTTATTAGTAACATGATCAAAAAACACTCAAATTATATGTTTTTGGTAATGTTATTCTCTTTCTCCATAAAGTGTGTTTTGCATGCGTTTTAGCGTTTTGGTATATAAAGAGCTCAAAACACTTAGAGGCAAGTTGTTGGGAAAATTGATTTTATTTCCATGTAAAGTGATTCCTCTGCTTTTTAGTGTTTTATTGCCTATCACGCTCAAAAACACTCAAAAGACACTTTTCTGGTAATGTCATTTTTTTCTCACATAAAGCTGGTTTCACATGCAATTTGGGAATTTGGTAACTAAGAATGTGAAAAGCACTCAAAATACACGCATTTAGTAAAGTTGTTCTGTTTCTCAATTAAGAGTGTTATTCATGAGTTTCAGCATTTTGGTATCTAAGAAACTTCTCCATATACACGAGTTTTTGCGTTTTTTGGCTTGTGGTTCTTTTGAACTATAAAACATTCATTATACACTTTTCTCGCAATGTCCCTTTGTTTCCCAATATAGAGTATCAATATAGATCATCAATTTTCGCGTTTTTTTTTTTTTGTAGGTAACAAGCTCAAAAACACTCAAAATATACCTTTTTGGTAATGTTTTTCTACTTCTTGATATTGGTTGGTTTCCATCCCTTTCAGCGATTTTCTACGTAAAACACTGAGAAGACACGTTTTCAGTAATTTTGTTTTGGTTTGCCATATAGAGTGAGTTCTTTATTATTTATCATTCTGGTGCCTAACATGCTGAAAAACACTCAAAACACAGATTTCTGTTAAGATTGTTTAATTTCCTCATATGGGAGGCTTTGCATGCACTTTAGTGTTTGGTACATAACAGACCGAAAAAAAGCTAATATCAACTTTTTTTTATATAATTCTCTTATCATATAATTGCCCTAACTTTTCACAGAATTTTGGCATCTCGGTATCTATGAAGGTGAATAATAAAAAAAAAGAAAAATCCTTTTATTTATTTATTTTATTTATATTTCTTAAAAACGAGTGTTATTTGAGGGTTTTTAGCTTTTTTGTAATTAAGGAACTTAAAAACACTCATAATACACGTTTCTCGTAATGTCCTTATGTTTCCCAAACATATCGTTGTTTGCATGCATTTAAGCGTTTTTAAAGATAACATTATAAAAAACACTCAAAATACATGTTTTTGGTAATGTTATTCTGTTTCTCCATAAAGTTTATTTTCCGTGCGTTTTAGCGGTTTGGTATGTAAAGAGCTCAAAAACACACATTGGTAAGTTTTTGGTAAAAGTTGGTTTTATTCCCATGTAATGTGATTACCCTGCTTTTTAGTACTTCATTGCCTAACACGCTCAAAAACAATTAAAAAACACTTCTGGTAATGTCTTTTTTTTCCGTCATTAATCTAGTTTTTTATGCTATTTTGGGTATTGCTAACTAGGAATATGAAAAACACTCAAAACAGGCATTTGCTAAGGTTGTTCTGTTTCTCAATTAAGATTGCTATTCATGAGTTTCAGCATTTTGGTATCTAAGAATCTTCTTTATATACACGAGTTTTTGCGTTTTTCTACGTAAAACACTTAGAGGATACATTTTCAGTAATTTTGTTTTGGATTCCCATATAGAGTAAGTTCCTTATTATTTATCGTTTTGCTGCCTAACATGCTAAAAAAAACATACAAAAGACAGATTTCTGGTAAGGTCGTTTAATTTCCTCATATAGGAGGCTTTGCATGCACTTTAGGGTTTTGTACATAACAGTCCGAAAAAAAAGCTAAAATTAACATTTTTGATAATATTCTTTTGTTCATATAATTTTCCTGAATTTTCCCAGAATTTTGGCATATCAGTACCTATGAAGATGAAAAAAAAAATTATTTTTTTTTTTCTAAATATAGAGTGTTATTTGTGGGTTTTAGCTTTTTGGTACTTAAGGAACTTATAAAAACACTCATAATACACGTTTCTCGTAATGTCCTTTTGTTTCCCAAACATAATGTTCTTTGCATTGTATTTAAGCGTTTTTATAGATAACATGATAAAAAACACGCAAATTACATGTTTTTTGGTAATGTTATTCTGTTTCTCCATAAAGTTTGTTTTGCATGCGTTTTAGCGGTTTGGTATATACCAAACCGCTAAAACGCATGCAAAACATTTAAAGGCAAGTTCTTCGTAAAATTTGGTTTTATTCCAATGAAAAGTGATTGCCCTGCATTTTTGTGCTTTATTGCCTATCACGCTCAAAAATACTCAAAAGACATTTTTCTCGAAATGTCATGTTTTCCAACATAAATCTGGTTTCGCATGAAATTTAGGTTTTTGGTAACTAAGAATATGAAAAACACTCAAAATACACGAATTTGGTAAGGTTGTTCTGTTTCTCAATTAAGAGTGTTATTCATGAGTTTCAGCATTTTGTTATCTAGGAAACTTCTCCATATACACGATTTTTTTTCGATTTTTGCCTTGTTGTTCTTTTGAACTATAATACACTCATTATACACTTTTCTAGCAATGTCCCTTTGTTTCCCAATATAGAGTTCTTTGTATCAATTTTAGCGTTTTTTTTTCTAGGTAACAAGCTCAAAAACACTCAAAATATACCTTTTTGGTAATGTTTTTTTCTATTTCTTGATATTGGTTGGTTTGCATCCATTTTAGCGTTTTTCTACGTAAAACACTGGGAAGACACGTTTTCAGTAATTTTGTTTTGGATTCCCATATAAAGTGAGTTCCTTATTATTTATCATTTTGGTGCTTAACATGCTGAAAAACACTCAAAAGACAGATTTCTGGTAAGGTCGTTTAATTTCCTCATAAAGGAGGCTTTGCATGCAGTTTAGGGTTTCGTACATAACAGTCCGAAAAAAAAGCTAAAATAAACTTTTTTGATAATATTCTCTTATCATATAATTGCCTTGAATTTTCCCAGAATTTTGGCATTTCGGTACCTATGAAGATGAATAGCAAAATAAAAAAATCCTATTTTTTTATTTTTTTATTTATTTTTTTTTTTTCTAAATAAAGAGTGGGTTTTAGGTTTTTGGTACTTAAACTTAAAAACACTGATAATATACGTTTCTCGTAATGTCCTTTTGTTTCCCAAACATAAGGTTCTTTGCATGTATTTAAGCGTTTTTAGAGATAACATGATCAAAAATACTCAAAATACATGTTTTTTGGTAATTTTATTCTGTTTCTCCATAAAGTTTGTTTTGCATGCGTTTTAGCAGTTTGGTGTATAAGGAGCTCAAAAACACTTAAAGGCAAGTTCTTGATAAAAATGGTTTTATTCAAATATAATGTGATTACCCTGCTGTTTAGTGCTTTATCACCTATCAGGCTCAAAAACACTCAAAAGACTTTTTTTTCTGGTAATGTCATTTTTTTCTCACCTAAAGCTGGTTTCGCATGCAATTTGGGGTTTTGGTAACTAAGAATGTGAAAAGCTCTCAAAATACACGCATTTAGTAACGTTGTTCTGTTTTTCAATTAGGAATGTTATTCATGAGTTTCAGCATTTTGGTATCTAGGAAACTTCTCCATATCCACAAGTTTTTTGCGTTTTTTGCCTTTTGGTTCTTTTGAATTATAAAACATTCATTATACACTTTTCTTGGAATGTCCTTTTATTTCCTAATATAGAGAGCTTTGCATCAATTTTCGCGTTTTTTGTAGGTAACAATCTCAAAAACACTCAAAATATACCGTTTTTTACGTAAAACACTGAAAAGACACGTTTTCAGTAATTTTGTTTTGGATTCCCATATAGAGTGACTTCCATATTGTTTATCGTTTTGGTGCCTAACATGCTGAAAAACACTCAAAAGACAGTTTGTAAAGTCGTTTAATTTCTCCATATAGATGGCTTTGCATGCACTTTAGGGTTTGGTACATAACAGTCCGAAAAAAAAGCTAAAATTAACTTTTTCGATAATGTTCTTTTATCCACATAATTTCCCTGAATTTTAACAGAATTTTGGCATCTCGGTACCTCTGAAGATGAATAACAAAAAAAAGTTATTTTCTTTTATTTCATTTATTTATTTTTATTTTTTCATCTATTTATTTATTTATTTTTTTTCTTCATAAAGAGTGTTATTTATGGGTTTTAGCTTTTTGGTATTTAAGTAACTTAAAAACACTTATAATACACGTTTCTCGTAATGTCCTTTCTTTTCCCAAACATAGGATTCTTTGCATGTATTTAAGCGTTTTTATAGGTAACATGATCAAAAACACTCAAAATACATGTTTTTTGTAATGTTATTGTGTTTCTCCATGAAGGATTTTTTGCATTCGTTTTAGCGTTTTGGTATGTAAGGAGCTCAAAAATATTTAACGGCCAGTTCTTAGTAAAAGTTTTTTTTTATTCACATGTAATGTGATTGCCCTTCTTTTAAGTACTTTATTGCCTAACACGCTCATAAACACTAAAAAAACATTTTCTGGCAATATAATTTTTTCCCCACTAGTTTCGCATGCAATTTCGTGTTTTGGTAACTAAGAATGTGAAAAGCACTCAAAATACACGCATTTCGTAAGGTTGTTCTGTATCTCAATCAAGAGTGTTATTCATGAGTTTCAGCATTTTGGTATCTAAGAAACTTTTGCCTTGTTGTTGTTTTTGAAACTATAAAACACTCATTATACAGGTTTCTCGTAATGTCCTTTTGTTTCCCAATATAGAGTGCTTTGCATCCATTTTCGCGTTTTTTGTAGATAACAGGCTCAAAAACACTCAAAATATACCATTTTGGCAATGTTATTCTATTTCTTCATATTGGTTTGTTTGCATCCGTTTTAGCGTGATTCTACGTAAAACACTGAAAAGACAAGTGTTAAGTGATTTTGTTTTGGATTCCCATATAGAGTGACTTCCATATTATTTATTGTTTTGGTGCCTAACATGCTGAAAAAACACTCAAAATACAGGTTTCTGGTAAAGTCGTTTAATTTCCCTATAGAGGTGGCTTTGCATGTAATTTAGGTTATGGTACATAACTGTCTGAAAAAAAAAGCTAAAATTAACTTTTTTGATAATGTTCTTTTGTCCACATAATTTCTTTGAATTTTGCCAGAATTTTGGCATCTCGGTACCTATGAAGAAGAATAACAAAAGAAAAAAAAAGAAAATTACTTTTTTTTTTTCTCTCTATAAAGTGTTATTTGTGGATTTTAGCTTTTTGGTGCTTAAGGAATTTAATAACATTCATAATACACGTTTCTCGTAATGTCCTTTCGTTTCCCATACATAGGGTTCTTTGCATGTATTTAAGCGTTTTTATAGGTAACATGATCAAAAACACTCAAAATACATGTTTTTGGTAATGTTATTCTGTTTCTTCATAAAGGGTGTTTTGCATGCGTTTTAGTGTTTTGGTATGTTAGGAGCTCAAAAACACTTAAAGACAAGTTCTTGGTAAAAGTTGGTTTTATTCCCATGTAATGTGATTGCCCTGCTTTTTAGTGCTTTATTGCCTAACACGCTCAAAAACACTCAAAAGACACTTTTCTGGAAATGTCTTTTTTTTTTTTTTTCTTTCCACATAAAGCTAGTTTCGTATGCAATTTTGGGTTTTGATAACCAAGAATGTGAAAAACTCTCAAAATACACGCATTTGGTAAGGTTGTTCTGTTTCTCAATTAAGAGTGTTATTCATGAGTTTCAGGGTTTTGGTATCTAAGAATCTCAAAAACACTTATAATGCACGTTTCTCGTAATGTCCCTTTTTTTCCTCATTTAGGGTGCTTTGCATGCATTTTGGCATTTTTTTTTTCACGGAATACCTGAAAAACACTGAAAATACACCCTTTTGGTAATAAGAACATAAGAACATAAGAAATAAGTAAATATGCAAGAAGGCATCAGGCATACACGTGGCAGTACTTGTATGAAATATGCCTACGTATTTCCACCTATCATCCCCATCTATAAATGTGTAATTTTCTCTTACAGTTGCCAAATGTCTCAGCACTAACAGCTTGATTACTATGTCCGTTCCAATCATCTACTACTGTATTTGAAAACCAATTCCTTCCTGTTTCCTTTTTGAACATCAAGTTTTCAGGCTCAAGCCTGAAAACTTGATGTTCTATTTTTCTTGTTCTATCATGGTTACAGATTCTAAGAATTTTCATTATGTTCCCCTTGTTATAACCCATATACCACTTAAAGACTTCTATCAGGTCCACTCTTAACCTACGTCTCTCTAAAGAATGTAAATTTAACAGCTTGAATCTCGCTTCGTAAGGAATACTCTTCATCCCCTGTATCCTTTTAGTTATTCTCCTTTGAAGTGATTCTAATAGACCTTTATTCTTCCTGTGATGTGGTGACCAGAATAGGACAGCGTAGTCTAGATGAAATCTGACCAGCGCTAAATGTAACTTTAATATTACTGGGGGGTTTTTACTTTTAGCACTCCTGAAAATGAATCATAATACAAATAAAATTAACTATTTGACTTTGTTTCTGGCCTCTTTGCATTGCTTTCTTAGACGGAGTTCATAGCTAACTTTAAATCTCAAATCTTTTTCTAACCCTGAACCTACCAGAACTTGATTGTTCATTGTGTAACTATTGTGTGGGTTTCTTCTACTTACGCTATGTGCTTTGCATTTGTTGATATTAAACTGCATTTGCCATCTGTCTGTCCATTCGTTCATCCTATCCAAATCTGCCTGCAAGGCGATGGTATGCGATTCTGACCTAATTAATCTACATACTCTCGTGTCATCTGGAAATTTACTAACAACACTACTAATTCCACTATCCAAGTCATTGACATATATTACAAACAACATCGGCCCTAATACTAATAATCCCTTTGTCACCCCACTAATTACTTGACCCCACTCGGATTTAGAGCCGTTTATTACAACACTCTGTCGCCTGCCGCTTGGCCATGACCTTATCCAGATTACTTATAACCTTTTTCCAATTCTTAAATACTGTGGAATATATTTCATCTGGTCCTGGTGACTTGAACTTTTCTGCTTATCTATCTCCTGTTCCACTATCTCTTTACTTACGGTAATATCTGTCAGCTTCTCATTTTCTTCTACTCTAAATATCTTGTCACTATTCGGCAAATCCTGCATGTTTTCCTGGGCAGACAGTTAAAAAATACTCGTTCACAGTTTTACTAATCTCCTCCCAACAACTAAGCAGGTCCCATTCTGCTGTCTTTAAGGAACTATTGTTTCTCTATTCTTCGTCGTATATGCCTGGTAAAATCCCTTGGGGTCCATCTTCGCTTGGCTGGCTACCTTTAATTCATAACTATTTTTAGCTTTCCTTGTTAAACTCCTGACTTTTCTAATTCATTATATTATGGCCTTAAAACCACTTCCCCTGTCTTTAATCTCTTATATACTTCTCTTTCGCCCTATGTAATGTTTTAACCTCTGTCATCCATTTAGGATAATTTTTCTGCGATCTTATTCTTCTGTAAGGGATATTCCCTAACTGTCCTGAATGTAATTTATCAACGAAATATTTATTTCGCTTCTCTATAAAGGGAGCGCTTTATGGAGCTTTCTTTATGGAGCGCTTTCCATGCTTTTCAGCGTTTTGGTGTCTAACACGTTGAAAAACACTCAAAAGACACGTTGATGATAATGTCGTTTCGTTTCCCGATAAAGGGGGGCTTCCAATGCATTTTGTCTTTTGGTTCTTAACAATATGAAAAAAAAGTTTTAGCAAAAGTTCTCGGTTGAGTTATTTTTCCATATAAAGTTCAAATCATGTGTTTTTGAGTCTGGGTACCTAAAAAGCTCAAAATCTCTTATAATACACTTTTCTCGTAATGTCCTTTCTTTTCTCCATGTAGGATGCTTTGCGTGTAAATTGGCACTTTTATACTTAACAAGCACAAAAACAATCAAAATACAAGTTTTTGGTAATGTTAATTTGTTTCTCCGTAAAGGTTGTTTTCCACGCTTTTCAGCGATTTCGGATGTAAGAAGGTGAAAAACACTCTAAAGATACTTTCTTGGTAATGTTATTTTATATTGCCAAATAGGGTGCTTTCAATGCTTTTTAGCATTTTGATTCCTAACACTCAAGTAAACACTCAAAAGACACGTTTCCTGTAATATCGTTTTCCTTCTTCATATAGGGATCTGCATGCATTATGATGTTTTGCTACATAATGTGAAAAACGCTCAAAATAAAGATTTTAGGTAATGTTGTTCTTTTTCTCTATATAGGGTGCTATTCATCCTTTTTAGCGTTTTGGTACTTAGGAAGCTTACTTAGGAAGCTCAAAAGCACAAATAAAACTTGTTTCTCCAAACGTCTTTCCATTTACCTATATAGGATGCTTCCTATGTATTTTGACGTTTTGATACATAAAAAAAGAAAAAAAACACTCAAAAACACGTTTTTGGTGATGTTCTGTTTCTCTATTAAGAGATATAGAATATATTTAATTTTCATTCAGGCGGTTTAGTGTTTGGTACCTAAGAGACTCAAAACTCTGATAATGCACGTTTCTCGTAATGTCCTATCGTTTCCTCATACAGGGTGCTTTACATGCATTTTTAAGATGATGTACGTAACAAACTCAAAAAGACTCAAAATACAAGTTTTTGGTAGGGTTTTTTTTCTGTTTGGTAAGATTATTCGTGTTTGTTGCACGTGTTTTAGCGTTTTGGAACGTAAAAAGTTTAAAACACTTAAAAGAAGTGCTTATTATTTTGCATTTCTATATAAGGTGCTTTCCATGCTATTTAGCGTTTTCGTGCCTAACACGCTGAGAAACATAAAAACACATTTCTTACATTGTTGTTTAATTTTCTCGTATAGCGAGCAAGCATTATGGTGTTTTGCTACCTGACAATGTGAAAAACATTCAAATTACACGCTTTTGGTAATGTTTTTTTCTTTCTCGATTTTTGCGTTTTGGTACCTGAAAAGCTAAAAAAAAAAAAAAAAAAACTCGTAATACACGTTTTTTGTCATGTCCTTTCGTTTCCTCATATAGGCTGTTTTTGCTGCTTTGGTACCTAACAGGGTGTTTGCATGTATTTTGACATTTTAGTTCGTAAGAACCTAAAAAAAAAAAACTCTAAAGGCACGTTTTAGTAAAGTTGTTTTGTATTCCCCTATGGGGTGATTTCGTTGCTTCTTACTGATTTGGTGCCTAACACGCCCAAAAAATAACAAAAGACAAGTTTCTAGTGATTTCGTTTCGTTTCTTCATATAGGTTGCTTTACATGCATGTTGGCGTTTTGGTAATTATCAATGTAAAAAAATACCCGTTTTTGGTATGTTTGTTCTTTTTCTTCAGAGCACTATTGAAGTACTGATTTGGTACTTAAGAAAGTAATAAAAAAAAAACATTTCTCGTAATGTCCTTTTTATTTCCATATGCAGGGTGATTTGTTTGATGACAGGCGATTTTGTACATAATAAGCTCAAAAAAAAATAAAAAACACAAAATACACGTTTTTGGTTAGTGTATTGTGTTTCTCTATATATGGTATTTTCATACGTTTTTAAAGTCGTTTCATATATCTATATATGGGTCTTTGCATGAATTTTGGCTTTTTGGTAACTAACAATGTCATAACACTCAAAATGCACGTTTTTTTTGGCAGTATTGTTCTGTTTCTCCATATAGAGTGTTTTTCATGCGTTTTACCCTTTTGATACCAAGTAAATAAAAAAAAAAACACTCATAATACACGTTTCTCGTGATGTCTTAATTTTTCCCATATAGGATATTTCCGATTCATTTAGGCGTTTTTTTACAAAAGACTCAAAATAATTGTTTTGTATGCGTTTTAGCGTTTTCGTATGAAAGGAGCTTAAAAACACTTAAAGGCTAGTTATTGGTAAAAGTTGGTTTTATTCCCATGTAATGTGATTGCCCTGCTTTTTAGTGCTTTATTGCCTAACACGCTCAAAAAAACTCGACACTTTTCTGGTAATATTTTTTTTTTTTTCACACAAAGCTAGTTTCGCATGCAATTTGGGGTTTTGGTAAGTAAAAATGTTAAAAATATTCAAAATACACCCATTTGGTAAGGTTGTTCTGTTTCTCAATTAAGAGTGTTCTTCATAAATTTCAGCATTTTGGTATCTAAGAAACATCTCCATATACACGAGTTTTTGCGTGTTTTGCCTTGTGGTTCTTGTGAAACTATAAAACACTCATTATACACGTTTCTCGTAATGTCCTTTTCTTTCCCAATATAGAGTGCTTTGCAATTATTTTCGCGTTTTCTGTAGGTAACAAGCTCAAAAACACTCAAAATATAACTTTTTAGTAATATTATTTTATTTCTTCATATTAGTTGGTTTGCATCCGTTTTAATGTTTTTCTAAGTAAAACACTAAAAAAACACGTTTTCAGTAATTTTGTTTTGGATTCCCATAAAGATTCCACATTATTTATCGTTTTGGTGCCTAACTTGCTGAAAAACACTCAAAAGACAGGTATCTGGTAAAGTCGTTTAATTTCCTCATGTAGGTGGCTTTGCATACACTTTAGGGTTTGGTACATAACAGTCCGAAAAAAAAAAAAAGCTAAAATTAACTTTTTTCATAATATTATTTTTTCACATAATTTCCCTGAAATTTGCCAGAATTTTGGCATCTCGGTACCTATGAAGATAAATAACAAAAAAAAAAAAAATCCGTTTTAATTAATTCATTTATTTCTCTATAAAGAGTGTTATTTGTGGGTTTTAACTCTTTTCGTACTCATGGAACTTAAAAACACTCATAATACACGTTTCTCGTAATGTCCTTTCGTTTCCCAAACATAGGGTTCTTTGTATGTATTTAAGCGTTTTTATACGTAAGGTATCAAAAACACTGAAAATTCATGTTTTTCGTAATGTTATTTTGTTTCTCAATAAAGGGTGTTTTGCATGCATTTTAGCGTTTTAGTATGTAAGGAGCTGAAAAACACTTAAAGACAAGTTCTTGGTAAATGTTGTTTTTTTTCCTATGTAATGTCATTGCCCTGCTTTTTTGTGCTTTATTGCCTAACACGCTCAAAAACACTCAAAAGACACTTTTTTTCTGGTAATGTCATTTATTTCCAACATAAACCTAGTTTCGCATATAATTTCGGGTTTTGGTTACTAAGAATGTGAAAAATACTCAAAATACACTCATTTCCTAAGATTGTTCTGTTTCTCAATTAAGAGTGTTATTCATGAATTTCAGCATTTTGGTATCTAAGAAAAATCTCCATATACACGAGTTTTTGCGTTTTTTGCCTTATGGTTCTTGAAAACTATTAAAACATTCATTATACAATTTTCTTGTAATATTCTTTTGTTTCCCAATATAGACTGCTTTGCATTCATTTTTGCGTTTTTTGCAGGTAACAAGCTCAAAAACACTCAACTTTTTTGTAATGTTACTTTATTTCTTCATATTGGTTGGTTTGCATCCGTTTTAGCGTTCTACGCTAAAACTGAAAAGACACGTTTTCAATAATATTGTTGAAATTGCTGAAAACACCCAAAGACACGTTTCTTGTAAAGTCGTGTAATTTCCCCATATAGGTGGCTTTGCATGCACTTCCGGGTTTCGTACATAACTCCGGAAAAAGCTAAAATTATTAGCTATTATTAAAATTTATGTTTTTTTTCACATAATTTCCCTGAATTTTCTCAGAATTTTGGCATCTCGGTACCTATAAAGATGAATAACAAAAAAAAATCTATTTTTTTATTTATTTATTTTTTCTCTATAAAGAGTGTTATTTGTGGGTTTTAGATTTTTAGTACTTAAAAATACTCATAATACACGATTTTCGTAATGTCCTTTCGTTTCACAAACATAGGGTTCTTTGCATGTATTTAAGCGATTTTATAGGTAACACGATCAAAAACACTCAAAATACATGTTTTTGGTAATGTTATTCTGTTTCTCCATAAAGGTTGTTTTCCATGCGTTTAGCGTTTTGGTATGTAAGGAACTTAAAGGCAAGTTCTTCGTAAAATTTTGTTTTATTCCAGTGTAATGTGATTGTTCTGCTTTTTTAGTGTTTTGTTGCATATAACGCTCAAAAACACTCAAGACACTTTTCTAGTAATGTAATTTTTTTCCCACATAAAGCTAGTTTCGAATGTAATTTGGGATTTTGGTAAGAATGTGAAAAACACTCAAAATACACACATTTGGTAAGGTAGTTCTGTTTTTCAATTAAAAGTGTTATTCATGAGTTTTAGCGTTTTGGTATGTAAGAAACTTCTTTATATACACGAGTTTTTTGCGTTTTTTGCCTTGTGGTTCTTGTGAAACTATAAAACACTCATTATACACGTTTTTCGTAATGTCCTTTTGCTTCCCAATATAGAGTGCTTTCCATCCATTTGCGCGTTTTTTGTAGGTAAAAGCTCAAAAACACTTTTTGGTAATGTTATTCTATTTCTTCATATTTGTTGGTTTGCATCCGTTTTTGCGTTTTTCTACGTAAAACACAGAAAAAGACACGTTTTCAGTAATTTTGTTTTGGATTCACATATTGATTGACTTCCATATTATTTATCGTTTTGGTGTCTAACATGCTGAAAAACACTAAAAAGACAGGTTTCTGGTAAAGTTGTTTAACTTCCTTATATAGATGGCATGCACTTTAGAGTTTGGTACATAAAAATCCAAAAAAAGAGCTATAATTAACTTTTTTGATAATGTTCTTTTTTCCACATAAATTCCCTGAATTTTGGCAGAATTTTGGCATCTTGGTACCTATGAAAAAATATATAAAAAAAACTATTTTTTTTTTATTTTTTTATTTTTTTTTTTTCTCTATAAAGAGTGTTATTTTTGGGTTTAAACGTTTTGGTACTTAAGGAACACTTAAAAACACTTAAAAACACTTAAAACACATGTTTTTAGTAATGTTATTCTGCTTCTCCATAAAGGAGTTTTTTGCATGCCTTTTAGCGTTTTGGTTTGTAAGGTCAAAAACACTTCAAGGCAAGTTCTTGGTAAAAGTTAATTTTATTCCCATGTAATGTGATTGCCCTGTTTTTTTTTTTGTTTTTTTTTTGTGATTTATTGCCTAACACGCTCAAAAACACTCAAAAGACACTTCTAGTAATGTCATTTCTTTTTCCAACATAGTTTCGCGTGCTATTTGGGGTTTTGCTACGAATGTGAAAAACACTCAAAATATACGCATTTGGTAAGGTTGTTCTGTTTCTCAATTAATACTGTTATTCGTGAGTTTCATCATTTTGGTATCTAAGAAACTTCTTTATATAAACGAGTTTTTGCATTTTTTGCCTTGCGGTTCTTGTGAACCACAAGTTCTTTTGCTCAAAAATAATAAGACACTCATACACGTTTCTCGTAATGTCTTTTTGTTTTCCAATATGGAGTGCTTTGCATCCATTTTCGCGTTTTTTGTAGGTAACAAGCTCAAAAACCCTCAAAATGTACCTTTTTGGTAATGTTATTTTATTTCTTCTTATTGGTTGGTTTGCATCCGTTTTAGCATTTTTCTACGTAAAACACCGAAAAGACACTTTTTCAGTAATTTTGTTTTAGATTCCCATATAAAATGACTTGCATGTTATTTACCGTTAGGGTGCCTAACAAGCTGAAAAACACTCATAAGACAGTTTTCTGGCAAAGACGTTTAATTTCCCCATATAGGTAGCTTTGCATGCTCTTTAGGGTTTGGTACATAACAGTACGAAAAAAAAAGCTAAAATTAACTTTTTTGATAATTGACTCATAATTTCCTGAATTTTGCCCAAATTTTGGCATCTCGGTACCTGTGAAGATGAAAAAAAAGAAAAAAATATCGTATTTTTTTTTTTTTTTTTTTTTTTTTTTTTTTTTTTTCTCTCAATAAAGAGTGTTATTTCTGGCTTTTAGCTTTTTGGTAAAGATCTTAATAACACTAATAATACACGTTTCTCGTAATATCTTTTAGTTTCCCAAAAATAGGGTTCTTTGCATGTATTTAAGCGTTTTTATTGGTAACATGATCAAAAACACTCAAAATATATGTTTTTGGTAATGTTATTCTCTATCTCCATAAAGTGTGTTTTGCATGCGTTTTAGCGTTTTGGTATATAAGGAGCTCAAAACACTTAAAGGCAAGTTCTTGGTAAAAATTGATTTTATTTCCATGTAAAGTGATTCCCCTGCTTTTTAGTGCTTTATTGCCTATCACGCTCAAAAACACTCAAAAGACACTTTTCTGGTAATGTCATTTTTTTTCCCACATAAAGCTAGTTTCACATGCAATTTGGGATTTTGGTAACTAAGAATGTGAAAAGCACTCAAAATACACGCATTTAGTAAAGTTGTTCTGTTTCTTAATTAAGAGTGTTATTCATGAGTTTAAGCATTTTGGTATCTAGGAAACTTCTCCATATACAGGAGTTTTTGCGTTTTTTGCCTTTTGGTTCTTTTGAACTATAAAACACTCATTATACACTTTTCTTGCAATGTCCTTTTATTTCCTAATATAGAGTGCTTTGCATCAATTTTCGCGTTTTTTGTAGGTAACAAGCTCAAAAACACTCAAAATATACCTTTTTGGTAATGTTTTTCTTTTTTTTTTTTTAATTGGTTGGTTTGCATCCCTTTTAGCGTTTTTCTACGTAAAACACTGAGAAGACACGTTTTCAGTAGTTTTGTTTGGATTCCCATATAGAGTGAGTTCCTTATTTATTTATCGTTTTGGTGCCTAACATTCTGAAAAACATTCAAAAGACAGATTTCTTTTAAGGTCGTTTAATTTCCTCATATAGGAGGCTTTGCATGCACTTTAGGGTTTGGTATATAACAGTCAGAAAATAAAGCTGAAATTAACTTTTTTGATAATTTTCTTTTATCATATAATAGCCCGGAATTTTCCTAGAATTTTGGAATCTCGGTACCTTTGAAGATGAATAACAAAAAAAAAAAAAAAATCCAATTTTTTTTATTTTTATTTATTTATTTTTCTAAATAATGAGTGTTATTTGTGGGTTTTAGCTTTTTGGTACTAAAAAAACACTCATAATACATATTTCTCGTAATGTCCTTTCGTTTCCAAAACATAACGTTCTTTGCATGTATTTAAGCGTTTTTATAGATAACATGATCAAAAACACTCAAAATACATATTTTTGGTAATGTTATTCTGTTTCTCCATAAAAGGTGTTTTGCATGCGTTTTAGCGTTTTGGTATGTAATGAGCTCAAAAACACCTAAAGGCAAGTTCCTGGTAAAAGTTAGTTTTATTCCCATGTAATGTGATTGCCCTGCTTTTTAGTGGTTTATTGCTTAACACGCTCAAAAAACACTCGAAAGACATTTTCTGGTAATATTTTTTCTTCCCAACATAAAGCTAGTTTCGCATGGAATTTGGGGTTTTGGTAACTAAGAATGTGAAAAACACTCAAAATACAGGCATTTAGTAAGGTTGTTCTGTTTCTTAATTAAAAGTGTTATTCATGTGATTCAGCATTTTGGTATGTAGAAACTTTTTTATGTACACGAGTTTTTGAGTTTTTTGCCTTGTGGTTCTTGTGAAACTGTAAAACACTCATTATACACGTTTCTCGTAATGTCCTTTTCTTTCCTAATATAGAGTGCGTTTCATCCATTTTCGCTTTTTTTGTAGGTGACAAGCTCAAAAACACATCAAAATATATCTTTTTGGTAATGTTATTCTATTTCTTCATATTGGTTGGTTTGCATCCGTTTTAGCGTTTTTCTACGTAAATCACTGAAAAGACACATTTTCAGTAATATTGTTGAAATTGCTGAAAAAAAAAAACACTCAAAAGACAGGTTTCTGGTAAAGTCGAATAATTTCTCCATATAGGTGGCTTTGCATGCACTTCAGGGTTTGGTACATAACTCCGGAAAAAAGCTAAAATTATTTTTTTTATAATTATTTTTTTTTACAAAATTTCCCTGAATTTTTCCAGAATTTTGGTACCTATGAAGATGAATAACAATTTTTTTTTTTCTCTATAAAGTGTTATTTGTGTGTTTTAGCTTTTTGGTACTTAAGGAACTTAAAAACACTCATAATACACGATTTTCTTAATGTCCTTTTCTTATACAAACATAGGGTCCTTTACATGTATTTAAGCGTTTTTATAAGTAACATGATCAAAAACACTCAAAATACATATTTTTGGTAGTTATTCTGTTTCTCCATAAAGGCTGTTTTACATGCGTTTTAGCGTTTTGGTATGTAAGGAGTTTAAAAAAACACTTAAAGGCAAGTTCTTCGTAAAAGTTGGTTTTATTCCAAAGTTGTGTGATTTTTCTGCTTTTTAGTGCTTTGTTGCATATCACGCTCAAAAACACTTAAAAGACATTTTTCTGGTAATGTCATTTAAGCGTTTTTATTGGTAACATGATCAAAAACACTAAAAATACATGTTTTTGGTGATGTTATTCTTTTTCACCATAAAGTGTATTTTGCATGCGTTTTAGTGTTTTGGTATATAAGGAGCTCAAAAAGACTTAAAGGCAAGTTCTTATTAAAAATTGGTTTTATTCCAATATAATGTGATTGCCCTCCTTTTTAGTGCTTTATTGCCTAACACGCTCAAAAACACTCAAAAGACATTTTTTTCTGGTAATGTCATTTTTTTCCCACATAAAGCTGGCTTCGCATGCAATTTGGGGTTTTGGTAACTAAGAATGTGAAAAGCACTCAAAATACACACATTTAGTAAAATTGTTCTGTTTCTCAATTAAGAGTGTTGTTCATGAGTTTCAGCATTTTGGTATCTACGAAACTTCTTCATATACACTAGTTTTTGCATTTTTTGCCTTGTGGTTCTTTTGAACTATAAAACACTCATTATACACTTTTCTTGCAATGTCCTTTTCTTTCCCATTATATAGTGCTTTGCATCAATTTTCGTGTTTTTTTTATAGGTAACAAGCTCAAAAACACTCATTGTTATCGGTGGTATTGGAATTTTAGATTTATCAATTTATCAGTTATTGGTTATTGGGCAATAAATTTATTGCCAATTATCAGTCATCACTGATAAGGTTATTGTTACCGATTTATCAGTTATCATGATTAATTTTTTTCGTCATCACGACCAGCTATATATATATATATATATATATATATATATATATATATATATATATATATATATATATATATATATATATATATATATATATATATATATATATATATATATATATATATATATATATATATATATATATATATATATATATACACCACTTTCAAATTTTTCAACATTTATTTAGTTCTTGAAGTAATCATATTCATTTCTCTAGTGCTACTTCCAAGTTTCTCTCACTCTATCACTTTGTTCTACGACTACCCATCTTTGTTTCTTTATCCTCTTGTCCCATTTCCAACATATGCTATTTCTTAGCTCCATTTGTCAATCTTGACTCCGTCATATTCATGTTAATAATCAGATTGGCTCCATTATATTCAGAATTTTCTGATAATTCTCCACTTTTCATTTTGCATGATTATCTTCATGACTGTAGCATCATTTACAGACATATATTTTTTTTGGTCATTTAGCATATAATTTACATAAAATGATATACAAAATTAGAGCTAGTGTGTGTGTGTGTGTGTGTGTGTGTGTGTGTGTGTGTGTGTGTGTGTGTGTGTGTGTGTGTGTGTGTGTGTGTGTGTGTGTGTGTGTGTGTTTGTGTGCAGTTCATAAAGACATGCTGTTGCTACAATGAGACAGATCATTTGTTGTGGTGGCTGTTGAACCACACTTAACAAGCTGAGGGAAGTGTAAAATATGTGCTCATTTATATATTTTGGTTGTGTGCAAGTACGGTGAGACAAGTCATAAAGGTTCACATGATTGCTGTACTGACAGGTGTGACCCTTTTATTCAGTGTGGAGCCTGCAGGGGTTGACAGATGATATGGAGTGTTTAAGTCACTATAACAGCAGTTTTGTTTTGTATCTGATGAAATTTTTGAGGATGCTAATGAAGGTCAGTATTGACTTTTTTTAAGGAGGCAAGATAAAAGATATTTTGTAGCTTTATTCATCCATATACAGGATGTACAGTATTAGTAACAAGGGGAACCCACCAACCTCCTTGTAATATCCTAAATTTCATTTTCATCTTCCTTTTTCCATTCTCCCTTTATTGCATATTTTCAGAAGTTCTTATATCCTTACCCACTGTCTTTTTTCTCTTCACCTCCCCTTCCCTTCTGTTCCATTTCCTGGTGATGGCACAGAATTATCAACAACAAGCTTTTGACGGCTGAGGATGAAGCCCGAATCAACCAGGTACAGGCCAGGTCATTAGCAGCAGGCATGGCCGCCATGCCCCGCCAAGCCCGGGTGTTGAACCTGAGACCAAGCCAGGTAGGTGTGTGGCCTGTACACCTAGCCACTTGTACTTCTTGTGCTTCCCTTCCTATGCTGTCACATGAAACATATTTATTCCTTGTTTTCACAATGTTTCACTCTTAATTTTTGTACTTGTGTTGTGTTATATATGTATGGCAGCATGTCCTCAAAACACTAAGCAACATAAGAGGGAAGGAAATGAGGTGGTGATTTATTATTTCTCTTATATGACAATAAAAAAGTTGTCAAAGGCATGTCAAGTTTGTGTGCAGGATTCTGCATTTGAGTGTTGAAGCATGTGTAAATTCACTTGATAAGTATTTAGCTTTTTAAATTGATGTTTGGATGATAATGTGAAGGTTAACATGGCATTGTACTAATCTCCTAAAAAAGGCTGGGAACCATCTGTTCATAATGTGTGTAGGAGGCTCAACGTATCAGGTGTTTAAGCTTTTAGATTGTGATTTGATAGGAGGAATTATGTTAAGAAGGTCACATGACCTTGGTTGTCCATGTTGTATAGAATGTTTTCCAATTAAATTTCTTTCAGTCTCCCTATCTTTTTTACAGAGATGTAGTTTAGATATTTGATTCCAAAGTCAGTTAAGTTTTTCTTTTTTCATTCCTGATCAACTCTGTGCTCTTTCATAAGAGGCATTGATCTGTGCCTTTTCATAGAAGCATGGTCCATGACCTAGTGACATGCAAGGTTTATTGAAGGGACCTGAAAAAGAACCATATTACAGTGATGAAATTATTCCTTTGAAAGTATTGATGGCTGATCTCTTTCTATAGGTGAGGGTTAGTGTTCTCTACTGTACCAAATACTGAACTGTCTTTTGTACTATTTCTCCATCTGTATCCTACCCAGTAATGGTAATAGACTGAGAAACTCCCCACCTTTGTTAATTTTTACTAAGTATTGTCCTAGTGGTAATCAGATGCAGCAATGATTTGCTTAGGAGTTGGGTATCTGAGAATGAGTGGTTATTGGCACCAAGTGCAGCTCAGTTGTGGGTAACTCCAGTTGTTGGGAGCATTCCATGGTACACAGATGGTGGGATAGTCTTGCCTTGGACTCTTGCAAATGTGTACTATGTCCCAGTGAGTTTTGTTTTTATTTGACATGAATCCCAAGTTTATTTAGGCATTTCAGGGACTTATTGTGGGTGATGGAGATCTCCACAGCACTCTTCTCTTGGTGGGTGGGTAGCTGTAGAAAAATTCATATAAATAGAGATGTCAGATGTAGGTAAAATAGAGAAATGTTGATTTGATTGTGAACTAAATCCCACAACTTATATTATCTTTGATAAGAAAGGTTTTGTTTAGACCATGAAAATTGGATAAATGAAGCTGAGCATTATTTTACTGCAACAAGAAGGCACACAAAGTGAAGGAGATCACATACTTGACTTTAGTTTGTTGTTCCTTTGATGGGGAACTTGTATCATTGTTAAAAGCTTAAATCCTGTAAAATAGCATGGATCCATCTGAATCTTTATTCAGTCAAAAGTTTATATGATGTGTAGACTATTCAAGCTTGCCAGCCTGGAGCCTGGAGCCTGCTTGTTGTAGAGTTGTCCTATGTTCTGTAGATTTGCTTGATATTATAAACAATTATGATAAAATTTTTGTAAACAATTTTGTTCTTTATTTCTTTCAGTATCAGATTCAGTATTTTCTCCATCTTATGGCAGCATATATTTTCAACACAGAGTGAAGGCAGTGTCATTCCTCCTGTCCACTACCCCAACTTCTACTCCCAACACTACCACAGCAATGAGCGGTCTGGTGTGGTGGCTGAGGATTCTTTTGAAGAGGACAATGCTTCTGCTTCATCTGAGCAGGTCAGAAGGTGGATGGCAGCAGTACTAGTAGCAGACTGGTGTTACCTTGATGCTACTGCTACATTGCATTATTTGCATAGTTTTTTCAGTTGTCATGGACTTTGTGTAATATATATGAAAGTATATGAAGCTCAAGAAACTTGTTGATAAGGTTTATGTTCAGCATACAAATTGTAGGATGCAAAGACAAGGATTGAAATATCATTGCCACAATTCCTGACAAAGCATTTGGTGCCACAGAATATTCAGCAATGTAATGTTTGTTTGGCAAACAAACCAGTTTCCCTGAATGATAGCTTTATTTCTGCAGGTTAATACAGTCTCTCTATGGGGGAGAGTTTGGAGACAAAGCCAAGCATATATATATATATATATGTGGTTTGTGAGCCAAGCATACTGATCATTACACTATTATGTGTAGTTTTAATATGTAATTTAGATCAAGGACAGTGCAGTGATAGAGGAAAAATTATTCACTAGATTTTTTCAGAGAAGTTTTATGACATAAAGGATTAATTGAACGATCAGTATATATATTGGCTCACTAGCTGCATCTCTTTAACACAGAAAGCTTTCACTAATTATCTTGGCCCAATTCATTAAGTGCATCGCTGTTGTGGGAGGGAAGATATGCAGTGTTTCCCTGCCATCTGTGGGAGTTACATTCCAGAGCCTCCTGCAAATAGTTAAAATCTGTGAATATGGGAAACCATCCTTATAAGGATCAGAACTACCTATATTTATAGTTTAAACCTTAAACTATGCATCTCACATTTACTAAGCAATTCACTTTAAGACAATAAAAAACAGTTATTATATGTATAGTACATGATATTTTAATTAAAAAATACAGTGCACTATAAAATAAAAGGGGAATAAGTTGATATGTACAATAAACCCTTGATATAATGAACTTCTATTTACCAAATTTCAGGTATAACAACCTATTTAAGGCTGCTGTCTGCTGCCTCTCTCTCTCTCTCTCTCTCTCTCTCTCTCTCTCTCTCTCTCTCTCTCTCTCTCTCTCTCTCTCTCTCTCTCTCTCTCTATACACATATATAGCAAATTTTCATCTCAAGTGACCCACTCTCCCCCCATATGTGTTCGTTATATCTTGGGTTACTGTAATTTATAACTGAAAGAATAATTTGGGCTCTTTGGGCTGAAAGACTGAGCTGGTGGTGACACCTGGCAACTCTGAAAACTCCCCATTAGTTAGGTTAGGTTAGGGAAAACTCCGCAAATATGCAAAACCATGAATATGTGAGGGAACGCTGATATATGCTATCTCTTATTTGTTGTAGATGTATTCCATTCTATTGGCATAGAACGATAGGAAAATGGCATCAAGGAAGTAGGGATGCCACCAAACTAAGGAAATAGAGAAGTCAAAATTTAGTCATTGCTCTGTTTTGTGAATTGGTAGATATTGTGCCTGGTGGCTCCACTTCACCATTCCTCAAATCAGGGCGGTCAAGTTCTCAACTTAAGCCAAAAGTATTCTAAAAAAGTAGCTTAAGAAAAAAATATGTATTTAGTACAGTCCATGTAATGAAAAGGAACTAATCATGATTAAACAAAGAACTCTATGTTCTCCTTTATGAAAGAGTGAGAAATTCATATATTATAAATATGGGAGGTATATATATTACAGTCCCTGTATTGAAGGGGAACTCATCATGATTGAATGGATAACTATGTTCTCTTTTATGAAAGAGTGAGAAATTCATATATTATAAATATGGGAGGTATATATATTACAGTCCCTGTATTGAAGGGGAACTTATCATGATTGAATGGATAACTATGTTCTCTTTTATGAAAGAGTGAGAAATTCATATATTATAAATATGGGAGGTATATATATTACAGTCCCTGTATTGAAGGGGAACTCATCATGATTGAATGGATAACTATGTACTCTTTTATGAAAGAGTGAGAAATTAATTATGAGCGAAACAAAGTTTACTATGGAGGTTATTGTTTCGTTTTGAGGGGCCTGGCTCGGTCTGACCATAACCCTATTCAATCGCTAATATCTCCAGAAGTATGTGGCTGATCGTAACAAAATTAGCATCATATGATAGCACACCTCTATCAATTTTATATGATATAGCTTTCATCTCTTCTATTGGGTGAAGTTAACTTATTAAAAGTAGAAGGGTGTCAGAAATGGGATTTCTCATAAACTACTCAACCAGTTTTAATGAAACTTAAGAGGTGTCATGTTATAATTTTAATAAAATTCCTTACGTCAACTTTGAAGTAGCACTGTACATGCACAAAGTCAAAATTACAACTTTTTAAGTAATTAACTGATCAAGCTCAAATTTTTGTTGGTAATAAGAGTAATACAAGTTATGATGAAAAATCATGTGAAATTTGCAACACTACTGTGCATATGCAAAATACAATACAAAACTTTTTGTAAAGTGACCATCAGTTTTCTGCAATTTTCACCAATTTTCTTTTGTCTCAATGAGAGCGGATAGATACCACTGAACACAAAATGAAATTTCCTATCAAGTGGTATATAGCACAACCACTGGGCTCTTGCAGAGTTTTGAGCTAGAGTGATTTGAATATTAGGCAAGTGCATGATGTGTGGGGTGCCTGAAGTTGCCTCTCTCTCTCTCTCTCTCTCTCTCTCTCTCTCTCTCTCTCTCTCTCTCTCTCTCTCTCTCTCTCTCTCTCTCTCTCTCTCTCTCTCTCTCTCTCTCTCTCTCTCTCTCTCTCTCTCTCTCTCTCTCTCTCATCTTGAAATACCCCTTCCACTGATGCATTACTGACATCTTTGCTCGTTAATCGCCTTCCAAGGCATTTTACTGGTATGTTATAACTTTTCTTCATTAAATTGTGTAACATTTGCTGTCTTAGATATAATTTTCTATCTGTACAACATCACCACTCCTCTAGTAAACCTCATCTTTATTTATGATATGCATGTACAGTATTATGAATAAAATAATAAAAAATAATTAGGTAAAAACCAACTTAAAATTTACTTGATGGGTCCTGTTGATGATGCTCATCAAGGCTAGTGTCTTCTGGTATCAACCCTAAGTCTCTTGAGACCCCCCCCTCAACTTTTTCTTCATTAATTTCTGCAACATTCACAGTCTTAGATCTAGTTTTCAATTTCTAGAACACAATCTCTCCTCTACTAAACCTCATCTTCTTTTCCTCACTGAAACATAGGTGTCTGAGGCAACTTACAATAGCCCCTTTTCTGTTCCCTCCTACTTTCTTTATTCTCATTTTCAATCCAAAGCTGAATATTGGGTTTATGTGCGCAATGACTTAACCTGCTGTGTTGCCCACACTCTTGAATATTCCGAGTTTTTCACCATCTGGCTACTATTACAGAGTCACTCTCAAACTAAATTTATCTGTGCTGTATACCTCTCACCTAACTCCTCAGACTATAAGAAATTCTTTGACTACTTAACCTCCAAAGTGGAGCACATTCTGACTCACTTCCCTTTTGCAGAGACCTCCATTCTTGGAGACTTCAATGTTCACCACCAGCTTTGGGTTTCCTCTCCCTTCACTGACCATCATGGTGAACTAGCCTTCAACTTTGCTATCCTCCAATTGGTGCAACACCCTGCTCATATCCTTGACCATTTTGGAGATACACCCAACATTCTTGACCTTTTCCTAACCTCTAATCCTTCTGCTTATGCTGTTACCCTATCTTCTCCATTGGGCTCCTCCAATCACAATCTCATATCTGTATCTTGTCCTATTGCTCCAATCCATCCTCAGGATCTCCTAAGGAGAGGTGCCTCTGGTGTTTTGCCTCTGCTAGTTGGGGGGAACTAAGGAGGTATTTTGCTGAATTTCCTTGGAATGACTACTGCTTCTGTGCCAGAGACTGTGTGCCGAGCGCATAACGGAGGTGATAGTGTCTGGCATCGGGCCCTACATTCCTCACTCTTTTTCTCGACCTAAACCTTCCAAACCTTGGTTTAACACAGCCTGTTCTCCTGCTATTCATGATAGAGAGGTAGCTCACAAAAGGTACTTGAGCCTTCCATTACCAGAATCTCTTGCACTTTATATTTCTGCCCATACCTAAACCTTCCAAACCTTGGTTTAACACAGCCTGTTCTCCTGCTATTCATGATAGAGAGGTAGCTCACAAAAGGTACCTGAGCCTTCCATTACTAGAATCTCTTGCACTTTATATTTCTGCCCGGAACCATGCCAAGTCTGTTCTCCGACTAGCCAAAACTCCTTCATTAATAGAGTGTCAAAATCTTTCAAGATCTAACTCCCTTCGTGATCTCTGGCACCTAGCCAAAAACATCTCCAATAACTTTGCTTCTTCTTTCCCTCCTTTATTTCAACCAGATGGTACCACTGTTATCATATCTATCTCTAAAGCTGAACTCTTTGCTCAAACCTTTGCTAAAAACTCTACCTTGGACAATTCAGGGCTTGTTCTTCCCTCTCCTCCATCCTCCATGCTACCTATTAAAATTCTTCACAATGATGTTTTCCATGCCCTTGCTGGCCTAAACCCTCGGAAGGCTTATGGACCTGATGGGGTCCCTCCTATTGTTCTCCAAAACTGCTCCTCTGTGCTTGCACCTTGCCTAGTCAAACTCTTTCATCTTTGTCTATCAACATCTATCTTTTCTTCTTGCTGGAAGCTTGCCTACATTCAGCCTATTCCTAAAAAGGGTGACCGTTCTAATCCCTCAAATAACCATCCTGTTGCTGTAATTTCCTGCTTATCTGAAGTTTTTAATGCATCAACAGGAAAATTCTTAAACATCTATCACTTCACAACCTTCTATCTGATCAACAGTATGGATTCCGTCAATGCCACTCTACTGGTGATCCGGCTTTCCTTACTGAGTCTTGATTATCCTCTTTTAGAGATTTTGGTGAATCTTTTGCTGATGCCTTAGACATATCAAAAGCTTTTGATAGAGTGGCACAAAGCTTTGATTTCCAAATTACCCTCCTACAGCCTCTATCCTTCTCTTGGTAACTTGATCTCGAGTTTCTTTTCTGACCATTCTATTGGTACTGTGGTAGATGGTCACTGTTCTTCTCCTAAATTTATTGACAATGGTGTTCCTCAGGGTTTTGTCCTGTCACCCACTCTCTTCCTATTATTCATCAATGACCTTCTAAACCAAACTTTTGTCCTATCCATTCCTATGCTGATGATACCACCCTGCACTTTTCCGCGTCTTTTTGTAGACGTCCAACCCTTCAGGAAGTAAACAGTTCACACAAGGAAGCCACAGAATTCCTGACTTCTGATCTCTCCAAAATTTCTGACTGGGGGAGAGTGAACTTAGTTCAGTGTCCCAAGAATTCAATTCCTCCGTCTATCAACTCGACACAACCTTCCAGACAACTATCCCCTCTTCTTCAGCGACACTCAACCGTCCCCCTTCTCTACACTGAACATCCTCAGTCTGTCCTCTGTCCTTTAATCATAATCTAAACTGGAAACTTCACATCTCATCTCTAGTTAAAACAGTTTCTGTGAAGTTAGGCATCAGTCTTCTTCACCAGTTTTTCTCACCCCCACCCCTCCTTATCCGTCCATGTATGTAGTATGCTATCTTTTAGATAGGGTGTAATCAAAAGTTTTCCATCTCATCAACTCCTTTCCTCTAACTGACCGTCTTCAGCCTCATTCTCATTGCTGCAATGTTGCATCTCTTGCTATCTTCTACTGCTATTTTCATGCCAACTGCTCTTCTTATCTTGTGAAGTGCATGCCTCCCCTCCTCCCTTGGTTTTGCTGCATAAGACTTTCTTTTTTCTCTCATCCCTATTCTGTCCACTTCTCTAATGCAAGTTAACCAGTATTCTCAATCATTCATCCCTTTCTCTAGTAAACCTTGGAACTCCCTGCCTGCCTCTGTATTTCCACCTTCCTATGACTTGAACTCTTTCAAGAGTGAGGTTTCAAGACACTTAACTTGTATTTTTGACTAACATTTTTGACTGTTTGGGGACTGGCACCTCAGTGGCTGTTTTTTTTTTTTGCTGGAATTTTTGTTTCCCTTGGCCTGTGCCACTCCTACATGAAGGGGAAAAAAGAAAAAAAAGGGAGGTAGATGTGATCAGGGACTGAACCAGGAATGAACATACCAGAATACCAAGCCTTAACTAACTGGACCATGAGGTACCTCACAGCTAATCTAGCTTTGGCTCATATTTGTGTCCTATCACTGCATTACATGGCTCTTCCTTCTAGGTTAATTTCTGATGTTTCATTAATTTAATGTGGTACAATAAGTATCCAAACAATCCAAAGTGTGTGTCTGGGAAGTGTGGTTCTGGTCTTGCAAGGTTTACCAGAGTATTCACTAGGAAGCCCCTGCTCCATTCATATTTTCTCCCTTTTTTGGGTGGGGTACTCATTTCCTGTTTGACTCAACAAAACAATGCCATCATAAGTTCGTACTAGGCTTTATTCTTTCCCCTATATGAAATCTTTTAAGACCATCCCACCACCATGTTGCCAATGTCATAGTTAAACAAAGAAATACATTTCCTATTACAAAATTAAAAATTATGAAAAAAAAATAAATTTATAAACATGGGAAGTGGATGTGACCAGGGATAAAAACCAGATCTGACAAGCTTAAAGGACAAGCCTTTAGCTGACATAATCATAAAGTACATCACATCTAGTTTAGCTTTAGCTCATGTTTTCACATCCTAGCTGAGGTCTAAAAATGTGTACCAAGCATTTATGTTCCTTTTTACATAAGCTACTGTTGTTATTTGTCGACAGTATATAATCTATTTAGAGCTGCCTGTTATTTATTTTTCCAGTTTTTAGAGTAACATCTCACAGGTATCAATAATTTTAACCCCTTGAGCAACAAGCAACACAGTGGTGTGCATCTCAGGGCTCTGATGGGTAATGAATGTATGTGCCTCATGATTTTCAATCCTTAAATCAAAATGAAAGTGGGAGAGAGATATTTTGAACATTACTTAACAACATTTACAAAGCTGCTCCCTACCATTTTTAGTGACTTGCCATCTGGTATTCTATACAAGGCAAGTATCATGGAAGGAGGTGATCTGCCCTCATCCTAATGAATGGCTAAGTGCAAATGCAAGCTAACCTCATCCACTCCCATTAAGTGCTGTTAGACAAGGAGTCACAGTGGAAGAACATTCCTTTTGATATGTGGGGAAAGCAGTGAGGGCAGGTGGGGCAAGTGAGCTGTAGCCAGTACTATATCCAGCATAATGAACACACCTTTACTTCCTGTTGAACTAAAATAATGAGTCAGACAAAAGTACCACTAGAATGGAGAAGGATAGGTGCTTCTTATGCTGTAAGTTTCATTATTCAAGAATCTGTACTAAATGAGATATAACTAGGAATAAGAGTTATTTTTCTCTAAAAACTCATTACAAGAAGAGGTTTCTGCACAAAACACCCGTTGCTTAGGGGCTAGCAGAAGTTTCTGCATACTGGTAGTCTAGCTGAGTAGGTAATGCTTGTTGAAAGGTGATTACAAAATAATTTTATTACTGTAATATTTAGAGGCACTAGATCATTGATTATGGGGTATTATGAGTGAAAGAATTCACTGAAGAGTGTCTCTGGTATAATTGGCACCCAATCACTAATTGCACATTATGAAGGAAGAGTAACAACTGTAATGTCAGTGTCATTATCAAATTCTGTCCCCCTCCCCACACACACACACACACACACACACACACACACACACACACAATGGCAGCAGAATTCTTATAAAAGAAGGAATAATAACAGACAAACAATATGGCTCCAGGAAAAGAAAATCATGTGTAACAAATCTATTAAGCTTCAGCTCAAGAGTGATGACATCATGTAGGAACGAGAAGCATTTGTGGACTGTATATAACTAGATCTGATAAAAACCTTTTGACAAGGTTCCCCCATGAAAGACTTATGTGGAAACTTGAAAATATTAAGAGACTACATGGGACAAGTATAAAGTGGATGGAAAATTACTTAAAATGATGAGAAATGAGAACAGTAGCTAATGATGAAAAGTTGGTTTGGAAAACAGTAAAGAGTGGTGTGCCACAAGGGTCAGTACTATCACCAATATGGTATTGTTCATTGTTTATATAAATTATATTCTTGAAAAAATTGATAGCTACAACAGCCTATTTGCAGATAATGCTAAATTACAGAAAGAAATAAAAAGTTGCAAAGACTGTGAATATCTACAAAATGACCAATAAAATTTGTGAATGGAGCAAAAATGGGAAGTTAAATTCAATGTAAGCAAATGTCATATGATGGAGATGTGCAGAAGTGAATAGAAGACCACATTGGACATACAAGGTAGAAAACAAATATATTAAAAGGATCCAGGAAGAAAAGGATCTAGGAGTAGTAAAACCAGATAACTTCCAACCAGAGAAGCATATAGGTAGAATATGGGGAACATTTACAGATTACTATGAAACATAGTACAGCTTCTCACCTCATGAACAAAAGTAAGATGAGAAAAATAATCCCTATGATATAAGACCTAGACTGGAATATGCAGCAGTTGTGTAGTCTCTATGTAAGAAGCATGTAAACAAGCTAGGAAGAATACAAACAATAGCAACAAAAATGGTGGCAGAATTTGAGGAATTAAGTTATGAAGAAAGATTAAAAAAAATAGACTTATCAATACTGGAACAAAGGAGAGAAAGAGATTTGATAACTATCTACAAGTTGGCAAACAAAATGGAAGTTGGTAATGACAAAACCATTACTAAAAGAGACAAGCAGTCATGACAGTAGAATGGGACACTCACATAAGTAGGGAAAAGAAGATGTCTAAACAACACAAAGAATAGTTTTCCACAAAGACACACTGAAGTTTGGAATGGACTAAAAGAAGATATGTATAGTTTTGGCAACAAGTGTACACAAACTAAAGGAAAAATTAGACATGTATAGGTATGGAGATGGGACCACATGAGTGTAGCTCGGGCCCTGTAAATTACACCTAGGTAAATACACAACACAGTGCACACCGTGCATGGCTACATGGACTTGTTTCTGACCATTATAGAGATGTGTGATGTTTCAATAAGTGTGATGCCAAGAATGGAGTGTTATCTGAACTAAATGTACACTATCTATGGTAAGAAATAGTGGTACAGATATTATAATAACTTTCTAATTAATTATTTATTTGAAAGGTATATAAAGACAGGTTGCCTGATGGGATCCCTCCTATTGTTCTCCAAAACTGTGCCTCCGTGCTTGCACCTTGCCTAGTCAAACTCTTTCAACTCTGTCAACATCTACCTTTCCTTCTTGCTGGAAGTTTGCCTACATTCAGCCTGTTCCTAAAAAGGAAGACCGTTCTAATCCCTCAAACTACTGTCCTATTGCTTTAATTTCCTGCCTATCTAAAGTTTTTTAATCTATCCTCAAGAGGAAGATTCTTAAACATCTGTCACTTCACAACCTTCTATCTGATCGCCGTATGGGTTCTGTCAAGGCCGCTCTACTGGTGATCTTCTGGGTTTCCTTACTGAGTCTCAGTCATCTCTTTTAGAGATTTTGGTGAACCTTTTGCTGTTGCCTTGGATATATCAAAAGCTTTTGATAGAGTGTGGCACAAAGCTTTGATTTCCAAACTACCTTCCTATGGCTTGTGTCCCTCTATCTGTAACTTCATCTCAAGTTTCCTTTCTGACCATTCTGTTGCTGCTGTGGTAGATGGTCACTGTTTTTTCCTAAATCTATTAACAGTGGTGTTCCTCAGGATTCTGTCCTGTCACCCACTCTCTTCTTATTATTCATCAATGACCTTCTAAACCAAACTTCTTGTCCTATCCACTCCTACACTGATGATACCATCCAGCACTTTTCCACATCTTTTCAAAGACGTCCAACCCTTCAAGAAGTAAACATTTCATGCAGGGAAGCCACAGAACACCTGAGTTCTGATCTTTCTAAAATTTCTGATTGGGGCAGAGCAAACTTGGTATTGTTTATTGTCTCAAAACTCAATTCCTCCATCCATCAACTCGACACAACCTTCCAGACAACTATCCCCTCTTCTTCAGTGACACTCAACTGTCCCTCTTCTACACTGAACATCCTCGGTGTGTCCTTTACTTATAATCTGAACTGGAAACTTCACATCTCATCTCTAGCTAAAAACAGCTTCTATGAAGTTAGGCGTTCTGAGACATCTCTGCCAGTTTTTCTCACCCCCCCCACTGCTAACTCTGTACAAGGGCCTTATCCGTGCATGTATGGAGTATGCTTCACACGTCTGGGAGGTTCTACTATTACTGCTCTTCTAGACAGGGTGGAATCAAAAGCTTTTCGTCTCATCAACTCCTCTCTTCCAGCTGACTGTCTTCAGCCTCTGTTCATCGCTGCAATATTGCATCTCTAGCTATCTTCTACTGCAGTTTTCAAGCTAGCTGCTCTTCTGATCTTGCTAACTGCATGCCTCTCCTCCTCCTGCAGCCTTGCTGCATAAGACTTTCTTCATTCTCTCACCCCTATTCTGTCCACCTCTCTAATGCAAGAGTTAACTGGTATTCTCAATCATTCATCCCTTTCTCTGGTAAATTCTGGAACTCCCTACCTGCTTCTGTATTTCCATCTTCTTATGACTTGAATTCCTTCAAGAGGGAGGTTTCAAGACACTTATCCAAAACTACCGGTTTGGACCCTTTTCTGGAACTAGCATCACAGTGGGCTTTTTTTTTATTGGATTTTTGTTGCCCTTGGCCAGTGTCCCTCCTACGTAAAAAAAAAAAAAAGAGAAAAAGGGGGAAGGGGAAAAAAAAATATTAATTGCACTATCCTATGATCACATTACATCAGATATTATATGAGGTTTCCAGAGCCAGAGTGATCTAAGTGCCCTTGTGGTCAAAATTACTATTTTATTGCATTGTCTTCCCCAACCTCCCTAACGTGATGAGAGAGAGTGCAGACATCAGAATGGACCCCACATTAGGGTCAAAATCCATCCAAGTGAAATTATCCACAGAACCTTTTTGTCACGCTTGAGTGATAGCTATCAGTTGCTGGGGCCAGAGAGAATAACTCCCTCGCCACAGCAGCACGAGAAGAGTCAGCCAATGACAGCTCGTGCAGTGATTCACGTGTCACACTGAGACACTTCCCCACCACGACACCCACACACTTCACACTCTCCCTCCCTCCAGCCTGCTTGCTATCCATAAATAACAGGCTGCTATCTTAATTTTACTTTTACACAACACATAGGCCTTTCATTATTATGACGGACAACAACATACCCCTGAGGAGCCAGAAGCCACATTCCCAGATGCTTCTAAGATTTATCTTAGTGGGCTATGATCATCTTAGTGCTGGTAATTTTTTAAAGCAAAATCATTCGCAACTAAGAACCATGGAACATTCATAGCTATGAATGGGTCAGGGCTTTCATAGCTCACTAAGAACAACAGTTTCTCCTCAACAACAACAACAATGTGAACATATCCTTGTCAGAAAATAAAATCAGAAAAAAAAACCTGAAAGTAAGCATTAAGATGGGTTTTATTATCAATATCAAGTAGTCTTCAAACACACTGAATAGTCTTTTGCTTTGAATAAATCATGTGTGTTTAACTGACTTGCTAGGAGAGTACTGAAATCACATTTCTGGAAATTACACTCATTAATAATCACAGCAGCAACACACATGATCCAGTGTGTGTAGCCAACACAAACTAAGGCTAATTATAGTTAACCCAATCATTCCAAATATGACAATTGCAAATATAACTTTTTTCATTATGTTCCTTAAAAAGAAAAATTAATTCTGTTAGGGCATTTTCTTTCACATTCACAAAAAAAAAAAAAAATGTAAGTACAAAAGATGAGTGTTTCTTTTCTATGATCAATATCCCTGTGATAATAAGACAAGCATAATATCTCAGGTTCAAGATACATACTCATAAGAATATAAGAACATAAAAAATGGAAGCTGCAAGAAACCATCAGGCATACATGTGGCAGTTCCTGTATGAAATATACTTACCTATTTCCACCTATCAATCCCCATCCATAAATCTCTAATTTTCTCTTAATGCTTCCTAATGACCCAGCACCAACAACCTGATTACTGAGTCCGTTCCATTCATCTACCACTCTATTTGAGAACTGATTCCTTCCTATCTCTTTTTTAAACTAAATTTTTCAAGCTTAAAACTGTTATTTGTTGTTCTATCCTGGTTACAAATCCTAAGAATTTTGCTTACATCCCCTGTGTTGTAACCCTTATAGCATTTAAAGACTTCTATCAGGTCCCCTCTTAACCTACATCTCTCTTAATGTAAATTTAACAGCTTCAATCTCTCTTTGTAAGGAATACTCCTCACTCCTTGTATCCTTTTAGCCATTCTCCTTTGTATTGATTCTAAAAGACCTATATACTTCCTGTAATATGGGGGACCAGAACTGCACAGCATAATATAGATGAGGTCTGACCAGCACCAAATATAACTTTAATATTACTTCGGGACTTCTACTTTTAACACTCTTAAAAATAAATCCTAATATCCTATTTGCCCTGTTTCTGGCCTCTATGCATTGCTTTCTTATATGGAATTTAGAGCTAACTATAAATTCTAAATCTTTTTTGTACCCTAAACCTACCAGAGGTTCATTGTTTATTGTGTACCTTCTGTGTGGATTTCCTCTACTTATGCTAAGTACTTTGCATTTTTTGATATTAAACTGCATTTGCCATCTGTCTGTCCATTCGTTCATCCTATCCAAATCTGCCTGCAAGGGGATGGCATCCAATTCTAATCTAATTAATCTACCTATCTTCGTGTCATCCTCAAATTTACTAATGTCACAACTAATTCCACTATCCAAGTCACTGATGTATATTAAAAATATCAATGGCCCTTATACTGATCCCTGTGGCACCCAACTAATTACTTAATCCCACTCGGATTTAGAGCTGTTTATAACAGCTCTGTCGCCTGCCACTTAGCCACAACCTTATCCACCCTAACACCTTCCCATCTATTCCGTGTGCCCTAACCTTTCTCAGGAGCCTCTGATGGGGTACCTTGTCAAACACTTCACTGAAGTCCAGATATAGGATGTCATAACTATCACCATTATCTCCTGCCATGTAAACTTTACAGTAAAATCTTGACAAGTTTGTCAGGTAAGACTTCCCCTTTGTGAAGCTATGCTGTGACCAATTTATCAAGTTATGTTTGTCTAAATGTTCCCTAATGTTCTTTACTATTACTGACTTCATTATTTTATCTACAACAGAAGTTAAGCTTAAATCTCCTTTCTTAAAGCTGGGTACTATATTCACTTGCCTCCACATTACTGGTATCTCAAGTGATTTCCTAAAGGCAGAAACTAACAGTTCACTAATAACTTCTTTGCATTCCTTAAGTACTCTGGGATATGAACTGTTCATGTTGACAAGTAGTTGGGTTTAGGAAGGGGGATAAAAACCCAGGGAGGAGTTAGGATTCTTTTAATCTCTAACGTTTTGGCTGAATAGCCATCCTTAGAGAGACTGATTTACATGAGTGAAAACACACTATTTATAACAACATACAAAATTTTCTCATTTGACATTCGTACAGAGTATTGCCATCCTGGCGTGTACCTCACCTAATTTTATTTTCCTAGTCAGGTGGCATTATCCGCCTACGTGAGGAGCCTTTACTGGGGATTTTCCTTGTACCTGACCTGAGGGCCAATCTGGCGGAATTACCCGCCCACCTGATAAAAGCTTCTCTGTGGTTAATGACTTCCCTAGTTGTTATGAGGGCTGCCTCTATAGCTTTTCTCATTCTTTTCTTCAATCCAACTTTAATTTCTTTAGCCTCTTCCCATTTTGGTAGGTGTTTACATTTTTCTATGTGCAATACAAGGGAGTTTGATGTGTTGTGTTTTAAAACATCTTTCCTATGCTCTGCTATTCTTGTTTTAAGTCCCCTGCCTGTTTCTCCTATGTACTGCTTTGTACAACCTTTGCATGGTATGCTGTACACTACGCTGTTATTATTAACAAGTCCGGTCTCTTTAGTCCTCGTTAGCTCACCAATTTTCTCTCCCGCTAATGTTGCTATTTTTAATCCTGTTCTAGACAAATATTTATTAATTATGGAAGCCTTGTCCGAATTTGGTACACATATATACCTCTCTCTTTCGCTGGTTGTACAGGGATCTTTATTCTCTTTGTTTTCAGTTGTTATTTTCTTTGCTTTATTCTTAAGCCTAACAAGGAGCCCTTCAGGATAACCCAGCTTTTTGAAAGTTGATATGATATATCGTATTTCTTGCTCTAGGAAGTTGTTGCTGCAAATTCTGAATGCTCTTAAGTAAAAACTAATAATCACATCAGATTTGACTCTCATGCTTCCACTATCTCCTTAATTATGGTAATATCTTTCAGCTTCTCATTCTCTTCTGCTCTAAAAATCTCACTATCCAGCATTTCCTGCATGTTTTCCTGGGTGAAGACAGTTAAAAAATACTTCTTCAGAATTTTACTAATCTACTCCCCAGAACTAACCAGCAACCTCAATCCTCACCAAACTTGTAGAACAATCAAGCACTTTCATTCATTGATGATACAAAATTCATTTCTTGGATTGGAATTTAGACTATCAGTTGTCAACTGGTTTTAAAGTGAACCCTAACTTTCATTATGAAATCAGAAGCATCTGAGATCACTGTAGCACAATGGTGATAAGGCAGCATAGTGAAAACTGTGATGACAAAATGATTATGCTTATGAAGTGGTTAGTCTAGAAATAGTTCTGATATAAATGATAAAACTTGTGGCATGCAGTGAAGCAGAATTTATAGAGCAAGGGTGTCAGTTCTTTCCTTCCAAGCACAAAGTTTGTCTCTCATCAGTGGTATTATACATTACCAACAAATAGAAACAAAAGTGTTCAAAATTGTTATTTCTGACTCAAATCACTCCAATATGCCATTCAAAAATGGTGAAAAAAAATTGAAAGAATGTACAGATTTATAAATGCTTATCAAAGCTTTAATTATGCCTCATTCTGTCCCTCAAATCTCTAATATTAGAGTTACTAGTTTTAAAAGATTGGACTCCCAACTTTTTTTTACAAGGCCCATGGATCTCATTTGGAGGAAAGTAGAGACAAGGATTTAATATGGTATACATTCACATTTGGAATCATTCCATCACATCTCAACCTCCAGGCTAGATATAGAGAAGATGGTATAACTATTAATCATATGACCTTAATCATGTAAGATTAAAATGGAAATTAAAAAAGCTCTTCCCTGGCAGGCAGTGAGGTTAAAAAAACTTTTCTCTGGCAGGTGGTGAGCTACAGCTACCTGGCTGCACCTCAAGGCCAAAGCCACTCCAAAGATGTGGTCTATGGGTCTGGTGCAGCAGCCAAGCCTCCTTCCTCTGGCCACAGCTTCTCTGCCAGATCTCCAACTCTTGGCCAGACACTTTCACTGGAAACTCAGAAATCTGGTCATACAGCAGCTCCTGGCCATGCCTCAGACCATACTCACCTCAGCACTACACCACCTGTTATTACTGCCTTTGAGTCCTCAAAATTATCTCACATTTCCCCTTCCCCATTAGTCCATTCCTCATCATTCTCTGCACCATCACCTTTTTTCTCCTCATCCTTCTCACCTTCTGCTCACTCATGATCTCCCCCACAACCATCACTCCCTCCTGCCTCTCCATTTACTCATCCTGAAGCCATATTTGCCATGCACCAAACTTCTGCCACAGTTCTCCCTGCTGATCCCAGCCAATTTATCATCAAGGACTCCACTTTCCAGGTTAGTAGGTATTTGTGATTTCTCTCTCTCTCTCTCTCTCTCTCTCTCTCTCTCTCTCTCTCTCTCTCTCTCTCTCTCTCTCTCTCTCTCTCTCTCTCTCTCTCTCTCTCATTAAAAATGGTAATTTTTAATGAAAAATACAAATAAGAAACAAATGCAAACACACACAAATGTACAAATTTGATTTTGGCTACCTTCTGTTCATTCATCTCCCTTTCCCCTTGTTTCTCCACCTTTTTATTTTTTGTTTGAGAGAGAGAGAGAGAGAGAGAGAGAGAGAGAGAGAGAGAGAGAGAGAGAGAGAGAGAGAGAGAGAGAGAGAGAGAGAGAGAGAGAGAGAGAGAGAGAGAGAGAGAGAGAGAGAAAGAGAGAGAAAATTGCCTCAGACCAGGGTATTTCCACTTGTATAGTCTTGAAACAGGCCATAGCCATTTTCTTCCATGTCCTGTCCTTTTTCTTATTTGCTTCTACACACCTGCCATTATACCATTCATGTTTCCCAATTTTCATTTTATAACCGTACAAACTGTTGCATCCCCTCTCTATACTTGCTCAAAAATATCTCATATTTTTCTTGCACTACTTTACCTTCAAATTGCTCTTTCCATTTAATTTTTCAATAAAACTTACTATAAGCTCTGCAAAGTTTGCCTTAGCATAGTTCTGTCTCCAATTTCTGTATTGTTCTTTCTTGTGCAACACTGTTTCCTCCTGTAGTACTATCTCTATTGTCACATGATCACTTCTTCCCATTGAACTCAGACAATGTATACTTGGTCTACTTTCTGGGGTTTTCATAAACACTAAATCCAGCTGTGATGGTTCTTCTTCTCTTCTACATCTTATAGGCTCATTCACCCACTGTCTCATTGTATTCACCATCATGGTTTGCATAAGTTCTTCACTCCATGACCCAACATTTTCTGTTACTTCCATCTCCTCCCAGTTAATTGTTTTAGTGTTGAAGTCACCTACTAAGAGTACTTTATTACCTTTCCTTATCATTTCCTCCATACTATTTTTTTGTTTCTAGTTGCATACTTTTGAATTTATTAGTCTACCATGCATTAGTTTTTGGTGGTATGTATTTCACAATGATTTTCCTTTTTTCACATCTTTTGATCTTAATCACAACACTCATTGTTTCTACCATTTCATCACCATATTCCACTTCCTAAACAACAATATCCTTTTTTACCAATATCATCACTTCTCTTCCCTTTCCTTTTCTGTCCCTCTTCCATGTACTGTATCCTTCCTTTGCAAATCCCAACTTTATTTCCTCTTCTAGTTTGGTTCCTGTTAAACATACCACATCTGGTTTATTGTTCTTTAAATAGTCTTCAAGTTCCAGTAGGCTGGACACCAAACCATCTACATTAGTATACATAATCTTTAAACTTCTGTTTGGTGGTCTTGTGTGGCATCTTTGTGCCACCATTTCCTCACTTTCATGTCCACAACTTTCCTGTGTTCTCTATTCATTTTTTGACTTTTAGTTTACTTCTCTATTCTTCGTTCATGACTCTTTTTATCCATATTTCCTTCAATCCTTTTGCTTTTGCCAATTTTCCTGTTCTTTGCAAGACATGTTCTGCTGCTGTTTGTGACATGATTCTTGTTTTACATTGGCTTTGTTTTATTTTTGTCATACTTTCCGATCCTGTAAACCTCTTCAATTTGTTCGACTCTCCCCTCTCCTTCCTCTGCCACTTCTGCTATAATTTCCTTAGTTCTTTTCACTTCTTTTTTTCTAGCTGTTTTCATGGCTAGGTTCTTTTCCTTGACCCCAAATACCACCATACACATCTTTCTCTGTACTATGTCTCACAAGATTACTTTTTTCCTTTATTATTTTAATCACTTGCTTTTCCATATCCTTGTTGTTTCTGTTGATGTTGCCTTGTTATGTCCTCCATGTCCACCTTTTGCTGTTCTCTCTCTTTCCAACCTTTGACTTCTTCTGTAACTAACTCTCACTCCTCCAACCCTAACCTCTCTTGCAAAGTTTTCTTTAATTCTTCATTCTCTTTCTTGAGTTTCTTAATCTCTTCACAGTATTTCTTATTTATGTCCACTATTTTTGTCACCTCTTCTCAGTTCTTTGTTTTCTTTTTCCCTTTCCATCTATTATATCACTGGATATCTTTTTTACATTGTCGCCACCCACTTCTGTTTCTTCCTTCCATGCCTTTATCATCGCTGTTAAGCTTCTTGTATTTTCACATTTTCTTCTTTAGTTATCCACATTCATGTATTTGTATGAGCTACATTGAGATCCTCTTCCTTGAAGCCCTCAAAAATACTTGTATGTGTGTGTGTGTTAACCTAGTTGATTACACTTATCTAGTTGTGACATACAGAAAAATACTGTTCCATCATTACAGTGCGTGTGTCAAGGCTGAAGGAAGGACTTGGATAGTGAATGTGATAGTGTGGGTGATTGGGCCACTCAGGAAAAATTATACGATCAATCATGCAAAAGTGTGATGCATGCTTCAAGTGCCAATGAAGAGCATTATGATGGCAAGAATATATATATATATATATATATATATATATATATATATATATATATATATATATATATATATATATATATATATATATATATATATATATATATATATATATATATATATATATATATATATACACACACATTGTATAGGTCTTCTTGATAGTTTGTTTTGCAGGGAAACTCCAGTTTCCTTCAACTTTATTCTTTCGTCAGTTGCTGTTTTGCCTATTTCTGCAGGCACCTTCAAGCTAAAAAAAACAATAAAATACTATGCAAAAGTTGTATAAAATTCACATCATATGGCACTACACACAAAAAACAAAACACTACAAGCACCAAGATTATATACTGGATTGACAGAAAACAATAAGTATCCACACACATCTTGCCTGTATGGCAATGAGAGAGGGACTGAAATAGTTGGGTTCCTAACACTATGATAATGGTATTGGAACGGGCCTCCGAAACATTATCTTACAATATGTGATTGACTTGATGTTAAGTTATTATTCAGTACTGGATTTATGTGTTTAATATATATTGCCTCTAATAATTTTGTATCCATATTGGACTCTGTCTTGTGTAGTATTCTGAAATCTTTGTCACAAAAAGGGATGATCATGTTCATGTGAATGGGAACTTATTACTGAAAATGATGGAACAGCTGGTTGATTATTAGTTCAAGGAGAAATACCTTTATGTTCAGCAATTCTATGTGCAAGGTTATGTCTCGTCTCATAAAGTTTGGTGGCATCCCTACTTCCTTGATACCATTTTCCTATCGTTCTATGCCAATAGAATGGAATACATCTACAACAAATAAGAGATAGCATATATCAGCGTTCCCTCACATATTCATGGTTTTGCATATTTGCGGAGTTTTCCCTAACCTAACCTAACTAATGGGGAGTTTTCAGAGTTGCCAGGTGTCACCACCAGCTCAGTTTTTCAGCCCAAAGAGCCCAAATTATTCTTTCAGTTATAAATTACAGTAACCCAAGATATAACGAACACATATGGGGGGAGAGTGGGTCACTTGAGATGAAAATTTGCTATATATGTGTATAGAGAGAGAGAGAGAGAGAGAGAGAGAGAGAGAGAGAGAGAGAGAGAGAGAGGCAGCAGACAGCAGCCTTAAATAGGTTGTTATACCTGAAATTTCGTAATTAGAAGTTCATTATATCAAGGGTTTATTGTACATATCAACTTATTCCCCTTTTATTTTATAGTGCACTGTATTTTTTAATTAAAATATCATGTACTATACATATAATAACTGTTTTTTATTGTCTTAAAGTGAATTGCTTAGTAAATGTGAGATGCATAGTTTAAGGTTTAAACTATAAATATAGGTAGTTCTGATCCTTATAAGGATGGTTTCCCATATTCACAGATTTTAACTATTTGCAGAAGGCTCTGGAATGTAACTCTCACAGATGGCAGGGAAACACTGCATATCTTCCCTCCCACAACAGCGATGCACTTAATGAATTGGGCCAAGATAATTAGTGAAAGCTTTCTGTGTTAAAGAGATGCAGCTAGTGAGCCAATATATATACTGATCGTTCAATTAATCCTTTATGTCATAAAACTTCTCTGAAAAAATCTAGTGAATAATTTTTCCTCTATCACTGCACTGTCCTTGATCTAAATTACATATTAAAACTACACATGATAGTGTAATGATCAGTATGCTTGGCTCACAAACCACATATATATATATGCTTGGCTTTGTCTCCAAACTCTCACCCATAGAGAGACTGTATTAACCTGCAGAAATAAAGCTATCATTCAAGGAAACTGGTTTGTTTGCCAAACAAACATTACATTGCTGAATATTCTGTGGCACCAAATGCTTTGTCAGGAATTGTGGCAATGATATTTCAATCCTTGTCTTTGCATCCTACAATTTGTATGCTGAACATAAACCTTATCAACAAGTTTCTTGAGCTTCATATACTTTTATATATATTACACAAAGTCCATGACAACTGAAAAAAACTATGCAAATAATGCAATGTAGCAGTAGCATCAAGGTAACACCAGTCTGCTACTAGTACTGCTGCCATCCACCTTCTGACCTGCTCAGATGAAGCAGAAGCATTGTCCTCTTCAAAAGAATCCTCAGCCACCACACCAGACCGCTCATCGCTGTGGTAGTGTTGGGAGTAGAAGTTGGGGTAGTGGACAGGAGGAATGACACTGCCCTCACTCTGTGTTGAAAATATATGCTGCCATAAGATGGAGAAAATACTGAATCTGATACTGAAAGAAATAAAGAACAAAATTGTTTACAAAAATTTTATCATAATTGTTTATAATATCAAGCAAATCTACAGAACATAGGACAACTCTACAACAAGCAGGCTCCAGGCTCCAGGCTGGCAAGCTTGAATAGTCTACACATCATATAAACTTTTGACTGAATAAAGATTCAGATGGATCCATGCTATTTTACAGGATTTAAGCTTTTAACAATGATACAAGTTCCCCATCAAAGGAACAACAAACTAAAGTCAAGTATGCGATCTCCTTCACTTTGTGTGCCTTCTTGTTGCAGTAAAATAATGCTCAGCTTCATTTATCCAATTTTCATGGTCTAAACGAAACCTTTCTTATCAAAGATAATATAAGTTGTGGGATTTAGTTCACAATCAAATCAACATTTCTCTATTTTACCTACATCTGACATCTCTATTTATATGAATTTTTCTACAGCTACCCACCCACCAAGAGAAGAGTGCTGTGCAGATCTCCATCACCCACAATAAGTCCCTGAAATGCCTAAATAAACTTGGGATTCATGTTAAATAAAAACAAAACTCACTGGGACATAGTACACATTTGCAAGAGTCCAAGGCAAGACTATCCCACCATCTGTGTACCATGGAATGCTCCCAACAACTGGAGTTACCCACAACTGAGCTGCACTTGGTGCCAATAACCACTCATTCTCAGATACCCAACTCCTAAGCAAATCAGTGCTGCATCTGATTACCACTAGGACAATACTTAGTAAAAATGAACAAAGGTGGGGAGTTCCTCAGTCTATTACCATTACTGGGTAGGATACAGATGGAGAAATAGTACAAAAGACAGTTCAGTATTTAGTACAGTAGAGAACACTAACCCTCACCTATAGAAAGAGATCAGCCATCAATACTTTCAAAGGAATAATTTCATCACTTTTACGAAGAATTTGCCTTTAAGTATTTTTTAACCCCTTATATACCAAACCGCTAAAACGCATGCAAAACAAACTTTATGGAGAAACAGAATAACATTACCAAAAACATGTATTTTGAGTGTTTTTGATCATGTGATCTATAAAAACGCTTAAGTACATGCAAAGAACATTATGTTTGGGAAACAAAAGGACATTACGAGAAACGTGTATTATGAGTGTTTTTATAAGTTCCTTAAGTACCAAAAAGCTAAAACTCACAAATAACACTCTTTATTTAGAAAATAAAAAAAATTAAAAAATAAAATAAATAGGATTTTTTTTTTTTTGTTATTCATCTTCATAGGTACCGAGATGACAAAATTCTGGGAAAATTCAGGGCAATTATGCGATAAAAGAATATTATCAAAAAAGTTAATTTCAGCTTTTTTTTTTTCGGACTGTTATGTACTAAACCCTAAAGTGCATGCAAAGCCTCCAATATGAGGAAATTAAACGACCTTACCAAAAATCTGTGTTTTGTGTGTTTTTAAGCATGTTAGGCACCAAAACGATAAATAATAAGGAACTCACTCTATATGGGAATCCAAAACAAAGTTACTGAAAACGTGTCTTCTCAGTGTTTTACGTAGAAAAACGCTAAAACGGATGCAAACCAACCAATATCAAGAAGTAGAAAAACATTACCAAAAAGGTATATTTTGAGTGTTTTTGAGCTTGTTACCTACAAAAAAACGCGAAAATTGATACAAAGCACTCTATATTGGGAAACAAAGGGACATTGCAAGAAAAGTGTATAATGAATGTTTTATAGTTCAAAAGAACCACAAGCCAAAAAACGCAAAAACTCGTGTATATGGAGAAGTCTCCTAGATACTAAAATGCTGAAACTCATGAATAGCACTCTTAATTGAGAAACAGAACAACTTTACTAAATGCGTGTATTTTGAGTGCTTTTCACATTCTTAGTTACCAAAAACCCCAAATTACATGCGAAAATAGCTTTGTGGGGAAAAAAAAAAAGACTTTACCAGAAAAGTGTCTTTTGAGTGTTTTTCAACGTGATAGGTAATAAAGCACTCAAAAGCAGGACAATCACATTACATTGGAATAAAAACATTTTTTTACCAAGAACTTGCCTTTAAATGTTTTTGAGCTCCTTATATATAAAACTGCTAAAACGCATGCAAAACACACTTTATGGAGAAACAGAATAACATTACCAAAACCTTGTATTTTGAGTGTTTTTGATCATGTTATCTATAAAAACGCTTAAATACATGCAAAGAACCTTATGTTTGGGAAACGAAAGGACATTACGAGAAACGTGTATTATGAGTGTTTTTAAGTTCCTTAAGTACCAAAAAGGTAAATTCCACAAATAACACTCTTTATTGAAAAAAAAAAAAAAAAAAAAATAGGATTTTTTATTTTTCTTTATTTATCTTCATAGGTATCGAGATGCCAAAATTCTTGGAAAATTCAGGGCAATTATATGATAAAAGAATATTATCAAAAAATTTAATTTTAGCTTTATTTTCGGCCTGTTATGTACCAAACCCTAAAGTGCATGCAAAGCCTCTTATATGAGGAAATTAAACGACCTTATCAGAAATCTCTCTTTTGAGTGTTGTTCAGCATGTTAGGCACCAAAACAATAAATAATAAAGAACTCACTCTATATGGGAATTCTAAACAAAATTACTGAAAACGTGTCTTCTCAGTGTTTTACGTAAAAAAACGCTAAAACGGGTGCAAACAAACCAATATAAAGAAATAGAAAAACATTACCAAAAAGGTATATTTTGAGTGTTTTTGAGCTTGTTACCTATAAAAAACACGAAAATTGATGCAAAGCACTCTATAATGGGAAAGAAAAGGACATTGCAAGAAAAGTGTATAATGAGTGTTTTATAGTTCAAAAGAACCACAAGGCAAAAAATGCAAAAACTAGTGTATATGAAGAAGTTTCGTAGATACCAAAATGCTAAAACTCATGAACAACACTCTTAATTGAGAAACAGAACAATCTTACTAAATGTGTGTATTTTGAGTGCTTTTCACATTCTTAGTTACCAAAACCCCAAATTGCATGCGAAGCCAGCTTTATGTGGGAAAAAAATGACATTACCAGAAAAAATGTCTTTTGAGTGTTTTTGAGCGTGTTAGGCAATAAAGCACTAAAAAGGAGGGCAATCACATTACATTGGAATAAAACCAATTTTGAGCTCCTTATATAACAAAACACTAAAACGCATGCAAAATACACTTTATGGTGAAACAGAATAACATTACCAAAAACATGTATTTATTGTGTTTTTGATCATGTTACCAATAAAAACGCTTAAATGACATTAACAGAAAAAATGTCTTTTAAGTGTTTTTGAGCGTGATATGCAACAAAGCACTAAAAAGCAAAAAAATCACGTAACTTGGGAATAAAACTAACTTTTACGAAGAACTTGCCTTTAAATGTTTTTTTAACTCCTTACATACCAAAACGCTAAAACGCATGTAAAACACCCTTTATGGAGAAACAGAATAACTACCAAAAATGTGTATTTTGAGTGTTTTTGATCATGTTACTTATAAAAACGCTTAAATACATGTAAAGAACCCTATGTTTGTATAAGAAAAGGACATTAAGAAAATCGTGTATTATGAGTGTTTTTAAGTTCCTTAAGTACCAAAAAGCTAAAACACACAAATAACACTTTATAGAGAAAAAAAAAATTTTATTCATCTTCATAGGTACCAAAATTCTGGAAAAATTCAAGGAAATTTTGTAAAAAAAATTAATTAAAAAAAAATATCTTTACCTTTTTTCCAGAGTTATGTACCAAACCATGAAGTGCATGGAAAGCCACCTATATGGAGAAATTACTCGACTTTACCAGAAACCTGTCTTTTGAGTGTTTTTTCCAGCAATTTCAACAATATTACTGAAAACGTGTCTTTTCAGTGATTTACGTAGAAAAACGCTAAAACGGATGCAAACCAACCAATATGAAGAAATAGAATAACATTTTCAAAAAGACATATTTTGATGTGTTTTTGAGCTTCTCACCTACAAAAAAATGCGAAAATGGATGAAACGCACTCTATATTAGGAAAGAAAAGGATATTACGAGAAACGTGTATAATGAGTGTTTTATAGTTTTAAAAGAACCAAAGGCAAAAAACTAAAAAAACTCGTGTACATAAAGAAGTTTCTTACATACCAAAATGCTGAATCTCATGAATAACACTTTTAATTAAGAAACAGAACAACCTTACTAAATGCCTGTATTTTGAGTGTTTTTCACTTTCTTAGTTACCAAAACCCCAAATACCATGCGAAACTAGCTTTATGTGGGAAAAAAAAAAATACCAGAAAATGTCTTTCGAGTGTTTTTGAGCGTGTTAGGCAATAAACCACTAAAAAGCAGGGCAATCACATTACATGGGAATAAAACCAACTTTTACCAAGAACTTGCCTTTAGGTGTTTTTGAGCTCATTACATACCAAAACGCTAAAACACATGCAAAACACCTTTTATGGAGAAACAATAACATTACCAAAAATATGTATTTTGAGTGTTTTTGATAATTTTCTCTATAAAAACGCTTAAATACATGCAAAGAACCTTATGTTTGGGAAACGAAAGGACATTACGAGAAATATGTATTATGAGTGTTTTTTAGTTCGTTAAGTACCAAAAAGCTAAAACCCACAAATAACACTCATTATTTAGAAAAATAAATAAATAAAAATAAAAAAATAGGATCTTTTTTTTTGTTATTCATCTTCATAGGTACCGAGATGCCAAAATTCTGGGAAAATTCCGGGCTATTATATGATAAAAGAAAATGATAAAAAAAGTTAATTTTAGTTTTTTTTCGGACTGTTATATACCAAACCCTAAAGTGCATGCAAAGCCTTCTATATGAGGAAATTAAACGAACTTAAAAGAAATCTGTCTTTTGAGTGTTTTTCAGAATGTTAGGCACCAAAACGATAAATAAATAAGGAACTCACTCTATATGGGAATCCAAACAAAACTACTGAAAACGTGTCTTCTCAGTGTTTTACGTAGAAAAACGCTAAAACGGATGCAAACCAACCAATTAAAAAAAAAAAAAATAGAAAAACATTATCAAAAAGGTAAATTTTGAGTTTTTTTGAGCTTGTTACCTACAAAAAACGCGAAAATTGATGCAAAGCACTCTATATTAGGAAATAAAAGGACATTGCAAGGAAAGTGTATAATGAGTGTTTTATAGTTCAAAAGAACCAAAAGGCAAAAAACGCAAAAACTTATGGATATTTTCCTAGTTTAGTTTAGTTTTCCTTAGTTTCCTAGATACCAAAATGCTGAAACTCATGAATAACCTTCCTAATTGAGAAACAGAACAACCTTACTAAATGCGTGTATTATGAGAGCTTTTCACATTCTTAGTTACCAAAACCCAAAATTGCATGCGAAACCAACTTTATGTGAGAAAAAAATGACATTACCAGAAAAGTCTTTTGAGTGTTTTTGAGCCTGATAGGCAATAAAGCATTACATTACATTTGAATAAAACCAATTTTTAATAAGAACTTGCCTTTAAGTCTTTTTGAGCTCCTTATATACCAAAACACTAAATCGCATGCAAAATACACTTTATGGTGAAACAGAATAAAATTACCTAAAACATGTATTTTGAGTATTTTTGATCATGTTATCTATAAAAACGCTTAAATACATGTTTGGGAAACAAAAGGACATTACGAGAAACGTATATTATGAGAGTTTTTAAGTTTAAGTGCCAAAAATCTAAAACCTACTCTTTATTTAAAAAAAATAAATAAATAAATAAAAAATAAACAAAATAGGATTTTTTTTTTGTTATTCATCTTCATAGGTACCGAAATGCCAAAATTCTGGGAAAATTCAAGGCAATTATATGATAAGAGAATATTATCAAAAAAGTTGATTTTAGCTTTTTTTTTTCGGACTGTTATGTACGAAACCCTAAACTGCATGCAAACCCTCCTATATAAGGAAATAAAACGACCTTACCAGAAATCTGTCTTTTCATTGTTTTCAGCATGTTAAGCACCAAAATGATCAATAATAAGCAACTCACTTCATATGGGAATCCAAAACAAAATTACTGAAAACGTGTGTTCCCAGTGTTTTACGTAGAAAAACGCTAAAATGGATGCAAACTAACCAATATCAAGAAATAGAAAAAACATTAACAACAAGGTATATTTTGAGTGTTTTTGAGCTTGTTACCTACAAAAAAACGCTAAAATTGATACAAAGCACTCTATATTGGGAAACAAAGGGACAATGCTATAAAAGTGTATAATGAGTGTATTATAGTTCAAAAGAACAACAAGGCAAAAAACGCAAAAACTCGTGTATATGGAGAAGTTTCCTAGATACCAAAATGCTGAAACTCATGAATAACACTCTTACTTGAGAAATAGAACAACCTTACCAAATTTTGACTGTTTTTCATATTCTTAGTTACCAAAAACCCAAATTTCATGCGAAACCAGATTTATGTGGGAAAACATGACATTTCCAGAAAAATGTCTTTTGAGTGTTTTTGAGCGTGATAGGCAATAAAACACTAAAAAGCAGGGCAATCACTATTCATTGGAATAAAACCAATTTTTACCAAGAACTTGCATTTAAATGTTTTTGAGCTTCTTATATACCAAACCGTTAAAACGCATGGAAAACAAACTTCATGGAGAAATAGAATAACATAACCAAAAACATGTAATTTGGGTGTTTTTATCATTTTATCTGTAAAAAACGCTTAAATACATGCAAAGAACATTATGTTTGGGAAAGAAAAGGACATTACGAGAAACGTGCATTATGAGTGATTTTTTTTAAGTTCCTTAAGTACCAAAAAGCTAAAACCAACAAATAACACTCTTTATTTAGAAAATAAAAACAAAAAATAGGAATTTTTTTCATCTTCATAGGTACCGAGATGCCAAAATTCTGGGAAAATTCAGGAAAATTATATGAACAAAAGAATATTATCAAAAAAGTTAATTTTAGCTTTTTTTTTCGGACTGTTATGTACCAAACCCTAAAGTGCATGCAAAGCCTCCTATATGATGAAATAAAACGACCTTACCAGAAATCTGTCTTTTGAGTGTTTTTCAGCATGTTAGGCACCAAAACGATAAATAATAAAGAACTCACTCTATATGGGAATCCAAAAGAAAATTACTGAAAATGTATCTTCTCAGTGTTTTACGTAGAAAAACGCAAAAACTCGTGTATATAAAGAAGTTTCTTAGATACCAAAATGCTGAAACTCATGAATAACAATTTTAATTGAGAAACAGAACAACCTTAGCAAATGCTGTATTTTGAGTGTTTTTCATATTCCTAGTTAGCAATACCCAAAATAGCATAAGAAACTAGCTTTATGAGCGAAAAAAATGACATTATCAGAAGTGTCTTTTAATTATTTTTGAGCGTGTTAGGCAATGAAGTACTAAAAAGCAGGGCAATCACATTACATGGGAATAAAACCAACTTTTTCCAAGAATTTGCCAATATGTGTTTTTGAGCTCCATACATACCAAACCGCTAAAACGCATGGAAAACAAACTTTATTGAGAAACAGAATAGCATTACCAAAAACATGTATTTTGAGTGTTTTTGATAATGTTATCTATAAAAACGCTTAAATACATGGAAAGAACCTTATGTTTGGGAAACGTAAGGACATTACGAGAAACGTGTATTATGAGTGTTTTTAAGTTTCTTAACTACCAAAAAGCTAAAACCCACAAATAACACTCGTTATTTAGAAAGAAATCAAAAAATAAAAAAAAATAAAAAAAAGATTTTCTTTCTTTTTTTTTCATTCACCTCCATAGGTACCGAGATGCCTAAATTCTAGGAAAAATTAGGGCAATTATATGATAAGAGATTTTTATAAAAAAGTTGATATTAGCTTTTTTTCGGACTGTTATGTACCAAACACTAAAGTGCATGCAAATTTCCATATGAGGAAATTAAACGACCTTACCAGAAATCTGTGTTTTGAGTGTTTTTCAGCATGTTAGGCACCAAAATGATAAATAATAAAGAACTCTATATGGCAAACCAAAAAAAAAAAATTACTAAAAACGTGTCTTCTCAGTGTTTTACGTAGAGAAACGCTAAAACGGATGCAAACCAACCAATATCAAGAACTAGAAAAACATTACCAAAAAGGTATATTTTGAGTGTTTTTGAGCTTGTTACCTACAAAAAAAAAACGCGAAAATTGATACAAAGCACTCTATATTGGGAAACAAAGGGACATTGCAAGAAAAGTTTATAATGAATGTTTTATAGTTCAAAAGAACCACAAGCCAAAAAACGCAAAAACTCGTGTATATGGAGAAGTCTCCTAGATACTAAAATGCTGAAACTCATGAATAGCACTCTTAATTGAGAAACAGAACAACTTTACTAAATGCGTGTATTTTGAGTGCTTTTCACATTCTTAGTTACCAAAATCCCAAATTGCATGTGAAACTAGCTTTATGTGGGGAAAAAAAATGACATTACCAGGAAAGTGTCTTTTGAGTGTTTTTGAGCGTGATAGGCAATAAAGCACTAAAAAGCAGGGGAATCACTTTACATGGAAATAAAATCAATTTTTATCAAGAACTTGCCTTTAAGTGTTTTGAGCTCCTTATATACCAAAACGCTAAAATACATGCAAAACACACTTTATGGAGAAAGAGAATAACATTACCAAAACATATATTTTGAGTGTTTTTGATCATGTTACCAATAAAAACGCTTAAATACATGCAAAGAACCCTATTTTTGGGAAACGAAAGGGCATGACGAGAAACGTGTATTATCAGTGTTTTTAAGATCATTATTTACCAAAAAGCTAAAAGCCACAAATAACACTCTTTATAGAGAAAAAATAAATAAATAAATACAATAAAATAAAAAAATACGATATTTTTTTCTTTCTTTTTAATCTTCACAGGTACCGAGATTCCAAAATTTGGGCAGAATTCAGGAAATTATGAGTCAATTATCAAAAAATTAATTTTAGCTTTTTTTTTTCGTACTGTTATATACCAAACCCTAAAGTGCATGCAAAGCCACCTATATGGGGAAATTAAACGTCTTTGCTAGAAAACTGTCTTATGAGTGTTTTTCAGCTTGTTAGGCACCCTATCGGTAAATAACATGCAAATCACTCTATATGGGAATCTAAAACAAAATTACTGAAAAAGTGTCTTTTCGGTGTTTTACATAGAAAAACGCTAAAACGGATGCAAACCAACCAATAAGAAGAAATAAAATAACATTACCAAAAAGGTACATTTTGAGTGTTTTTGAGCTTGTTACCTACAAAAAACGCGAAAATGGATGCAAAGCACTCCCTATTGGGAAACAAAAAGACATTACGAGAAACGTGTATAATGAGTGTCTTATTATTTTTGAGCAAAAAAACTTGTGGTTCAGAAGAACCACAAGGCAAAAAAACGCAAAAACTCGTGTATATAAGGAAGTTTCTTAGATACCAAAATGCTGAAACTCATGAATAACAATATTAATTGAGAAACAGAACAACCTTACCAAATGCGTATATTTTGAGTGTTTTTCACATTCTTAGCAAAACCCCAAATAGCACGCGAAACTATGTTGGAAAAAGAATGACATTACTAGATGTGTCTTTTGAGTGTTTTTGAGCGTGTTAGGCAATAAATCACACACACAAAAAAAAAAAAAAAAAAAAAAAAAAAAAAACAGGGCAATAACATTACATGGGAATAAAATCAACTTTTACCAAGAACTTGCCTTGAAGTGTTTTTGACCTCCTTACAAGCCAAAACGCTAAAACGCATGCAAAAAACTCCTTTATGGAGAAGCAGAATAACATTACTAAAAACATGTGTTTTAAGTGTTTTTAAGTGTTTTTAAGTGTTCCTTAAGTACCAAAACGTTAAAACCCAAAAATAACACTCTTTATAGAGAGAAAAAAAAATAAATAAAAAAATAGCTTTTTTTCATATTGATTTTCATAGGTACCAAAATGCCAAAATTCTGCCAAAATTCAGCGAATTTATGTGGAAAAAAGAACATTATCAAAAAAGTTAATTATAGCTCTTTTTTCGGATCTTTATGTACCAAACTCTAAAGTGCATGCCACCTATATAAGGAAGTTAAACGACTTTACCAGAAACCTGTCTTTTCAGTGTTTTTGAGCATGTTAGGCACCAAAACGATAAATAATATGGAAGTCAGTCAATATGTGAATCCAAAACAAAATTACTGAAAACGTGTCTTTTCAGTGTTTTACGTAGAAAAACGCTAAAACGGATGCAAACCAACAAATACGAAGAAATAGAATAACATTACCGAAAAGTGTTTTTGAGCTTTTTACCTACAAAAAACGCGCAAAAAGATGGAATGCACTCTATATTGGGAAGCAAAAGGACATTACGAGAAACGTGTATAATGAGTGTTTTATAGTTTCACAAGAACCACAAGGCAAAAAACGCAAAAACTCGTGTATATAGAGAAGTTTCTTACATACCAAAACGCTAAAACTCATGAATAACACTTTTAATTGAAAAACAGAACTACCTTACCAAATGTGTGTATTTTGAGTGTTTTTCACATTCTTAGTTACGAAAATCCCAAATTACATGCGAAACTAGCTTTATGTGGGAAAAAAATGACATTACCAGAAAAGTGTCTTTTGAGTGTTTTTGAGCGTTATATGCAACAAAACACTAAAAAGCAAAATAATCACATTACACTGGAATAAAACCAAAATTTACGAAGAACTTGCCTTTAAGTTTTTTTTAACTCCTTACATACCAAAACGCTAAACGCATGGAAAACAACCTTTATGGAGAAACAGAATAACATTACCAAAAACATGTATTTTGAGTGTTTTTGATCATGTTACCTATAAAATCGCTTAAATACATGCAAAGAACCCTATGTTTGTGAAACGAAAGGACATTACGAAAATCGTGTATTATGAGTATTTTTAAGTTCCTTAAGTACCAATAATCTAAAACCCACAAATAACACTCTTTATTGAGAAAAAAACAATAAAAAAATAGATTTTTTTTGTTATTCATCTTCATAGGTACCGACATGCCAAAATTCTGAGAAAATTCAGGGAAATTATGTGAAAAAAACAAAAAAAAAAATAATTCTAGCTTTTTCCGGAGTTATGTACGAAACCCGGAAGTGCATGCAAAGCCACCTATATGGGGAAAATTACACGACTTTACAAGAAACGTGTCTTTGGGTGTTTTCAGCAATTTCAACAATATTACTGAAAACGTGTTTTTTCAGTTTTAGCGTAGAATGCTAAAACGGATGCAAACCAACCAATAAGAAGAAATAGAATAACATTACAAAAAAGTTGAGTGTTTTTGAGCTTGTTGCCTACAAAAAACGCAAAAATGAATGCAAAGAAGTCTATATTGGGAAACAAAAGTATATTACAAGAAAATTGTATAATGAATGTTTTAATAGTTTTCAAAAACCATAAGGCAAAAAACGCAAAAACTCGTCTATATGGAGATTTTCTTAGATACCAAAATGCTGAAATTCATGAATAACACTTGTAATTGAGAAACAGAACAACCTTACCAAATGAGTGTATTTGAGTGTTTTTCGCATTCTTAGTTACCAAAATCCGAAATTACATGCGAAACTAGCTTTATGTTGGAAATAAATGACATTACCAGAAAAAAAAGTGTCTTGAGTGTTTTTGAGCTTGTTAGGCAATAAAGCACAAAAAAGCAGGGCAATGACATTACATGGGAATAAAACCAACATTTACCAAGAACTTGTCTTTAAGTGCTTTTCAGCTCCTTACATACTAAAATGCTAAAATGCATGCAAAACACCCTTTATTGAGAAACAAAATAACATTACGAGAAACATGAATTTTCAGTGTTTTTGATCTCTTACGTATAAAAACGCTTAAATACATGCAAAGAACCCTATGTTTGGGAAACGAAAGGACATTACGAGAAACGTGTATTATGAGTGTTTTTAAGTTCCATGAGTACGAAAAGAGTTAAAACCCACAAATAACAGTCTTTATAGAGAAAATAAATAAATAAATTAAATTTAGGATTTTTTTTTTGTTATTTATCTTCATAGGTACCGAGATGCCAATATTCTGGCAAAATTTAGGGAAATTATTTGAAAAAATAATATTTTGAAAAAAGTTAATTTTAGCTTTTTTTTTTGGACTGTTATGTACCAAACCCTAAAGTGTATGCAAAGCCACCTACATGAGGAAATTAAACGACTTTACCAGATACCTGTCTTTTGATTTTTTTTCGGCAAGTTAGGCACCAAAACGATAAATAATATGGAAGTCACTCTTTATGGGAATCCAAAACAAAATTACTGAAAACGTGTCTTTTTTAGTGTTTTACTTAGAAAAACATTGAAACGGATGCAAACAAACCAATATGAAGAAACAGAATCATATTACTAAAAAGTTATATTTTGAGTGTTTTTGAGCTTGTTACCTACAGAAAACGCGAAAATAGTTGCAAAGCACTCTATATTGGGAAAGAAAAGGACATTACGAGAAACGTGTATAATGAGTGTTTTATAGTTTCACAAGAACAACAAGGCAAAACACGCAAAAACTCGTGTATATGGAGATGTTTCTTAGATACCAAAATGCTGAAATTCATGAAGAACAATCTTAATTGAGAAACAGAACAACCTTACCAAATGGGTGTATTTTGAATCTTTTTAACATTCTTACTTAGCAAAACCCCAAATTGCATGCAAAACTAGCTTTGTGTGAAAAAAAATATTACCAGAAAATTGTCGAGTTTTTTTGAGCGTGTTAGGCAATAAAGCACTAAAAAGCAGGGCAATCACATTACATGGGAATAAAACCAACTTTTACCAGTAACTTGCCTTTAAGTGTTTTTAAGCTCCTTACATACGAGAACGCTAAAACGCATACAAAACAAGTATTTTGAGTCTTTTGTAAGATTGTTACGTAAAAAAAACGCCTAAATGAATCGGAAATATCGTATATGGGAAAAATTAAAAGATATTACGAGAAACGTGTTTTATGAGTGTTTTTGATTTTCGTGGTATCAAAAGGGTAAAACGCATGAAAAACACTCTATATGGAGAAACAGAACAATACTGCCAAAAAAAAGAAAAGTGCATTTTGAGTGTTATGACATTGTTAGTTACCAAAAAGCCAAAACTCATGCAAAGACCCATATATAGATATATGAAACGACTCAAAAACACTCAAAATATACCTTTTTGGTAATGTTTTTTTCTATTTCTTGATATTGGTTGGTTTGCATCCATTTTAGCGTTTTTCTACGTAAAACACTGGGAACACACGTTTTCAGTAATTTTGTTTTGGATTCCCATATAAAGTGAGTTCCTTATTATTGATCATTTTGGTGCTTAACATGCTGAAAACACTGAAAAGACAGATTTCTGGTAAGGTCGTTTCATTTCCTTATATAGGAGGCTTTGCATGCAGTTTAGGGTTTGGTACATAACAGTCCGAAAAAAAAGCTAAAATCAACTTTTTTGATAATATTCTCTTATCATATAATTGCCTTGAATTTTCCCAGAATTTTGGCATTTCGGTACCTATGAAGATGAATAAAAATAAATTAAAAAATCCAATTTTTTTATTATTTTATTTATTTCTTTTTTTTCCAAATAAAGAGTGGGTTTTATGTTTTTGGTACTTAAACTTAAAAACACTCATAATATACGTTTCTCGTAATGTCCTTTTGTTTCCCAAACATAAGGTTCTTTGCATGCATTTAAGCGTTTTTAGAGATAACATGATCAAAAATACTCAAAATACATGTTTTTGGTAATTTTATTCTTTTTCATTATAAAGTGTATTTTGCTTGCGTTTTAGTGTTTTGGTATATAAGGAGCTCAAAAAGACTTAAAGGCAAGTTCTTATTAAAAATTTGTTTTATTGAAATGTAATGTGATTGCCCTGCTTTTTAGTGTTTTATTGCATATCAGGCTCAAAAACACTCAAAAGACTTTTTTCTGGTAATGTCATTTTTTTCTCACATAAAGCTTGTTTCGCATGCAATTTGGGGTTTTGGTAACTAAGAATGTGAAAAGCTCTTAAATTACACGCATTTAGTAAGGTTGTTCTGTTTCTCAATTAGGAATGTTATTCATGAGTTTCAGCATTTTAGTATCTCGGAAACTTCTCTATATCCAGAAGTTTTTGCGTTTTTTGCCTTTTGGTTCTTTTGAACTATAAAACACTCATTATACACTTTTCTTGCAATGTCCTTTTATTTCCTAATATAGAGTGCTTTGCATCAATTTTCGTGTTTTTTATAGGTAACAAGCTCAAAAACACTCAAAATATACCTTTCTGGTATGTTTTTCTATTATTTTTAAATTGGCTGGTTTGTATACGTTTTAGCGTTTTTCTACGTAAAACATTGAGAAGACACTTTTTCAGTAGTTTTGTTTGGATTCCCATATAGAGTGAGTTCCTTATTTATTTATCGTTTTGGTGCCTAACATTCTGAAAAACACTCAAAAGACAGATTTCTTTTAAGGTCGTTTAATTTCCTCATATAGGAGGCTTTGGATGCACTTTAGGGTTTGGTACATAACAGGCCGAAAAAAAAGCTAAAATTAACTTTTTTGATAATATTCTTTTATCACATAATTGCCCTGAATTTTCCCAGAATTTTGGCATCTCCGTACCTATGAAGATAAATAAAGAAAAAAAAAATCTTATTTTTTAATTTTTTATTGATTTATTTATTTTTTTCTCAATAAAGAGTGTTATTTGTGGGATTTATCTTTTTGGTACTTAAGGAACTTAAAAACACTCATAATACACGTTTCTCGTAATGTCCTTTTGTTTCCCAGACATAAGGTTCTTTGCATGTATTTAAGCGGTTTTATAGATAACATGATCAAAAACACTCAAAATACAAAGTTTTTGTAATGTTATTCTGTTTCTCCATAAAGTGTGTTTTGCATGCGTTTTATCAGTTTTTTATATAAGGAGCTCAAAAACACTTAAAGCCAAGTTCTTGGTAAAAAATGGTTTTATTCCAGTGTAATGTGATTGTCCTGCTTTTGAGAGCTTTATTACCTATTACGTTGAAAAACACTCATAAGACACTTTTCTGGTAAAGTCGTTTTTTTCCCCACAAAGCTATTTTTTGCATGTAATTTGGTGTTTTTGGTAACTAAGAATGTGAAAAGCACTCAAAATACACGCATTTAGTAAGGTTATTCTGTTTCTCAATTAAGAGTGTTATTTATGAGTTTCAGCATTTTGGTATAAAAGAAATCTCTCCATATACACGAGTTTTTGCGTTGTGGTTCTTTTGAAGTATAAAACACTCATTATACACTTTTCTTGCAATGTCCTTTTGTTTCCCAATATAGAGTGCTTTTGCTTTCTTGTTTTTGTAGGTAAAAAGCTCAATAACATTCAAAATATACTTTTTTGGTAACGTTTTTCTATTTCTTGATATTGGTTGGTTTGCATCCGTTTTAACGTTTTTCTACGTAAAACACTGAGAAGACACGTTTTCAGTAACTTTGTTTTGGATTCTCATATAGAGTGAGTTCCTTATTATTTATCGTTTTTGTGTCTAACATGCTTAAAAACACACAAAACACAGATTTCTGGTAAGGTCGTTTAATTTCCTCATATTGGAGGCTTTGCATGCACTTTAGGGTTTAGTACATAACAGTCCGAAAAAAAGAAAAGCTGAAATTAACTTTTTTGATAATATTCTTTTATCACATAATTGCCCTGAATTTTCCCAGAATTTTGGCATCTCGGTACTTATGAAGATGAATAACAAAAAAAAAAAAAAAAAAAAATCCTATTTATTTTATTTTTTTATTTTTTATTTTCTAAATAAAGAATGTTATTTGTGGGTTTTAGCTTTTTGGTACTTAAGGAACTTATAAATACACTCATAATACACGTTTCTCGTAATGTCCTTTTGTTTCCCAAACATAATGTTCTTTGCATGTACTTAAGCGCTTTTTATAGATCACATGATCAAAAACACTGAAAATACATGTTTTTGGTAATGTTATTCTGTTTCTCCATAAAGTTTGTTTTGCATGCGTTTGAGTGGTTTGGTATATAAGGGGTTAAAAAATACTTAAAGGCAAATTCTTCGTAAAAGTTGGTTTTATTCTCATGTAATGTGATTATTCTGCTTTTTATTGCTTTGTTGTATATCACGCTCAAAAACACTCAAAAGACACTTTTCTGGTAATGTCATTTTTTTCCCAAATGATGCTAGTTTCGCATGTAATTTGGCAATTTTGTAACTAAGAATGTGAAAAAAACTCAAAATACACAATTTGGTAATGTAGTTTCGTTTATCGATTAAAAGTGTTATTCATGCATTTCATCATTTTGGTATGTAAAAATTTCTCTATATACACGAGTTTTTGCGTTTATTGCCTTGTGGTTCTTTTAAAACTATAAAACACTCATTATACACGTTTCTCGTAATGTCCTTTTGTTTCCTAATATAGAGTGCTTTACATCCATTTTTGCATTTTTTGTAGGTAACAAGCTCAAAAACACTCAAAATATATTTTTTTGGTAATGGTATTCTATTTCTTCATATAGGATGGTTTGCATCCGCTTTAGCATTTTTCTACGTAAAACACCGAAAAGACACGTTTTCAGTAATTTTGTTTTGGATTCACATATTGACTGATTTTCATATTATTTATCGTATTGGTGCCTAACATGATGAAAAACACTGAGAAGACAGGTTTCTGGTAAAGTCGTTTAACTTCCCTATATAGGTGGCTTTGCATGCATTTTAGGTTTTGGTACATAACAATCAGAAAAAAAAAAAAAACTATAATTAACTTTCACGATAATGCTCTTTTTTCATATAAATTCCCTGAATTTTGGCAAAATTTTTGGCAATTCGGTACCTATGAAGATGAAAAAAAAAAAAAATCCCAATTTTTTATTTTTTCATTTATTAATATTTTTTTGTAAAACGTGTTATTTGTGGGTTTTAGCTTTTTCGTACTGAAGGAACTTAAAAAACACTCATAATAGACATTTCTCGTAATGTCCTTTCGTTTTCCAAACATAAGGTTCTCTTTGCATGTATTTAAGCGTTTTTATAGATAGCATGATCAAAAACACTCAAAATACATGTATTTGGTAATGTTATTCTTTTTCTTCATAAAATGTATTTTACATGCGTTTTAGCGTTTTGGTATGTAAGGAGCTCAAAAACACTTAAGGGCAAGTTCTTGGTAAAATTTTGTTTTATTCCCATGTAATGTGATTGCCCTGGCTTTTAGTGCTTTATTGCGTAACACGCTCAAAAACACTGAAAAGACATGCAAAGCCTCCCATATGAGGAAATTAAAGACCTTACCAGAAATCTGTCTTTTGAGTGTTTTTCAGCATATTAGGCACCAAAACGATAAATAATAAGGAACTCACTCTATTTGGGAATCGAAAAGAAAATTACTGAAAACATGTCTTCTCAGTGTTTTACGCAGAAAAACGCTAAAACTGATACAAACCAACCAATATGAAGAAGCAGAAAAACATTACCAAAAAAATGTATATTTTGAGTGTTTTTGAGCTTGTTACCTACAAAAAAAAAACGCAAAAATGGATACAAAGCACTCTATATTGGGAAACAAAGGGACATTGCGAGAAAAGTGTATAATGAATGTTTTATAATAAAAAAAAAAAAAAAACACAAGGCAAAAAACGAAAAAAACTCGTGTATATGGAGAAGTTTCCTATATACCAAAATGCTGAAACTCATGAATAACACTTAATTGAGAAACAGAGCAACCTTACTAAATGCGTGTCAAAAACACTAAAAGGCAAGTTCTTCGTAAAAGTTGGTTTTATTCCCATGTAATGTGAATGCCCTGCTTTTTAGTGCTTTATTGCCTAACACGCTCAAAAACACTCAAAGACACTTTTCTGGTAATGTCATTCTTTTTCCACATAAAAGCTAGTTTCGCATGGAATTTGGGGTTTTGGTAACTAAGAATGTAAAAAAACACTCAAACTACACGCATTTAGTAAGGTTGTTCTGTTTCTTGATTAAGAGTGTTATTCATGAGTTTCAGTATTTTGGTATCTTAGAAACTTCTCCATACAGTCGAGTTTTTGCGTTTTTTGCCTTGTGATTCTGGTGAAACTATAAAACACTCATTATATACGTTTCTCGTTATGTCATTTTTTTTCCTTATATAGAGTGCTTTGCATCCATTTTCGCGTTTTTTTTTTATTTAACAATCTCAAAAACACACAAAATATACTTTTTTTGGTAATGTTATTCTATTTCTTCATATTAGTTTGGTTTGCATCCGTTTTAGCGTTTTTCTACGTAAATCTTTTAAAAGACACGTTTTCAGTCATTTTCTTTTGGATTTACATATAGAGTGACTTTCATATTATTTATCGTTTTGGTGCCTAACATGCAGAAAAACACTCAAAAGACAGGTTTCTTGTAAAGTCATTAAATTTCATCAGATAGGTGGCTTTGCATACACTTTTTGGTTTGGAACATAACTCCGAAAAAAAAGTTAAAATGAACTTTTTCGGTAATGTTTTTTCCACATAATTTCCCTGAATTTTGGCAGAATTTTGACATCTTGGTACCTATCAACATCAATAACAAAAAAATAAAAATGCTATTTTTTTATTTATTTTTTTCTCTATAAAGAGTGTTATTTGTAGGTTTTAACGTTTTGGTACTTAAGGAACTTAAAAACATTCACAATACACATTTTTCGTAATATCCTTTCGTTTCCAAAATATGGGGATCTTTGCATGTATTTAAGTGTTTTTATAGGTAACATGATAAAAAACACTCAAAACACATATTTTTGGTAATGTTATTCTGCTTCTCCATAAACGAGTGTTTTCCATGCGTTTTAGCGATTTGGTATGTAAGGAGCTGAAAAACACTTTAAGGCAAGTTCTTGGTAAAAGTTGGTTTTATTCCAATGTAATATGATTGCCCTGCTTTTTAGTGTTTTATTGCCTAACACGCTCAAAAACACTGAAAAGATACTTATGGTAATGTCATTTTTTTCCCACATAAAGCTAGTTTCGCATGCTATTTAGAGTTTTGGAAAAGAATATGAAAAAACACTCAAAATACACGCATTTGGTAATGTTTTTCTGTTTCTCAATTAAGATTTTTATTCATGAGTTTCAGCATTTTGGTATCTAAGAAACGTCTTTATATACACGAGTTTTTGCGTTTTTTGCCTTGTGGTTCTTGTGAACCACAAGTACTTCAGCCCGAAAATAATAAGACACTCATTATACATGTTTCTCGTAATGTCCTTTTTTTTTTTTTTTTCCAATAGAGAGTACTTTGCATCCATTTTCGCGTTTTTTGTAGATAACAAGCTCAAAAACACTCAAAATATACCTCTTTGGTAATGTTATTCTATTTCTTCATATTGGTTGGTTTTCATCTGTTTTAGCGTTTTAGTAAGTAAGTAAGTAAGTAAGTAAGTAAGCTTTATTGTCACATTGAATTACATACAACATGAAAATCTTCTTGGCTTGCTCAGTAGCTCATCCACATAATATAATATAATATACTAAAAATAATACATCATTAAAAATACACACTCATACACATAAAACAAAAGTTAGCGGGAAGCAAAGGAATTGAAGAGATCTATACTCTTAGGAATAAAGGTATTTTTAAATCTAGTAGTTTGCAGCTTTGGGAGGGCAAGTCTTTTACCAGATCTCAGGAACTTGTATTGGCAGTGCAGTGGATGCTGGACATCATTCATAATTTTATTTAGTTGTTTTATCACCATCATAATATATATATATCATCTAGGGAATCAGTTCTAGCTTTAAGTTTACCAGCGTTCTTTACAATTCTTTTGAGTTTATTTCTATCTTTACATGTTAAGGATCCATACCATACTGTAATAGCAAAGCTCAAAATGGATTAAATTACTGATTTATAAAATAGTGATAATATTGATTGATCTATATGGATGTTTTTCAATATTCTTAGAAAATTAATTCTCTGTTTACATTTTTTGTATAATTTAATTGTATTTGAAGATCCTGTTAATTTGTCATCAATTATTACGCCAAGATATTTATATTCATGTACTCTTTCAACTTGCTCATTGGCTATGACTAGTGGATCTGGAATTGTGTTAATTGTACGGAAATCAATTATCATTTCTTTTGTTTTCTTTACATTTAGATTTAAAAAAGTTATTATTGCACCATGTAACAAAGTCTTCAACTTGCTTCAGGAACTCTCGTGAATCATCATTATTGATTTTTCCCACTATTGCCGTGTCATCTGCATATTTAATTATAGAACAACTTTTATATTTACTTCTGCAGTCATTTGTGTACAATACAAAAAGTAGTGGAGCCAGAACACAACCTTGGGGTGCCCCTGTATTTGTTATAGCAATGTCTGATTTAACATTTTTAAGTTTTGTATATTGTGAACGCATTGTTAGGTAACTATGTATCCATTTAATGAGTTTTCTGTTTACATTTAATGCTAGTAACTTTTGTAACAATATGTGGGATTGGATGGTGTTAAAAGCGCTACTAAAATCTATAAAAAGAATGCGAACCTGTGTATTTCGATTCTCTAAGTGTTCATGGATAGGGTGAAGTAACGTTAATATAGCATCTTGAACACATCTGTTTTCACAATAAGCAAATTGAAAGTTATCTCGCTCTGAGTCTAAATATTTACAGAGATGTGGTTTTACATTGTGCTCCAAACATTTCATAAGAATTGGGGTTAGTGCGACAGGTCTTAAATCATTTAGCTCTTTTGGGTTGTTGGTTTTAGGCACTGGAATAACTTCAGATTTCTTCCACACATCTGGAATTACGGACTGATCAAGTGAAGCTTGGTAAAGTTTACAAACTGGATTAACAAGTTGTTCTGCACAGTTTTTCAATAACCTTGAACCTATACCATCTGGACCACCAGCTTTACCACACTTAATTCGTTTCAAAGAGCGTCTTGTATCTTCTTCTGTGATAGTTATATGGTCTGACTCAATACTATTTGCAAGTGACATAATATTGTTACATTCTTCATTAAAATCATGGATATCAAATCTAGAGTAAAAAGAATTTATTTAATTTACATATTCTTGAGGATTTGACGGGTCTATTCTCTGTTTTCTCTACGTAAAACACCGAAAAGATACGTTTTCAGTAATTTTGTTTTCGATTCCGAAAGAATATTGCCAGAATTTTGGCATCTTAGTACCTATGAAGATGAATAAAAAAAAAAATAAATAAATAAAAAATAATAATAATTTTTTTATTTTTTTTTCTTTATAAAGAGTGTTATTTGTGGGTTTTAGTTTTTTTTGGTACTTAAGGAACCTAAAAACACTCAATACACGTTTCTCGTAATGTCCTTTCGTTCCCAAAAAATAGGGTTCTTTGCATGTATTTAAGCGTTTTTATGGGTAACATGATCAAAAACACTCAAAATACATGTTTTTGGTAATGTTCTTCTGTTTCACCATAAAGTGTATTTTGCATGCGTTTTAGTGTTTTGGTATATAAAGAGCTCAAAAACACTTAAAGTCAAGTTCTTGTTAAAAATTGGTTTTATACCAATGTAATGTTTTTGCCCAGCTTTTTAGTGCTTTATTGCCTAACACGCTCAAAAACACTGAAAAGACATTTTTTCTGGTAATGTCATTTTTTTCCCACATAAAGCTGGTTTCGCATGCAATTTGGGGTTTTGGTAACTAAGAATGTGAAAAACACTCAAAATACACGTATTTAGTAATATTGTTCTGTTTCTCAATTAAGAGTGTTGTTCCAGAGTTTCAGCATTTTAGAATGTAAGAAACTTCTCTATATAAACGAGTTTTTACGTTTTTTGCCTTGTAGTTCTTGTGAAACTATAAAACACTCATTATACACGTTTCTCGTAATGTCCTTTTGCTTCCCAATATAGAGTGCTTTCCATCCATTTTCGCGTTTTTTGTAGGTAACAATTTCAAAAACACTCAAAATATACCTTTTAGGTAATGTTATTTTATTTCTTCATATTGGTTGGTTTGCATCCGTTTTAGCGTTTTTCTACGTAAAACACGGAAAAGACACGTTTTTAGTAATTTTGTTTTGGATTCCCATATAGATTGATTTCCATGTTATTGATCGTGTTGGTTCCTAAGATGCTGAAAAACACTCATAAGACCGTTTTTTCGCAAAGACGTTTAATTTACCCTTACAGGTGGCTTTGCATTCACTTTACGGGTTTGGTACATAACAGTCCGAAAAAAAGCTAAATTTAACTTTTTTGATAATGTTCTTATTTTACATAATATCCTGAATTTTGCCAGAATTTTGGCATATTGGTACCTGTAAAGATGAATAAGAAAGAAAAAAAAATATCGTATTTTTTTTGTTTGTTTATTGTTTCTCAATAAAGAGTGTTATTTGTGGCTTTTAGCTTTTTGGTAATTAATGAACTTAAAAACACTCATAATACACATTTCTCGTAATCTCCTTTCGTTTCCCAAAAATAGTGTTTTTTTCATTGTATTTAAGCGTTTTTATTGGTAACATGATCAAAAACACTCAAAATACATGTTTTTGTTAATTATATTCTGTTTCACCATAAAGTGTGTTTTGCATGCGTTTTAGTGTTTTGGTATATAAGGAGTTCAAAAACACTTAAAGGCAAGTTCTTGGTAAAAATTCGTTTTACTCCAATGTAATGTGATTGCCCTCCTTTTTAGTACTTTATTGCCTATCACGCTCAAAAACACTCAAAAGACACTTTTCTGGTAAATCATTTTTTTTTCCCACAAATCTATTTTCGCATGCAATTTGGGGTATTGGTAACTAAGAATGTTAAAAGCACTCAAAATACACGCATTTAGTAAGGTTGTTCTGTTTCTCAATTAAGAGTGTTATTCATGAGTTTCAGCATTTTGGTATCTAGGAAATCTCTCCATATACACGATTTTTCCGTTTTTTGCTTTGTGGTTCTTTTGAACTATAAAACACTCATTATACACTTTTCTTGCAATGTCCTTTTGTTTCCCAATATAGAGTGCTTTGCATCAATTTTCAAGTTTTTTGTAGGTAAAAAGCTCAAAAACACTCAAAATATACGTTTTTGGTAACGTTTTTCTATTTCTTGATATTGGTTGGTTTCCATCCGTTTTAACGTTTTTCTACGTAAAACACTGAGAAGACACGTTTTCAGTAACTTTGTTTTGGATTCCCATATAGAATGAGTTCCTTGTTATTTATCGTTTTGGTGTATAACATGCTAAAAAACACTGAAAACACAGATTTCTGGTAAGGTCGTTTAAATTCCTCATATTGGAGGCTTTCCATGCACTTTAGTGTTTGGTACATAATAGTCCGAATAAAAAAGAAGCTGAAATTAACTTTTTTAATAATATTCTTTTATCACATAATTGCCCTGAATTTTCCTAGAATTTTGGCATCTCGGTACCTATGAAGATAACAAAAAAAAAAAATAATAATAATAATTTTCTTTATTTTTTTTATTTGTTTTTATTTTCTAAATAAAGAGTGTTATTTGTGGGTTTTAGCTTTTTGGTACTTAAGGAACTTAAAAAAAAAACACTCATAATACACGTTTCTCGTAATGTCCTTTTCTTTCCCAAACATAATGTTCTTTGCATATACTTAAGCGATTTTATAGATAACATGATCAAAAACACTGAAAATACATGTTTTTCGTAATATTATTCTGTTTCTCCATAAAGTTTGTTTTTCATGCGTTTTAGCTGTTTCGTATATAAGTTGTTAAAAAACACTTTAAGGCAAATTCTTCGTAAAAGTTGGTTTTATTCCCATGTAATGTGATCGTTCTGCTTTTTAATGCTTTGTTGCATATCACGCTGAAAAACACTCAAAAGACACTTTTCTAGTAATGTCATTTTTTTCCCACATGAAGCTTGTTTCGCATGTAATTTGGCATTTTCGTAACTAAGAATGTGAAAAACATTCAAAATACAGAATTTCGTAAGGTAGTTCTGTTTATCGATAAAAAGTGTTATTCATGCATTTATTCATTTCGGTATGTAAGAAATTTCTCTATATACACAAGTTTTTGCGTTTATTGCCTTGTGGTTGTTTTAAAACTATAAAACACTTATTATACACGTTTCACGTAATGTCCTTTTGTTTCCTAATATAGAGTGCTTTACATCCATTTTTTGCATTTTTTGCATTAATAAGCTCAAAAACACTCAAAATATATCTTTTTGGTAATGTTATTTTATTTCTTCATATAGGATGGTTTGTATCCGCTTTAGCGTTTTTCTACGTAAAATACTGAAAAGACACGTTTTCAGTAATTTTCTCTTGGATTCACATATTGACTGACTTCCATATTATTTATCGTTTTGGTGCCTAACATGCTGAAAACACTGAAAAGACAGGTTTCTAGTAAAGTCGTTTAACTTCCCTATATAGGTGGCTTTGCATGCACTTTAGGGTTTGATACGAGTACATAACAATCCGAAAAAAAAGCTATAATTAACTTTTATGATAATGTTCTTTTTTCCACATAAATTAACTGAATTTTGGTAGAATTTTGGCATCTTGGTTCCTATGAAGATGAATAACAAAAAAAAAAGTCCCATTTTTAAATTTTTTTATTTATTATTTATTTTTTTAAAGAGTGTTATTTGTGGGTTTTAGCTTTTTGGTACTGAAGGAACTTTAAAATCACTTATAATACACGTTTCTCGTAATGTTGTTTCGTTTCCCAAACATAAGGTTCTTTGCATGTATTTAAACGCCAAAATGCATGCAAACCACAATATAAAGGGAACAATAAAGATGTCTAGAATCGCGTCTTTTGAGTATTTATGGAGTGGCGGTGACGTAGAATCACGAATCCTATGTTAAATTGCCTATATTTTTTTTTTCATTAAAAATGCATTTAATCAGGAAGGATAGACCAACAATTTTTTCTATATATTGTTTTTTTTCATGTAAAATGCTAAAAAAAAATATATTTCTACGAAAAATATTTAAAAAAAATGTTATAACATATTTAAAAAAAAACAAACTCCAAACAAAAATTTTGATAGCACATTTTTTTGTCTTATATAGTTTAAAAAGCTGCAATAGCCTGTATATGTGTAACAGGAATAGTAACGATCATTTTTACATCCGAAAATTCGCTACTTTGAGATATGAAGCGATAATGTTTAAAGGGGTACTATAATTCATTTATTGCAGCTAGGGACGTAAAATTCACATGATATAAACATCAGGATATGTTGAAAATTTGAAAACGAAACGATATTTCCAGAAACATGTATTTTTTAGTATTCATAAGCGTGTTAGTCACCAAAACGCTAAAAAAAAAAAACATGGAAAACTCCGACTATGGGAAAACCAAACATCATTAGCAAATACGTGTCTACTAAATGGGATAAGAAACGACATTTCCAGAAACATGTGTTTTGAGTGTTTATGAGTGTTCTAGGCAACAAAACGCTTAAAAGAATGGTAAGGACCTTGTAAGAGAAAACAAAACATTACAAAACACTTGATTTATGAGTATTTTTGAGCTACTTACATACCATATCGTTAAAACGCATACAAAACAGCCTTTATGGAAACACAGAACAACTTTACCAAAAACGTGTTTTCGGAATGTTTTTGGGATATTTTACGTAGAAAAACGCCAAAATGTATGGAAAATACCATATACCATGGAAACGTGTATTATGAGTATTTTTAAGTTTTTTTTTTATATTAAAAACACTAAAACTAAAAATATCATTCTAAATGGAAAAAAAAAAAAAATAACATTACAATGAACGTGTGTTTTGATTGTATTTCATATTGTTAGTTACCAAATCGCCAAAATGAGTGTAAATCACCCTTTATGGGGAAAGAAGACGACACATACAGAAAGGTGTGTTTTGAATGTTTATGAGCGTGTTATGGACATAAACGAAAAAAAAAGGACGTAGGAAGATCCCTATACGGGAAAAAGAAATAATATTTCCAAAAACACTAATACAACTAAAACAACTAAAACAACAATCCCCAAAAATACGTTTCTTTTGAGTGTTTATGAGCTAAATACTTACCAAGTAAACACGCTTTATGGAGATACAGAACAACTTTAATAAAACACGTGTATTTTTAGTGTTTTCAGTTTTATACCTAGAAAAAAAACAAATGCATATATGGGGAAACGAAAAGACATTTCGAGAAACTTGTATTATGAGTGTTAGCGTTTTGGTATGGAAGGAGCTCAAAAATAATAAAAAGATAATTTTTTGGATTTTTTTTTTTCGTTTTCTTGCTTAACGCAGTTATAAACACTGATAAGACAAGTTCTGGAAATGTCGTTCTGTTTCATCATCAATGGTGTTTGGCATGTCTTTCAGTGTTGTGGTACCTACACGTTTCTCGTAGTGTTCTTTAGTTTCCCTAAGAAGGAAAAAAAAATAAAAATAACATTACAATGAACGTGTGTTTTGATTGTATTTCATATTGTTAGTTACCAAATCGCCAAAATGAGTGTAAATCACCCTTTATGGGGAAAGAAGACGACACATACAGAAAGGTGTGTTTTGAATGTTTATGAGCGTGTTATGCACATAAACGAAAAAAAAAAGGACGTAGGAAGATCCCTATACGGGAAAAAGAAATAATATTTCCAAAAACACTAATACAACTAAAACAACTAAAACAACAATTCCCAAAAATTTCGTGCATTTTGTCTTTTTTTACGTAACAATTTTTAAAACACTCAAAATACACGTTTTTTTGGTAATGATCTTGTTTTTCTCCATAAAGGGTGTTTTGCCTGCGTTTTAGCGTTTTGGCTAAAAACTTTCAAAGGCAAGTTTCTCGTAATGTTGTTTTGTTTTCCCATATAGTGTGTTTTCCATGATTTTTAGGGTTTTGGTGCCTAACTCATAAATACTCTAAACACACGTTTCTTGTAATGTCACTTCATTTCCCCATACAATAGGCTTTGCACGCATTTTGGTGATTTCACAGCTAACAATTTGAAACTATAGCGTTTTGTTACGTAAGAAGTTAAGAAATCCTCAGAAGACACTTTTTTTTTTCATAATTTTGTTCTATTTTATAATGAAGTGTGATTTCTTGGCTTTTTTTTAATGTTTTGGTGCGTAACACGGTGAAAAATACTCAAAAGAAACATTTTTCGTAATGTTTCTTTTTTTTTTTATTTAGGGAGTTTTGCAGACATTTTCGCCTTTTGGTACCTAACAATATTAAACACGGAAAATACCTTTTTTTTTTGTGTGTGTGTGTGTGTGTAATATTATTCTGTTTCTTAAATATGAGTAGTGCTTTGGTACCTAAGAAGGTCAATAACACTTATAATACACGTTTCTCGTAATGTTCTTTAGTTTCCCCATGAATTATATTTTTCATGCATTTTGTCTTTTTCTAAGTAACAATTAAAGAAAAAAAAACACTCAAAATACATGTTTTTGGTAATGATCTCTTCATGCATTTTACCATATTCATACCTAAAACGAAGACATTCATAATACAAGTTTCTCGTAATGTCTTCTCGTTTCATGATAGAGTACTTCTGTATGAATTTTCTACATAAGAAGATGAAAAACACTCAAAATACACGTTTTTGATAAAGTGATAGTGTTTCTCGATTTTTTTTTGTGTGTGTTTTAGCGTTTTGGTACATAAGAAGTTAAAAAAAAAAAACACTGAATGTATACGTTCAAAGTATTTCTTTTTTTTTTTTTCCATAGAGGGTGCTTTATATGCTTTTTATCGTTTTGGTGCTTAGAACGCTCATAAACACTGAAAAAAAAAAAAAAACATTTCTGGAGGTCTCGTTTTATTTTTCCATATTGGATGCTTTGCACGGATTTTGTCCTTTACGTATCTAAGAATGTTAAATACACTCGAAATGCATGTTTTTGGTAAAGTTGTTATGTTTCTCTATTTTGAGATTTTTAGGTACAAAAAAATGCTGAAACGCATGAATAGTACTCTCTATCGAGAAATACAAGAGAATTACCAAAAACGTGCATTTTTTTAGGTTTTTCCACATTATTAGGGACCAAAACGCCAAAATGCATGCAAAACAACTATATTGAGGAAATTAGACAACACCAGAAACGTGTCTTTTGAGAGTTTTTGAGGCACTAATACGCTAAAAATTATAAAAAGCACTCTATATGGAAAACAAAACATTACGAAAATAGTGTATTTTGTGAGTTTTTCACCTTGTTAGGTAAAAACACCAAAATGAATCGAAATCCTTTGATATGTGGAAACGAAAAATAACATAACGAATAACATATAATATAAAAATAACATTACGAATAACGTATCTTTTCAGTGTCTTTGAGCTTTTTATGTAATAAAAAGCATGTGTTTTAACACATGCAAAACACCCTTTATGGAGAAAGAAAATAGTGTTTTGTGTGTTTTCTGCTTATTACGTAGAAAATCGCCAATATGCACACAAAGTATTTATTACGAAAAACGTGTATTAGAAGTGTTTTTTGAAGTTTTTGGATACTCCCCAAAAAATGCAAGAGTCATTCTATATGGAGAAAGAGATCAATATTACCAAGAACGTTTATTTTCAGTGTTTATCAAATTATGAGTTATTAAAACGCAAAAATGCATGCAAAGCCTCTTATATTAGGAAGGAAAACATCATTACAAATATATTTTTTTTCATGTTATGCACCAATCAGCAAAAAAAAAAAAAAAAAAAATGCAAGCACTTTATATAGGAAAACAAACAACATGCCAAAATCGTGCCTTCTGTGTTTCTTTCAGCTAGATACGTACCAAAACGCTAAAACGCATGCAGAACACCCTTTATGTAAAAAGATGATAACATTGCCCAAAACAAGTATTTTGAGTGTTTTTGAGATTGGTGGGAAGAAAAACTCCGAAATGCATGCAAAGTACTCTATTTGAGGAAACGAAAAGACATCAAGAGAAACTTGAATTATGAATATATTTTTTTACTTCTTAGGTACTAAAAGGCTAAAACGCATAAATAGCACTCTGTATGGAGAAACATACATTAAAATCTTGTATTTTTAGTGTATTTCACATTGTTATTTACCAAAACATAAACATGATGCAAAGTAGCTTGTATTTCGGAAAGGAAACGATATCTCCAGAAACATGTCTTTTGAGTGTTTATCAGCTTGCTAGGCAGAAAACGCTATAAAGCATGGAAAGAACCATATATGAGAAAACAAAACATTTCCTGAAAGGTGTCTTTTGAGTATTTTTGAACTATTTGCTTATTAAAGCGCTTGTAAAAACGCATGCAAAACATCATTTATGGAGAAACACAATACACAAAAAGGAGCATTTTATGTGTTTTTGAACTTGTTACGTAAAAAAAAACACAAAATACTCTATTAGGGAAAAAAGAGAAATCATTACGAGAAACGTGTATTACGAGTGTTTTTGAGCTTTTTAGGTATCAAACAGCTAAAACTCATGAAGAGCACTCTACATGAAGAAACAGAACAAAAACTTTTTTTTTTTTGTCTGTGTGTGTGTGTGTGTGTGCGTTTATCCCATTGGTAGGTACCAAAACGCCAAAGTGGATGGAAAAAACCTATCGGGAAACAAAACGATATTTCCAGAACATGTCTTTTGAGTGTTTGAATGTTAGGCACCAAAATGTGAAAAAAAGAATGGACAACTCTGTGGGAAAACAAAACAACATTACCAAAAAACGTGTTGTTTAAATGTTTTGATCTACTTATGTACCAAAACGCTAAAACGCAAGCAAAACACCATCTTTAGAAAAACAGAATATTACCAAAAACAAGTATTTTGAGTGTTTTCGAGTTTCTTAGGTGGCAAAACGCGAATACGCGTTAATATCACTCTATATGGAGAAACAGAACAACTTTACCAAAAACAAGAATTATAAGTTTTTTTCTTTTATTTTAGGTATCACATAGGGTACTTTGCAAGGAATTTTTGCCTCTCTTCCTATGTAATATTCTCCAAAACACTTAAAATGCACTTTTGTTATTTTTTTTTTATTTATTTTTTTTTATATTTTTTATATTTTTTTTTATATGCTGAAAAACACTCATAAGACCGTTTTCTGGCAAAGACGTTTAATTTACCGTTATAGGTGGCTTTGCATGCACTTTACGGGTTTGGTACATAACAGTCCGAAAAAAAAGCTAAGTTTAACTTTTTTGATAATGTTCTTATTTCACATAATTTCCTGAATTTTGCTCGAATTTTGGCATATCGGTACTTGTGATGATGAATAAGAAAGAAAAAAAATATCGTATTTTTTTTATTTATTTATTGTATTCTCAATAAAGAGTTTTATTTGTGGCTCTTAGCTTTTTGGTAATTAATGAACTTAAAAACACTCATAATACACGTTTCTCGTAATCTCCTTTCGTTTCCCAAAAATAGTGTTCTTTGCATGTTTTTAAGCGTTTTTATTGGTAACGTGATCAAAAACACTCAAAATACATGTTTTTGGTAATGTTATTCTGTTTCACCATAAAGTGTGTTTTGCAAGCGTTTTAGTGTTTTGGTATATAAGTAGATCAAAAACACTTAAAGGCAAGTTCTTGGTAAAAATTCGTTTTACTCCAATGTAATGTGATTGCCCTCCTTTTTAGTACTTTATTGCCTATCACGCTCAAAAACACTCAAAAGACACTTTTCTGGTAAATCATTTTTTTTCCCACAAATCTATTTTCGCATGAAATTTGGAGTTTTGGTAACTAAGAATGTTAAAAGCACTCAAAATACACGCATTTAGTAAGGTTGTTCTGTTTCTCAATTAAGAGTGTTATACATGAGTTTTAGCATTTTGGTATCAAGGAAACCTCTCCATGTACACGAGATTTTGCGTTTTTTGCCTTGTGGTTCTTTTAAACTATAAAACACTCATTATACACTTTTCTTGCAATGTCCTTTTGTTTCCCAATATAGAGTGCTTTGCATCAATTTTCGCGTTTTTTGTTGGTAACAAGCTCAAAAACACTCAAAATATACCTTTTTAGTAACGTTTTTCTATTTCTTGATATTGGTTCCTTTGCATCCGTTTTAGCGTTTTTCTATGTAAAACACTGAGAAGACATGTTTTCAGTAACTTTGTTTTGGATTCCCATATAGAGTGAGTTCCTTATTATTTATCGTTTTGGTGCCTAACATGCTAAAAAACATTCAAAACACATATTTCTGATAAGGTCGTTTAATTTCCTCATATTGGAGGCTTTCCATGCACTTTAGGGTTTCGTATAATTATAACAGTCGGAAAAAAAAAAAAGAGCTGAAATTAACTTTTTTGATAATATTCTTTTATCACATATTTGCCCTGAATTTCCCCAGAATTTTGGCATCTCGGTACCTATGAAGATGAATAAAAATAAAAAAAAATCATATATTTTTTATTTTTTTTTATTTTTCTTATTTTCTAAATAAAGAGTGTTATTTGTGGGTTTTAGCTTTTTGGTACTTAAGGAACTTAAAAAAAAACACTCATAATACACGTATCTCGTAATGTCCTTTTGTTTCCTAAACATAATGTTCTTTGCATATACTTAAGCGTTTTTATAGATAACATGATGAAAAACTTGTTTTTGGTAATGTTATTCTGTTTTTTCCATAAAGTTTGTTTTGCATGCGTTTTAGCGGTTTGGTATATAAGGGGTTATAAAACACTTAAAGGCAAATTCTTCGTAAAAGTTGGTTTTATTCCCATGTAATGTGATCGTTCTGCTTTTTAGTGCTTTGTTGTATATCAAGCTGAAAAACACTCAAAAGACACTTTTCTAATGTCATTTTTTTTTCAAACATGAAGCTACTTTCGCATGTAATTAGGTATTTTCTTAACTAAGAATGTGAAAAACACTCAAAATACACAATTTGGTAAGGTAGTTCTGTTTATCGATTAAAAGTGTTATTCAAGCATTTAGTCATTTTGATATGTAAGAAATTTCTCTATATACACGAGTTTTTGCGTTTATTGCCTTGTGGTTCTTTTAAAACTATAAAACACACATTATACACGTTTCTCGTAATGTCCTTTTGTTTCCTAATATAGAGTGCTTTACATCCATTTTTGCATTTTTTTGTAACAAGCTCAAAAATACTCAAAATATATAATTTTTGGTAATGTTATTCTATTTCTTCATATAGAATGGTTTTTATCCACTTTTGCGTTTTTCTACTTAAAACACTGAAAAGACACGTTTTCAGTAATTTTTTTTGGGGGGGATTCACATATTGACTGACTTCCATATTATTTATCGTTTTGGTGCCTAACATGAAAACATATACACGTATATGTTACGTGTATACGAAAACGTATTTGTTAATGTTCTTCTGTTTCTCCATAAAATGTATTTAGCATGTGTTTTAGCGTTTTGGTATGTAAGGAGCTCAAAAACACTTAAAGGCCAGTTCTTGGTAAAATTTGGTTTTATTCCCATGTAAAAGTGATTGCCCTGGCTTTTAGTGCTTTATTGTGTAACACGCTCAAAACACTGAAAAGACATGCAAAGCCTCCTATATGAGGAAATTAAAGACCTTACTAGAAATCTGTCTTTTAAGTGTTTTTCAGCATGTTAGGCACCAAAACGATAAATAATAAGGAACTCACTCTATGTGTGAATCCAAAAGAAAATTACTGAAAACGTGTCTTCTCAGTGTTTTACGTACAAAAACGCTAAAACTGATACAAACCAACCAATATCAAGAAGCAGAAAAACATTACCATAAATGTATATTTTGAGTGTTTTTGAGCTTGTTACCTACAAAAAAAACGCGAAAATGGATACAAAGCTCTCTATATTGGGAGTCAAAGGGACATTGCGAGAAAAATGTATAATGTATGTTTTATAATTCAAAAAACCACAAGGCAAAAAACGCAAAAACTCGTGTGAATACTGAAACTCATAAATAACACTCTTAATTGAGAAACAGAGCAACCTTACTAAATGCATGTCAAAAACACTAAAAGGCAAGTTCTTCGTAAAAGTTGGTTTTATTCCCATGTAATGTGATTGCCCTGCTTTTTAGTGCTTGATTGCCTAACACGCTCGAAAACACTCAAAGACACTTTTCTGGTAATGTCATTTTTTTCTCACATAAAGCTATTTTCGCATGAAATTTGGGGTTTTGGTAACTAAGAATGTAAAAAAAAAAAACATTCAAAATACACGCATTTAGTAATGTTGTTCTGTTTCTCGATTATGAGTGTAATTCATGAGTTTCAGTATTTTGGTATCTTAGAAACTTCTCCATACAGTTGAGTTTTTGTGTTTTTTCCTTGTGATTCTGGTGAAACTATAAAACACTCATTATACACGTTTCTCGTTATGTCCTTTTTTTTTTCCTTATATAGAGTGCTTTGTATCCATTTTCGCGTTTCTTTTCATGTAACAAGCTCAAAAACACACAAAATACACTTTTTTGGTAATGTTATTCTATTTCTTTATATTGGTTGGTTTGCATCCGTTTTAGCGTTTTTCTACTTAAATCTTTTAAAGGACACGTTTCCAGTAATTTTTTTTTTTTTTTTTTGGATTTCCATATAGAGTGACTTTCATATTATTTATCGTTTTGGTGCCTAACATGCTTTTTGGTGCCTTTTACTTCCCAATATAGAGTGCTTTCCATCCATTTTCGCGTTTTTTGTGGGTAATAATTTCAAAAACACTCAAAATATACCTTTATGATAATGTTATTCTATTTCTTCATTTTGGTTAGTTTGCATCCGTTTTAGCGTTTTCTACGTAAAACACCGAAAAGACACGTTTTCAGTAATTTTGTTTTGGATTCCCATATAGATTGACTTCCATGGGTTTTATCGTGTTGGTTCCTAACATGCTGAAAAACACTCATAAGACAGTTTTCTGGCAAAGACGTTTAATTTCCCCATATAGGTGGCTTTGCATGCACTTTAGGGGTTTGGTATATAACAGTCCGAAAAAAAAAGCTAAATTTAACTTTTTTTTTCATAATGTTCTTATTTCCTGAACTTTGCCCGGATTTTGGCTCCTCGTTACCTGTGAAGATGAATAAGAATGAAAAAAAAAATCGTATTTTTTTATTTATTTATTTATAGTTCTTTTGAACTATAAAAAATAATTATACACTTTTCTTGCAAAGTCCTTTTGTTTTCTAATATAGAGTGCTTTGCATCAATTTTCGCGTTTTTTGTAGGTAACAAGCTCAAAAACACTCAAAATATACCTTTTTGGTAATGTTTTTCTATTTCTTGATATTGGTAGGTTTGCATCCGTTTTAGCGATTTTCTACGTAAAACAAAGAAAAAACACGTTTTCAGGAATTTTGTTTTGGATTCTCTTATAGAGTGAGTTCCTTATTATTGATCGTTTTGGTGCCTAACATGCTGAAAAACTCTCAAAAACAGATTTCTGGTAAGGTCGTTTAATTTCCTCATATAGGAGTCTTTGGATGTACTTTAGGGTTTGGTACATAACAGTCCGAATAAAAGCTAAAATTTACTTTTTTGATCATTTTTGTTTTATCATATAATAGTTATGAATTTTCCCAGAATTTTGGCATCTCGGTACTTATGAAGATTAATAAAAAAAAATCCTGTTGTTTGATTTTTTTACTTTTTTTTCTAAATATAGAGTGTTATTTGTGGGTTTTAGCTTTTTGGTACTTAAGGAACTTAAAAACACATATAATACACATTTCTCGTAATGTCCTTTCGTTTCGTAAACATAAGGTTCTTTGCATATATTTAAGCGTTTTTTATAGATAACATGATCAAAAAACTCTTAAAATATATGTTTTTGGTAATTTTATTCTGTTTCTCCATAAAAGGTGTTTTGCATGCGTTTTAGCGTTTTGGTATGTAATGAATTCAAAAACACTTAAAGGCAAGTTCTTGGTAAAAGTATTTTTTATTCCCATGTAATGTGATTGTCCTGCTTTTTAGTACTTTATTGCCTAACACGCTCAAAAACACTCAAAAGACACTTTTTTGGTAATATCTTTTTTTTTTTCCACATAAAGCTAGTTTTGCATGGAATTTGGGGTTTTGGTAACTAAGAATGTGAAAAAAAAAAATTCAAAACACAGGCATTTAGTAAGGTTGTTCTATTTCCTAATTAAAAGTGTTATTCATGAGTTTCAGCATTTTGGTATGTAAGAAACTTTTCTAATACACACATTTGGTAAGGTATTTCTGTTCCAAAATTAAAAGTGTTATTCTTGAGTTTCAGCTTCTCTCTATAAAGAGTTATTTGTGGGTTTTAGCTTTTTGGTACTTAAAGAACTTAAAAACACTCATAATACACGATTTTCGTAATGTCCTTTCATTTTCCAAACATAGGGTTCTTTGCATGTATTTAGGAGTTTTTTGGTTAACATGATCAATATACATGTTTCTGGTGATGTTATTCTGTTTTTCCATAAAGGGTGTTTCGCATGCGTTTTAGCGTTTTGGTATGTAAGCTCAAAAACACGTAAAGGCAGGTTCTTGGTAAAAGTTGGTTTTATTCCCATATAATGTGATTGCCCTCTTTTTTAGTGCTTTAGTGCCTATCACGTTCAAAAACACTCAAAAGACACTTTTCTGGTAATGTCATTTTTTTCCCACATAAAGCTAGTATCGCATGCAATTTTTGGTTTTGGTAACTAAGAATGTGAAAAGCACTCAAAATACATGCATTTGGTATGGTTGTTCTGTATTCTTAATTAAGAGTGTTATATATGAGTTTCAGCATTTTGGTATCTAAGAAACTTCTCCATATACACCGAGTTTTTGCGATTTTTGCCTTGCGGCTGTTGTGAAACTATAAAACACTCATTATACACGTTTCTCGTAATGTCCTTTTGTATCCCAATATAGAGTGCTTTCCATCCATTTTTGCGTTTTTTTAAGGTAAGCTCAAAACACTCAAAATATACCTTTTTGGTAATGTTATTCTATTTCTCCATATTCGTTGGTTTGCATTCGATTTAGCGTTTTTCTACGAAAAACACTGAAAAGACACTTTTCAGTAATTTTGTGATGGATTCCCACATTGAGTGACTTCCATATTATTTATCGTTTTGGTGCCTAACATGCTGGAAAAAAAAAAGCACAAAAGACAGGTTTTTGGTAAGGACGTTTAATTTCTCCATATAGGTGGCTTTGCATGCACTTTAGGGTTTGGTACATAACAATCCGGAAAAAAAGCTATAATTAACTTTTTTTCATAATGTTCTTTTTTTCACATAATTTCCCTGAATTTTGCCAGAATTTTGGCATCTTGGTACCTATGAAGATGAATAACAAAAAAATAAATAAATTCCTATCTTTTTATTTATTTATTTTTTTCTATAAACAGTGTTATTTATGGGTTTTAGCTAAATGGTACTTAAAGAACTTAAAAACACTCGTAATACATGTTTCTCGAAGTGTCCTTTAATTTAAAAAAACATAAGGTTCTTTGCATGTATTTAAGCGTTTTTATAGGTAACATTATCAAAAACACAGAAAATACATGTTTTTGGTAATGTTATTCTGTTTCTCCATAAAGGGTGTTTTGCATTCGTTTTAGCGTTTTGGTATATAAGGAGCTCAAAAACACTTAAAGGCAAGTTCTTAGTAAAAGTTAGTTTTATTCCCATGTAATGTGATTGCCCTGCTTTTTAGTGCTTTATTGGCTATCATGCTAAAAAAAAAAAAAAAAAAAAAAACACTTAAAAGACACTTTTCTGGTAATGTCATTTTTTTCCCACATAAAGCTACTTACACATAAAATTTGGGGTTTTAGTGACTAAGAATGTGAAAAACACTCAAAATACAAGCATTTGGTATGTTTGTTCTGTTTGTCAATTTAGAGTTTTATTCATGAGTTTCAGCATTTTGGTATCTAAGAAACTTCTCCATATATATGAGTTTTTGCGTTTTTTGCCTTGTGATTCTTGAGAATCTATAAAACACTCATTATACACGTTTCTCGTAATGTCCTTTTGTTAACCAATAGAGAGAGATTTGCATCCATTTTTGTGTTTTTTGTAAGTAAAAAGCTAAAAAAACACTCAAATTATACCTTTTTGGTAATCTTATTCTATTTCTTAATATTGGTTGGTTTGCATCCGTTTTAGCGTTTTTGTACGTAAAACACGAAAAAGACACGTTTAAAGTAATTTTGTTTTGGATTCCCACATAGAATGACTTCAATATTATTTATTGTTTTGGTGACTAACATGCTCAAAACACTAGAAACACAAGTTTCTCGTAAAGTCGTTTAATTTCCCCATATAGTTGGCTTTGCAGGCACTTCATGGTTTGGTACATAACAGTCCGAAAAAAAAGCTGAAATTAACTTTTTTGATAATTTTTTTTACACATAATTTCCCTGAATTTTGCCAGAATTTTGGCATCTCAGTACCTATGAAGAAGAATAACAAAAAAAAAAAATCCTATTTTTTAATAATTTCTTTATTTTTTCTCTATAAAGAGGTTTTAGCTTTATGGAACTTAAAAACACGCATAATACACGTTTCTCGTAATGTCCTTTTCTTTTCCAGACATAGGGTTCTTTGCCTGTATTTAAACGTTTTTAGAGGTAACATGATCAAAAACACTCAAAATACATGTTTTTGGTAATGTTAATCTGTTTCTCCATAAAGGGTGTTTTGCATGTGTTTTAGCGTTTTGGTATATAAGGAGTTAAATAACACTTAAAGGCAAGTTCTTGGTAAAAGTTGGTTTTATTCCCATGTAATGTGATTGCCCTCCTTTTTAGTGCTTTATTGGCTAACTCTCTCAAAAACCCTCAAAAGACACTTTTCTGGTAATGTCATTTTTTTTCCCACATAAAGATAGTTTCGCATGCAATTTGGGGTTCTAGTAACTAAGAATGTGAAAAACACTTTATTTACACGCAATTAGTAATGTTATTCTGTTTCTTAATTAAGAGTGTTATTCAGGAGTTTCATCATTTTGGTACCTAAGAAAATTCTCCATATACACTAGTTTTTGCGTTTTTTGCTTCGTGGTTCTTGTGAACCTATAAAATACTCATTATACACGTTTCTCGTAATGTCTTTTTATTTCCCAATATAGAGTGCTTTGCATTTCTTTCCGCGTTTTTTTTTTTTTTGTTGGTTACAAGCTCAAAAGTACTTAAAATATACCTTTTTGGTAATGTTATTCTATATCTTCATATTGGTCTGTTTGCATCCGTTTTAGCTTTTTTTACGTAAAACACTGAAAAGACACGTTTTCAGTAATTTTGTTTTGGATTCCCATATAGAGTGACTTCCATATTATTTATCGTTTTGGTGCCTAACATGCTTAAAAACGCTCAAAAGACAGTTTTCTTTTAAAGTCGTTTAATTTCCCCAAATAGATGACTTTGCATGCATTTTAGGGTTTGGTACATAACAGTCCGAAAAAAAAGCTAAAATTAACTTTTTCGATAATGTTCTTTTATCCACATAATTTCCCTGAATTTTAACAGAATTTTGGCATCTCGGTACCTATGAATATGAATAACAAAAAAAAACAAAAAAATATTTTCTTTTATTTCAATTATTTATTTGTATTTTTATTTTTTTTTTCTTCATAAAGAGTGTCATTTGTGGGTTTTACCTTTTTGGTATTTAAGTAACTTAAAAACTCTTATAATACACGTTTCTCGTAATGTCCTTTCGTTTCCCAAACATAGGATTCTTTGCATGTATTTAAGCGTTTTTATAGGTAACATGATCAAAAACACTCAAAATACATGTTTTTTGTAGTGTTATTGTGTTTCTCCATAAAGGATTTTTTGCATTCGTTTTAGCGTTTTGGTATGTAAGGAGCTCAAAAATATTTAACGGCAAGTTCTTGGTAAAAGTTTGTTTTATTCACATGTAATGTGATTGCCCTTCTTTTAAGTACTTTATCGCCTAACATGCTCATAAACAATCAAAAGACATTTTCTGGCAATATAATTTTTTCCTCACATAAACCTAGTTTCGCATGCAATTTTGTGTTTTGGTAACTAAGAATGTGAAAAACACTCAAAATACACGCATTTCGTAAGGTTGTTCTGTATCTCAATCAAGAGTGTTATTCATGAGTTTCAGCATTTTGGTATCTAAGAAACTTTTGCCTTGTGGTTGTTGTGAAACTATAAAACACTCTTTATATAGGTTTCTCGTAATGTCCTTTTGTTTCCCAATATAGAGTGCTTTGCATCTATTTTCGCGTTTTTTGTAGGTAACAGGCTCAAAAACACTCAAAATATACCTTTTTTGGCAATGTTATTCTATTTCTTCATATTGGTTTGTTTGCATCCGTTTTAGCGTGTTTCTACTTAAAACACTGAAAAGACAAGTGTTAAGTGATTTTGTTTTGGATTCCCATATAGAGTGACTTCCATATTATTTATTGTTTTGGTGCCTAACATGCTGAAAAACACTCAAAAGACAGGGTTTTGGTAAAGTCGTTTAATTTCCTTATAGAGGTGGCTTTGCATGCAATTTAGGTTTTGGTACATAACTGTCCGAAAAAAAAACTAAAATTAACTTTTTTTTATATAATGTTCTTTTTTCCACATAATTTCCCTGAATTTTGCCAGAATTTTGGCATCTCGGTACCTATGAAGAAGAATAACAAAAAAAAAAAAAAAAAAAAAAAATTTTTTCTCTATAGTATTATTTGTAGATTTAAGATTTTTGGTGCTTAACGAATTTAATAACATTCATAATACACGTTTCTCGTAATGTCCTTTCGTTTTCCAAACATAGGGTTCTTTGCATGTATTTAAGCGTTTTTATAGGTAACATGATCAAAAACACTGAAAATACATGTTTTTGGTAATGTTATTCTGTTTCTTCATAAAGGGTGTTTTGCATGCGTTTTAGTGTTTTGGTATGTTAGGAGCTCAAAAACACTTCTATCTTCTTCTTCTAAAGACTTCTATCAGGTCCACTCTTAAGGGGAGCGCCCACCTCCACCTGCAAAGTGGCTGATTTTAACCGTAGACTTTTTCCCATTGTTTCATCTTTGTCATTAAAAATATAATACTCGTTGAATTTTTTATTAATTTTTAACGAACTGCGCATGTGCAGTGAATTCTTTTCAAAGTTGTTAAAAAAAATTGGATAAAAAATTTAAGGGTCGATGGATCACATTGAAATCGTGCATGGTAGCAGCTAGGAAGATTATGCAGGTTCAGTAAGAAGGTTTTGTCCAAATCTATATTATAAAGTAATCAAAACATTAGTCAAACATAGAGGAAATTTTTTTGTGCATAAGAAAAATCACAAGAAAAAAACCTACTTGAAAAATGAAAATTTCTTCTTACCGATCGTGTGTCACAGTCCCGTCTACTTACATGACAAAAATGGTGATTATAGGACAATAAATAACCCAGTCATTACAGGAAAACCTCAAAAAAGCATGTTTTTCAGGAGAGGCAAAAATAGATCAACTTTCAATAAGATGCCCAAAAATCAGTAGAAACAAGGCTAGCTACCCCTAAAACTTTTCCATTTTCTGTCTTGCTGAGTCAGAGAGAGAGCAGAATTTATAGGGGTTTCATTTATATATTGTTATATTTGTAAATCATTGCTATTAGAGGCTTTCTATACAATGCTGAAACATTGCAAGGCTCAGCGTGTGGTGCCTATAGCTTTTATCGCCTTTTTATACCCTTCCCTGTACTTTGATTTTATTTGATGAGATTAGTGATGTAAGTGAAACATAAAAGTATTGCTGAATATTTAGTTATTTATTTATTTATATATTTTTGGCCTTTACCGACTAGATAGTCTCACCCCTGGGGTATCATGGAAGTAGTTGCGTCATCGGAAAGGGATATATATTTTTCCTTTTTTCTTTCCAGCATAGATTTTGCTGTAGAGAAGGACAAATTGTAAGCCATTGATAGAGAAATAAGCAATTCTCTCTATTTCAGATTGTCGCGCGCGGCCATCGAGACGCCACCACAACACGGCGAAAATTAGAGGGGGGGGTGGGGAAACCGCTCTCTACCTAAGGCTAAGCTTGTCAGATCCGTGATTATTGTGTACCAAACGTTTCCCCTATCATGTGGGATGAATTTAAGCCAAAAAAAAAAAAAAGTGAAAAAAATAATTTTCAATGCAATTGGAGGTGGGCGCTCCCTTTAACCTACGTCTCTCTAAAGAATGTAAATTTAACAGCTTGAATCTCGCTTCGTAAGGAATACTCCTCATCTCCCTGTATCCTTTTAGTCATTCTCCTTTGAAGCGATTCTAATAGACCTTTATTCTTCCTGTGATGTGGTGACCAGAATAGGACAGCGTAGTCTAGATGAAGTCTGACCAGCGCTAAATGTAACTTTAATATTACTTAGGGGGTTTTACTTTTAGCACTCCTGAAAATGAATCATAATACACTATTTGCTTTGTTTCTGGCCTCTTTGCATTGCTTTCTTAGACGGAGTTCAGAGCTAACTTTAAATCTCAAATCTTTTTCTAACCCTGAACCTACCAGAACTTGATTGTTCATTGTATAACTACTGTGTGGGTTTCTTCTACTTACGCTAAGTGCTTTGCATTTGTTGATATTAAACTGCATTTGCCATCTTTCTGTCCATTCGTTCATCCTATCCAAATCTGCCTGCAAGGCGATGGTATGCGATTCTGACCTAATTAATCTACATACTCTCGTGTCATCCGCAAATTTACTAACAACACTACTAATTCCACTATCCAAGTCATTGACATATATTACAAACAACACCGGCCCTAATACTAATAATCCCTTTGTCACCCCACTAATTACTTGACCCCACTCAGAATTAGAGCCGTTTATTACAACACTCTGTCGCCTGCCGCTTGGCCATGACCTTATCCAGATTACTTATAACCTTTTTCCAATTCTTAAATACTGTGGAATATATTTCATCTGGTCCTGGTGACCTGAACTTTTCTGCTTATCTATCTCCCGTTCCACTATCTCTTTAGTTATGGTAATATCTGTCAGCTTCTCATTTTCTTCTACTCTAAATATCTTGTCACTATTCGGCAAATCCTGCATGTTTTCCTGGGCAAAGACAGTTAAGAAATACTCGTTCACAATTTTACTAATCTCCTCCCAACAACTAAGCAGGTCCCATTCTGTTGTCTTTAAGGAACTATTGTTTCTCTATTCTTCGTCTTATATGCCTGATAAAATCACTTGGGATCCATATTCGCTTGGCTGGCTACCTTTAATTCATAACTATTTTTAGCTTTCCTTGTTAAACTCCTGACTTTTCTAATTCATTATATTATGGCCTTAAAACCACTTCCCCTGTCTTTAATCTCATATATACTTCTCTTTCGCCCTATGTAATGTTTTAACCTCTGTCATCCATTTAGGATCATTCTTCTGCGATCTTATTCTTATGTAAGGGATATTCCCTAACTGTCCTGAATGTAATTTATCAACGAAATATTTATTTCGCTTCTCTATAAAGGGTGTTTTGCTTGAGTTTTAGCGTTTCTGTACATAAGAACCTTTAAAACACGTTTTTAGTAATGTTATTTTGTATTCCTTTATGGAGCGCTTTCCATGCTTTTCAGCGTTTTGGTGTCTAACACGTTGAAAAACACTCAAAAGACACGTTGATGATAATGTCATTTCGTTTCCCGATAAAGGGGGCTTCCAATGCATTTTGTCTTTTGGTACTTAACAATATGAAAAAAAAAGTTTAAGTAAAAGTTTTCGGTTGAGTTATTTTTCCATATAAAGTTCTAATCGTGTGTTTTTGAGTCTGGGTACCTAAAAAGCTCAAAATCTCTCATAATACACTTTTCTCGTAATGTCCTTTCTTTTCTCCATGTGGGATGCTTTGCGTTTAATTTGGCACTTTTATACTTAACAAGCACAAAAACAATCAAAATACAAGTTTTTTGGTAATGTTAATTTGTTTCTCCGTAAAGGTTGTTTTGCATGCTTTTCAGCGATTTCGGATGTAAGAAGGTGAAAAACACTCTAAAGATACTTTCTTGGTAATGTTATTTTATATCGCCAAATAGGGTGCTTTCAATGCTTTTTAGCATTTTGATTCCTAACACTCAAGTAAACACTCAAAAGACACGTTTCCTGAAATATCGTTTTGCTTCTTCATATAGGGATCTGCATGCATTATGATGTTTTGTTACATAATGTGAAAAACGCTCAAAATAAAGATTTTAGGTAATGTTGTTCTTTTTCTCTATATAGGGTGCTATTCATCCTTTTTAGCGTTTTGGTACTTAGGAAGCTTACTTAGGAAGCTCAGAAACACAAATAAAACTTGTTTCTCCAAACGTCTTTCCATTTCCCCATATAGGATGCTTCGTATGTATTTTGACGTTTTGGTACATAAAAAGGAAAAAAAAAACACTCAAAAACACGTTTTTGGTGATGTTCTGTTTCTCTATTAAGAGATATAGAATATATTTAATTTTCATTCAGGCGGTTTAGTGTTTGGTACCTAAGAGACTCAAAACTCTGATAATGCATGTTTCTCGTAATGTCCTATCGTTTCCTCATACAGGGTGCTTTACATGCATTTTTAAGATGATGTACGTAACAGACTCAAAAAGACTCAAAATACACGTTTTTGGTAAGGTTTTTTTCTGTTTGGTAAGATTATTCGTGTTTGTTGCATGTGTTTTAGCGTTTTGGAACGTAAAAAGTTTAAAACACTTAAAAGACATGCTTATTATTTTGCATTTCTATATAAGATGCTTTCCATGCTATTTAGCGTTTTCGTGCCTAACACGCTGAAAAAACACATAAAAACACATTTCTTATATTGTTGTTTAATTTTCTCGTATAGCGAGGAAGTATTATCGTGTTTTCCTACCTGACAATGTGAAAAACATTCAAATTACACGCTTTTGGTAATGTTTTTTTCTTTCTCGATTTTTGCGTTTTGGTACCTGAGAAGCTAAAAAAAAAAAAAAAAACTCATAATACACGTTTTTTGTCATGTCCTTTCGTTTCCTCATATAGGCTGTTTTTTGGTGCTTTGGTACCTAACAGGGTGTTTGCATGTATTTTGACATTTTAGTTCGTAAGAACCTAAAAAAAAAAACACTCTAAAGACACGTTTTAGTAAAGTTGTTTTGTATTCCCCTATGGGGTGATTTCGTTGCTTCTTACTGATTTGGTGCCTAACACGCGCAAAAAATAACAAAAGACAAGTTTCTAGTGATTTCGTTTCGTTTCTTCATATAGGTTGCTTTACATGCATGTTGGCGTTTTGGTAATTATCAATGTAAAAAAATTACCCGTTTTTGGTAAGTTTGTTCTTTTTCTTCAGAGCACTATTGAAGTACTGATTTGGTACTTAAGAAAATAATAATAAAAAAAAAACACAACAAGCGTTTCTCGTAATGCCCTTTTTATTTCCATATGCAGGGTGATTTGTTTGATGACAGGCGATTTTGTACATAATAAGCTCAAAAAAATAAAAAAAAACACAAAATACACCTTTTTGGTTAGTGTATTCTGTTTCTCAATATATAGTATTTTCATACGTTTTAAAGTCGTTTCATGTATCTATATATGGGTCTTTGCATGAATTTTGGCTTTTTGGTAACTAACAATGTCATAACACTGAAAATGCACGTTTTTTTTGGCAGTATTGTTCTGTTTCTCCATATAGAGTTTTTTTCATGCGTTTTACCCTTTTGATACCAAAAAATCAAAAACACTCATAATACACGTTTCTCGTAATGTCTTTTAATTTTTCCCATATAGGATATTTCCGATTCATTTAGGCGTTTTTTTACGTAACAATCTTACAAAAGACTCAAAATACTTGTTTTGTATGCGTTTTAGCGTTTTCGTATGTAAGGAGCTTAAAACACTTAAAGGCAAGTTATTGGTAAAAGTTGGTTTTATTCCCATGTAACGGTGATTACCCTGCTTTTTAGTGCTTTATTGCCTAACACGCTCAAAAAAACTCAAGACACTTTTCTGATAATATTTTTTTTTTCACACAAAGCTAGTTTCGCATGCAATTTGGGGTTTTGGTAAGTAAGAATGTTAAAAAGATTCAAAATACACCCATTTGGTAAGGTTGTTCTGTTTCTCAATTAAGAGTGTTCTTCATGAATTTCAGCATTTTGGTATCTAAGAAATATCTCCATATACACGAGTTTTTGCGTGTTTTGCCTTGTGGTTCTTGTGAAACTATAAAACACTCATTATACACGTTTCTCGTAATGTCCTTTTCTTTCCCAGTATAGAGTGCTTTGCAACTATTCTAGCGTTTTCTGTAGGTAACAAGCTCAAAAACACTCAAAATATAACTTTTTAGTAATATTATTCTATTTCTTCATATTGGTTGGTTTGCATCCGTTTCAATGTTTTTCTAAGTAAAACACTAAAAAAACACGTTTTCAGTAATTTTGTTTTGGATTCCCATAAAGTGACTTCCATATTATTTATCGTTTTGGTGCCTAACTTGCTGAAAACACTCAAAAGACAGGTATCTGGTAAAGTCGTTTAATTTCCTCATGTAGATGGCTTTGCATACACTTTAGGGTTTGGTACATAACAGTCCGAAAAAAAAAAAGCTATAATTAACTTTTTTCATAATATTATTTTTTCACATAATTTCCCTGAAATTTGCCAGAATTTTGGCATCTCGGTACCTATGAAGATAAATAACAAAAAAAAAAAAAAAAATTCGTTTTAATTAATTAATTTATTTTCTCTATAAAGAGTGTTATTTGTGGGTTTTAACTTTTTTCGTACTCATGGAACTTAAAAACACTCATAATACACGTTACTCGTAATGTCCTTTCGTTTCCCAAACATAGGGTTCTTTCCATGTATTTACGAGTAAGCGTTTTTATACGTAAGGGATCAAAAACACTGAAAATTCATGTTTTTCGTAATGTTATTTTGTTTCTCAATAAAGGGTGTTTTGCATGCATTTTAGCGTTTTAGTATGTAAGGAGCTGAAAAACACTTAAAGACAAGTTCTTGGTAAATGTGTGTTTTATTCCCATGTAATGTTATTGCCCTGCTTTTTTGTGCTTTATTTCCTAACACGCTCAAAAACACTCAAAAGACACTTTTTTCTGGTAATGTCATTTATTTCCAACATAAAGCTTGTTTCGCATGTAATTTCGTGTTTTGGTAACTAAAAATGTAAAAAAACACTCAAAATACACGCATTTGGTAAGGTTGTTCTGTTTCTCAATTAAGAGTGTTATTCATGAATTTCAGCATTTTAGTATCTAAGAAAAATCTCCATATACACGAGTTTTTGCGTTTTTTGCCTTATGGTTCTTGAAAACTATTAAAACATTCATTATATAATTTTCTTGTAATATCCTTTTGTTTCCAAATATAGACTGCTTTGCATTCATTTTTTGCGTTTTTTGTAAGTAACAAGCTCAAAAACACTCATCTTTTTTGTAATGTTATTCTATTTCTTCATATTGGTTGGTTTGCATCCGTTTTAGCGTTCTACGCTAAAACTGAAAAGACACATTTTCAGTAATATTGTTGAAATTGCTGAAAACACCCAAAGACACTTTTCTTGTAAAGTGGCTTTGCATGCACTTCCGGGTTTCGTACACAACACCGGAAAAAGCTAAAATTATTTTTTTTATGTTTTTTTCACATAATTTCCCTGAATTTTCTCAGAATTTTGGCATCTCGTTACCTATGAAGATGAATAACAAAAAAAAAAATCTATTTTTTTTATTATTTTTTTCTCTATAAAGAGTGTTAATTGTGGTTTTAGATTTTTGGTACTTAAGGAACTTAAAAATACTCATAATACACGATTTTCGTAATGTCCTTTCGTTTCACAAACATAGGGTTCTTTGCATGTATTTAAGCGATTTTATAGGTAACATGATCAAAAACACTCAAAATACATGTTTTTTGTAATGTTATTCTGTTTCTCCATAAAGGTTGCTTTGCATGCGTTTAGCGTTTTGGTATGTAAGGAGTTAAAAAAAGACTTAAAGGCACGTTCTTCGTAAAATTTGGTTTTATTCCAGTGTAATGTGATTGTTCTGCTTTTTAGTGTTTTGTTGCATATAACGCTCAAAAACACTCAAAAGATACTTTTCTGGTAATGTCATTTTTTTCCCACATAAAGCTAGTTTCGCATGTAATTTGGGATTTTCGTAACTAAGAATGTGAAAAACACTCAAAATACACACATTTGGTAAGATAGTTCTGTTTTTCACTTAAAAGTGTTATTCATGATTTTTAGCGTTTTGGTATGTAAGAAACTTCTGTATATACACGAGTTTTTGCGTTTTTTGCCTTGTGGTTCTTGTGAAACTATAAAACACTCATTATACACGTTTCTCGTAATGTCCTTTTGCTTCCCAATATAGAGTGCTTGCGTTTTTATAGATAACATGATCAAAAACACTCAAAATACATGTATTTGGTAATGTTATTCTGGTTTTTCCATAAAACGTATTTTACATGCGTTTTAGCGTTTTGATATGTAAGGAGCTCAAAAACACTTAAAGGGAAGTTCTTGGTAAAATTTGGTTTTATTCTAATGTAATGTGATTGCCCTGGCTTTTAGTGCTTTATTGCGTAACACGCTCAAAAACACTGAAAAGACATGCAAAGCCTCCCATGTGAGTAAATTAAAGACCTTACCAGAAATCTGTCTTTTGAGTGTTTTTCACCATGTTAGGCACCAAAACGATAAATAATAAGGAACTCATTCTATGTGGGAATCCAAAAGAAAATTACTAAAAACGTGTCTTCTCAGTTTTTTACGTAGAAAAACGCTAAAACTGATACAAACCAACCAATATCAAGAAGCAGAAAAACATTACCAAAAATGTATATTTTGAGTGTTTTGAGCTTGTTACATACACAAAAACCGCGAAAATGGATACAAAGCACTCTATATTGGGAAAGAAAGGGACATTGCGAGAAAAGTGTATAATGAATGTTTTATAGTAAAAAAAAAAAAAAACACAAGGCAAAAAACGCAAAAACTCGTGTATATGGAGAAGTTTCCTATATACCAAAATGCTGAAACTCATGAATAACACACTTAATTGAGAAACAGAGCAACCTTACAAAATGCGTGTCAAAAACACTAAAAGGAAAGTTCTTCGTAAAAGTTGGTTTTATTCCCATGTAATGTGATTGCCCTGCTTTTTAGTGCTTTACGAGTATTGCCTAACACGCTCAAAAACACTCAAAGACACTTTTCTGTTAATGTCATTTTTTCCCACATAAAGCTATTTTTGCATGGAATTTGGGGTTTTGAATGTAAAAAAAACACTCAAAATACACGCATTTAGTAAGGTTGTTCTGTTTCTTGATTAAGAGTGTTATTCATGAGTTTCAGTATTTTAGTATCTTAGAAACTTCCCCATACAGTCGAGTCTTTGCGTTTTTTGCCTTGTGATTCTGGTGAAACTATAAAACACTAATTATACACGTTTCTCGTTATGTCCTTTTTTTTTCCTTATATAGAATGCTTTGCATCTATCTTCGCGTTTTTTTCATGTAACAAGCTCAAAAACACACAGCGTTTTTCTACGTAAATCTTTTAAAAGACACGTTTTCAGTCATTTTGTTTTGGATTTCCATATAGAGTGACTTTCATATTATTTATCGTTTTGGTGCCTAACATGCAGAAAAGCACTCAAAAGACATGTTTCTTGTAAAGTCGTTAAATTTCATGAGATAGGTGGCTTTGCATACACTTTATGGCTTGGAAAATAACTCCGAAAAAAAAGATAAAATTAACTTTTTCGATAATGTTTTTTCCACATAATTTCCCTGAATTTTGGTAGAATTTTGTCATCTTGGTACCTATGAACATCAATAACAAAAAAATAAGAATGCTATTTTTTTTTCTTTATAAAGAGTGTTTTTTGTAGGTTTTAACGTTTTGGTACTTAATGAACTTAAAAACATTCATCATACACATTTCTCGTAATGTCCTTTCGTTTCCCAAATATGGGGATCTTTGCATGTATTTAAGCGTTTTTATAGGTAACATGATAAAAAACACTCAAAACACTTATTTTTGGTAATGTTATTCTGTTTCTCCATAAAGGAGTGTTTTGCATGCGTTTTAGCGATTTGGTATGTAAGGAGCCTAAAAACTCTTCAAGGCAAGTTCTTGGTAAAAGTTAGTTTTATTCCAATGTAATATGATTGCCCTGCTTTTTAGTGCTTTATTGCCTAACACGCTCAAAAACACTGAAAAGATACTTCTGGTAATGTCATTTTTTCCCACATAAAGCTAGTTTCGCACGCTCTTTAGGGTTTTGGAAAAGAATATGAAAAAACACTCAAAATACACGCATTTGGTAATGTTGTTCTGTTACTCAGTTAAGATTTTTATTCATGAGTTTCAGCATTTTGGTATCTAAGAAACTTCTTTACATACACGAGTTTTTATGTTTTTTTGCCTTGTGGTTCTTGTGAACCACAAGTTCTTTTGCCCGAAAATAATAAGGCACTCATTATACATGTTTCTCGTAATGTCCTTTTCTTTCCCAATAGGGAGTGTTTTGCATCAATTTTCGCGTTTTTTTGTAGGTAACAAGCTCAAAAACACTCAAAATATACCTCTTTGGTAATGTTATTCTATTTCTTCATATTGGTTGGTTTTCATCTGTTTTAGCGTTTTTCTACGTAAAACACCGAAAAGACACGTAGTCAGTAATTATGTTTTCGATTCCAAAAGAATATTGCCAGAATTTTGGCATCTTAGAACCTATGAAGAATAACAAAAAAAAAAAAAAAAAAAAATTTCTTTTCTTTTTCTTTCTCTCTATAAAGAGTGTTATTTGTGGGTTTTAGCTTTTTTGGTACTTAAGGAACTTAAAAATACTCATAATACACGTTTCTGGTAATGTCCTTTCGTTTCCCAAAAATAGGGTTCTTTGCATGTATTTAAGCGTTTTTATTGGTAACATGATCAAAAACACTCAAAATACATGTTTTTGGTAATGTTCTTCTGTTTCACCATAAAGTGTATTTTGGATGCGTTTTAGTGTTTTGGTATATAAGGAGCTCAAAACACTTAAAGGTAAGTTCTTGTTAAAAATTGGTTTTATTCCAATGTAATGTGTTTGCCCTGCTTTTTAGTGCTTTATTGCCTAAACACGCTCAAAAACACTCGAAAGACATTTTTTTCTGGTAATGTCATTTTTTTCCCACGTAAAGCTGGTTTCGCATGCAAATTGGGGTTTTGGTAACTAAGAATGTGAAAAGCACTCAAAATACACGCATTTAATAAGATTTTTCTGTTTCTCAATTAAGAGTGTTGTTCCAGAGTTTCAGCAATTTAGAATGTAAGAAACTTCTCTATATACACGAGTTTTTTAAGTTTTTTGCCTTGTAGTTCTTGAGAAACTATAAAACACTCATTATACACGTTTCTCGTAATGTCCTTTTCCTTCCTAATATAGAGTGCTTTCCATCCATTTTCGCGTTTTTTGTAGGTAACAATTTCAAAAACACTCAAAATATACCTTTTCGGTAATGTTATTTTATTTCTTCCTATTGGTTGGTTTGCATCCGTTTTAGCGTTTTTCTACGTAAAACACCGAAAAGACACATTTTTAGTAATTTTGTTTTGGATTCTCATATAGATTGACTTCAATGTTATTTATCGTGTTGGTTCCTAACATGCTGAAAAACACTCATAAGACCGTTTTCTGGCAAAGACGTTTAATTTCCCCTTATAGGTGGCTTTGCATGCACTTTAGGGGTTTGGTACCTAACAGTCCCCAAAAAAAGCTAAATTTAACTTTTTTGATAATGTTCTTATTTCACATAATTTCCTGAATTTTGCCCAAATTTTGGCATTTCGGTACCTGTGAAGATGAATAAGAAGGAAAAAAAAATATTGTATTTTTTTTTATTTTTTTATTGTTTCTCAATAAAGAGCGTTATTTGTGGCTTTTAGCTTTTTGGTAATTAATGAACTTAAAAACACTCATAATACACGTTTCTCGTAATCTCCTTTCGTTTCCCAAAAATAGTGTTCTTTGCACTTATTTAAGCGTTTTTATTGGTAACATGATCAAAAACACTCAAAATATATGTTTTTGGTAATGTTATTCTGTTTCACCATAAAGAGTGTTTTGCATTCGTTTTAGTGTTTTGGAGCTCAAAAACACTTAAAGGCAAGTTCTTGATAAAAATTTGTTTTCCTCCAATGTAATGTGATTGCCCTCCTTTTTAGTTCTTTATTGCCTATCACGCTCAAAAACACTCAAAAGACACTTTTCTGGTATTCATTTTTTTTCCACAAATCTATTTTCGCATGCAATTTGGGGTTTTCGTAACTAAGAATGTGATAAGCACTCAAAATACACGCATTTATTAAGGTTGTTCTGTTTTTCAATTAGGAGTGTTATACATAAGTTTTATACATGAGTTTCAGCATTTTTGTATTTAGGAAACCTCTCCATATACACGAGATTTTTGCGTTTTTTGCCTTGTGGTTCTTTTGAACTATAAAACACTCATTATACACTTTTCTTGCAATGTCCTTTTGTTTCCCAATATAGAGTGCTTTGCATCAATTTTCGCGTTTTTTGTAGGTAACAAGCTTAAAAACACTCAAAATATACCTTTTTGGTAAAGTTTTTCTATTTCTTGATATTGGTAGGTTTGCATCCGTTTTAGCGTTTTTCTACGTAAAACAAAGAAAAAAACACGTTTTCAGCAATTTTGTTTTGGATTCTCATATAGAGTGAGTTCCTTATTATTTATCGTTTTGGTGCCTAACATGCTGAAAAACACTCAAAAAACCGATTTCTGGTAAGGTCGTTTAATTTCTTCTTATAGGAGTCTTATAGAAGTCCGAAAAAAAAGCTAAAATTAACTTTTTTGATAATTTTTTTTTATGATATAATAGCCCTGAATTTTCCCAGAATTTTGGCATCTCCATACCTATGGAGATGAATAACAAAAAAAAAAAAAATCCTATTTTTTTTGTTTTCGTACTTTTTTTTTCTAAATAAAGTGTTATTTGTGGGTTTTAGCTTTTTGGTACTTAAGGAACTTAAAAACATTGATAATACACATTTCTTGTAATGTCCTTTCGTTTTGCAAACATAAGGTTCTTTGCATGTATTTAAGCGTTTTTATAGATAACATGATCAAAAACACTCAAAAATATATGTTGTTGGTAATTTTATTCTGTTTCTCCATAAAAGGTGTTTTGCATGCGTTTTAGGGTTTTGGTATGTAATGAGCTCAAAAACACTTAAAGGCAAGTTCTTGGTAAAAGTTGTTTTTATTCCTTTGTAATGTGATTGCTTTACGTTTTAGTGCTTTATTGCCTAACACGCTCAAAAACACTCAAAAGACACTTTTCTGGTAATATAATTTTCTTTCCCACATAAAGCTAGTTTTGCATGGAATTTGGGGTTTTGGTAACTAAGAATGTGAAAAAAAAATCAAAACACAGGCATTAAGTAAGGTTGTTCTATTTCTTAATTAAAAGTGTTATTTATGAGTTTCAGCATTTTGGTATGTAAGAAACTTTTCTAATACACACATTTGGTAAGGTATTTCTGTTTCAAAATTAAAAGTGTTATTCATGAGTTTCAGCTTTTTGGTATGTAAGAAACTTCTTGATGTACACGAGTTTTTGAGTTTTTTTTACCTTGTGGTTCTTGTCAAACTATAAAACACTCATACACGTTTCTCGTAATGTCCTTTTCTTTGGCAATATAAAGTGCTTTCCATCCATTTTTGCATTTTTTGTAGGTAACAAGCTCAAAAACACATCAAAATATATCTTTTTGGTAACGTTATTCTTTTTCTTCATATTGGTTGGTTTGCATTCGTTTTAGCGTTTTTCTACGTAAATCACTGAAAAGACACGTTTTAAGTAATATTGTTGAAATTGCTGAAAAACACTCAAAAGACAAGTTTCTGGTAAAGTCGTGTAATTTCCCCATATTGGTGGATTTGCATGCACTTCAGAGTTTGTACATAACTCCGGAAAAAAGCTAAAATTATTTTTTATAATGATTTTTTTTTATTTCCATGAATTTTGCAAGAAGTTTGGCATCTCGGTACCTACGAAGATGAATAACAAAAAAAAAATTTTCTCTCTATAAAGAGTTATTTGTGGGTTTTAGCTTTTTAGTACTTGAGGAACTTAAAAACACTCATAATACATGATTTTCGTAATGTCCTTTTGTTATACAAACATAGGGTACTTTACATGTATTTAAGCGTTTTAATAGGTTACATGATCAAAAACACTCAAAATACATGTTTTTGGTAATTAATGAAATTAAAAACACTCATAATACACGTTTCTCGTAATCTACTTTCGTTTCCCAAAAATAGTGTTCTTTGCATGCGTTTAGCGTTTAGCGTTTTTCTATGTAAAACACTGAGAAGATACGTTTTCAGTAGCTTTGTTTTGGATTCCCATATGGAGTGAGTTCCTTATTATTTATTGTTTTGGTGCCTAACATGCTAAAAAAACACTCAAAACACAGATTTCTGGTAAGGTCGTTTAATTTTCTCATATTGTAGGCTTTGCATGCACTTTAGGGTTTGGTACATAACAGTCCGAAAAAAAAAGCTGAAATTAACTTTTTTGATAATATTCTTTCATCACATAATTGCCGTGAATTTTCCCAGAATTTTGGCATCTCGGTACCTATGAAGATGAATAACAAAAAAAAAAAAGAAAAATCATTTAAAATTTTTTTTTATTTATTTATTTATTTTTTTTTAAATAAAGAGTGTTATTTGTGGGTTTTAGGTTTTTGTTACTTAAGGAACTTAAAAAAAAACACTCATAATACACGTTTCTCGTAATGTCCTCTTGTTTCCGAAACATAATGTTCTTTGCATACACTTAAGCGTTTTTATAGAAAACATGATCAAAAACACTCAAAATGTTTTTTGGTAATGTTATCCTAATTCTCCATAAAGTTTGTTTTGCATGAGTTTTAGCGGTTTGGTATATAAAAACACTTAAAGGCAAATTCTTAGTAAAAGTTGGTTTTATTCCCATGTAATGTGATCGTTCTGCTTGTTAGTGCTTTGTTGCATATCATGCTGAAAAGCACTCAAAAGACACTTTTCTAGTAATGTCATTTTTTTTTTTTCCCACATGAAGCTAGTTTCGCATGTAATTTGGCATTTTCGTAACTAAGAATGTGGAAAACACTCAAAATACACAATTAGGTAAGGTAGTTCTGTTTATCGTTTAAAAGTGTTATTCATGCATTGATTCATTTTGGTATGTAAGAAATTTCTCTATATACATGAGTTTTTGCGTTTATTGCCTTGTGGTTCTTTTAAAACTATAAAACACTCATTATACACGTTTCTCGTAATGTCCTTTTGTTTCTTAATAGAGAGTGCTTTACATCCATTTTTGCATTTTTTGTAGGTAACAAGCTCAAAAACACTCAAAATATATCTTTTTGGTAATGTTATTCTATTTCTTTAGCGTTTTTCTACGTAAAACACTGAAAAGACACGTTATCAGTAATTTTCTTTTGGATTGACATAATGACTGACTTCCATATTATTTATCGTTTTGGTGCCTAACATGCTGAAAAACACTGAAAAGACAGGTTTCTGGTAAGGTCGTTAAACTTCCATATATAGGTGGCTTTGCATGCACTTTAGAGTTTAGTACATAACAATCCGAAAAATAAGTTATAATTAACTTTTTTGGTGATGTTCTTTTTTCCACATAAAATCCCTGAATTTTGGCAGAATTTTGGCATCTCGGTACCTAGAAAGATGAATAAGAAAAAAAAAAATATTCCTATTTTTTTATTTTTTTGTTTATTATTATTTTTTTTCTAAATAAAGAGTGTTATTTGTGGGTTTTAGCTTTTAGGTACTGAAAGAACTTAAAAAACACTTATAATACACGTTTCTCGTAATGTCCTTTCGTTTCCGAAACATAAGGTTCTTTGCTTGTATTTAAGCGTTTTTATTGATAACATGATCAAAAACACTCAAAATACATGTATTTGGTAATGTTATTCTGTTTCTCCATAAAATGTATTTTGCATGCGTTTTAGCGTTTTGGTATGTAAGGAGCTCAAAAACACTTAAAGGGAAATTCATGGTAAAATTTGGTTTTATTCCCATGTAATATGATTGCCCTGGCTTTTAGTGCTTTATTGCGTAACACGGTCAAAAATACTGAAAAGACATGCAAAGCCTCCCATATGAGGAAATTAAAGACCTTACCAGAAATCTGTCTTTTGAGAGTTTTTCAGCATGTTAGGCACCAAAACCATAAATAATAAGGAACTCACTCTATGTGGGAATCCAAAAGAATATTACTGAAAACGTGTCTTCTCAGTGTTTTACGAAGAAAAACGCTAAAACTGATACAAACCAACCAATATCAAGACGCAGAAAAACTTTACCAAAAATGTATATTTTGAGTGTTTTTGAGCTTGTTACCTAAAAAAAAAACGTGAAAATGGATACAAAGCACTCTATATTGAGAAACAAAGGGACATTGCGAGAAAATGTATATGGAACGTTTTACAGTAAAAAAAAAAAAAAACACAAGGCAAAAAACGCAAAAACTCGTGTATATGCTGAAACTCATGAATAACACTCTTAATTGAGAAACAGAGCAATCTTACTAAATGCGCGTCCAAAACACTAAAAAGAAAGTTCTTTGTAAAAGATGGTTTAATTCCCATGTAATGTGATTGTCCTGCTTTTTAGTGCTTTATTGCCTAACACGCTCAAAAACACTCAGACACTTTTCTGGCATTGTCATTTTTTTCCCACATAAAGCTAGTTTCGGATAGAATTTGGGGTTTTCATAACTAAGAATGTAAAAAAAAAACACCCAAAATACACGCATTTTATAAGGTTGTTCTGTTTCTTGAGTTTCATGAGTTTCAGTATTTTGGTATCTTAGAAACTTCTCCATACAGTCGAGTTTTTGCGCTTTTTGCCTTCTGATTCTGGTAAAACTATAAAACACTCATTATACACGTTTCTCGTTATGTCCTTTTTTTTTCCTTATATAGAGTGCTTTGCATCCATTTACGCGTTTCTTTTTATGTAACAAGCTCAAAAACACAAAAAATATATACTTTTTTGTTAATATTATTCTATTTCTTCATATTGGTTGGTTTGCATCCGTTTTATCGTTTTGCTACGTAAATCTTTTAAAAGACACATTTTCAGTAATTTTGTTTTGGATTTCCATATAGAGTGACTTTCATATTATTTATCGTTTTGGTGCCTAACATGCTTTTTGGTGCCTTTTGCTTCCCATTATACAGTGCTTTCCATCCATTTTTGCGTTTTTTGTAGGTAACAATTTCAAAAACACTCAAAATATACCTTTTTGGTAATGTTATTCTATTTCTTCATTTTGGTTGGTTTGCATCCGTTTTAGCGTTTTCTACGTAAAACACCGAAAAGATACGTTTTCAGTAATTTTGTTTTCGATTCCCATATAGATTGACTTCCTTGGGTTATATCGTGTTGGTTCCTAACATGCTGAAAAACACTCATAAAACAGTTTTCTAGCAAAAACGTTTAATTTCCCCATACAGGTGGTTTTGCATGCACTTTAGGGGTTTGGTACATAACAGTCCGAAAAAAAAAAAAATAAATTTAACTTTTTTGATAATGTTCTTATTTCATATAATTTCCTGAACTTTGCCTGAATTTTGGCACCTCGTTACCTGTGAATATGAATAAGAATGAAAAAAAAAATTGTATTTTTTTATTTATTTATTTTTTTCTCAATAAAGAGTGTAATTTGTGGCTTTTAGCTTTTTCGTACTCAATGAACTTAGAAACAATTATGATACACGTTTCTCGTAATGTCCTTTCATTTCCAAAAAATAGGGTTCTTTGCATGTATTTAAGCGTTTTTATTGGTAACATGATCAAATACACTCAAAATACATGTTTTTGGAAATGTTATTCTGTTTCACCATAAAGTGTATTTTGCATGCATTTTAGTGTTTTGGTATATAAGGAGGTCAAATACACTTAAAGGCAAGTTCTCTTTAAAAATTCGTTTTATTGCAATGTAATGTGATTGCCCTGCTTTTTAGTGCTTTATTGCCCAACACGCTCAAAAACACTCAAAAGACATTTTTCTTGTAATGTCATTTTTTTCACACATAAAGCTGGTTTCGCATGCAATTTTGGGTTTTTGTAACTAAGGATGTGAAAAGCTCTCAAAATACACGCATTCAGTAAGATTGTTCTGTTTCTCAATTAAGAGTGTTGTTCCAGACGTTTCAGCATTTTGAAATGTAAGAAACTTCTCTATATACACGAGTTTTTTCGTTTTTTGCCTTGTAGTTCTTGTGAAACTATAAAACACTCATTATACACGTTTCTTGTAATGTTTTGCTTCCCAAAAGAGAGTGCTTTCCATCCATTTTCACGTTTTTTGTAGGTAACAATTTAAAAAACACTCAAAATATACATTTTTGGCAATGTTATTTTATTTCTTCATATTAGTTGGTTTGCATCCGTTTTAGCGTTTTTCTACACCGAAAAGACACGTTTTTAGTAATTTTGTTTTGGATTCCCATGTAACTTGACTTCCATGTTATTTATCGTGTTGGTTCCTAACATGCTGAAAAACACTCATATGACCGTTTTCTGGCATAGACGTTTAATTTCCCCATATAGGTGGCTTTGTATGTACTTTAGGGGTTTGGTACATAACAGTTCGGAAAAAAAGCTAAATTTTACTTTTTTGATAATGTTCTTATTTCACATAATTTCCTGAATTTTGCCCGAATTTTGGCATTACGGTACCTGTGAACATGAATAAGAAAGAAAAAAAAATATTGTATTTTTTTTTTATTTATTTATTATTTTTCAGTAAAGAGTGTTATTTGTGGTTTTTATCTTTTTGGTAATTAATGAACTTAAAAACACTCAAAATACACGTTTCCCGTAATCTCCTTTCGTTTCCCAAAAAAATAGTGTTCTTTGCATTTATTTAAGCGTTTTTATTAGTAACATGATCAAAAACACTCAAAATACATGTTTTTGATAAAGTTATTCTGTTTCACCATAAAGAGTGTTTTCCATGCGTTTTAGTGTTTTGGTATATAAGGAGCTCAAAAACACTTAAAGGCAACTTCTTGCTAAAAATTCTTTTTTCTTCCAAAGTAATGTGATTGCCCTGCTTTTAAGTGCTTTATTGCTTATCACGCTCAAAAACACTCAACAGACGCTTTTCTGGTAAAGTCATTTTTTTCCCACAAATCTATTTTCGCATGCAATTTGGGGTTTTGGTAACTAAGAATGTGAAAAGCATTCAAAATACACGCATTTATTAAGGTTGTTCTGTTTCTCAATTAGGAGTGTTATACATGAGTTTTAGCATTTTTGTATCTAGGAAACCTCTCCATATACACGAAATTTTGCGTTTTTTGTTTTGTGGATCTTTTCAGCTATAAAACACTCATTATACACTTTCCTTGCAATGTCCTTTTGTTTCCCAAAATAGAGCGCTTTGCCCAATTTTCGCGTTTTTTGTAGGTAACAAGCTCAAAAACACTCAAAATGTACCTTTTCAGTAACGTTTTTCTTTTTCTTGATATTGGTTGCTTTTCATCCGTTTAAGCGTTTTTCTACGTAAAACACTGAGAAGACACGTTTTCAGTAACTTTTTTTTGGATTCCCATATACAGTGAGTTTCTTATTATTTATCGTTGTGGTGCCTAACATGCTAAAAAAAACTCAAAACACATATTTCTGGTAAGGTCGTTTAATTTCCTCATATAGGAGTCTTTGCATGCATTTTAGTTTGTTACATAACAGTCCGAAAAAAAAGGCTGAAATTAACTTTTTTGATAATATTCTTTTATCAAATGATTGCTCTGAATTTTCCCAGAATTTTGGCATCTCGGTATCTTTGAATATGAATAACAGAAAAAAAAAAATAATTTTTATACTTTTTTATTTTTTATTTTCTAAATAAAGAGCGTTATTTGTGGGTTTTAGCTTTTTGTTACTTAACGAACTTAAAAAAACACTAATAATACACGTAATGTCCTTTTGTTTCCCAAACATAATGTTCTTTGTATGTATTTAGGCGTTTTTATAGATAACATGATCAAAAAAACTCAAAATACATGTTTTTTAATAATGTTTTTCTGTTTCTCCATGAAGTTTGTTTTGCTTGCGTTTTAGCGGTTTCGTATATAAGGAGCTCAAAAACACTTAAAGGCAAGTTTTTGGTATTAATTGGTGTTATTCCAATGTAATATGATTGCCCTGCTTTTTAGTGCTTTATTGCCTATCACGCTCAAAAACACTTAAAAGACACTTTTCTGGTAATGTCATTTTTTTCTCACATAAAGGTGGTTTCGCATGCAAATTGGGGTTTTGGTAACTAAGAATGTGAAAAGCACTCAAAATACACGCATTTAGTAAGGTTGTTCTATTTCTCAATTAGGAGTGTAATTCATGAGTTTCAGCATTTTGGTATGTAGGAACCTTCTCCATATACACGAGTTTTTGTGTTTTTTAACCCTTTGGTTATTTTCAACTATAAAAAACTCATTATACACTTTTCTTGCAAAGTCCTTTTTGTTTTCTAATATATAGTGCTTTGCATCAATTTTCGCGTTTTTTTGTAGGTAACAAGCTCAAAAACACTCAAAATATACCTTTTTGGTAATGTTTTTCTATTTCTTGATATTGGTAGGTTTGCCTCCGTTTTAGCGTTTTTCTACGTAAAACAAAGAAAAAACAATTTCAGCAATTTTGTTTTGGATTCTCTTATAGAGTGAGTTTCTTATTATTTATCGTTTTGGTGCCTAACATGCTGAAAAACTCTCAAAAAACAGATTTCTAGTAAGGTCGTTTAATTTGCTCATATAGGAGTCTTTGGGTGCACTTTAGGGTTTGGTACATAACAGTCCGAAAAAAAAAGCTAAAAATAACTTTATTCATAATTTTTGTTTTATGATATAATAGCCCTGAATTTTCCCAGAATTTTGGCATCTCGGTACCTATGAAGATGAATAACAAAAAAAAAATCCTATTTTTTATTTTACTTTTTTTCTAAATAAAGTGTTATTTGTGGGTTTTAGCTTTTTGGTACTTAAGTAACTTAAAAACATTTATAATACACGTTTCTCGTAATGTCCTTTCGTTTCGCAAACATAAGGTTCATTCCATGTATTTAAGCTTTTCTATAGATAACATGATCAAAAACACTCAAAATCTATGTTGTTGGTAATTTTATTATGTTTTTCCATAAAAGGTGTTTTGCATGCGTTTTAGCGTTATGGTATGTAATGAGCTTAAAAACACTTAAAGGCAAGTTCTTGGTAAAAGTTGTTTTTATTCCCATGTAGTGTGATTGCCCTGCTTTTTAGTGCTTTATTGCCTTACACGCTCAAAAACACTCAAAAGACACTTTTCTGGTAATATCATTTTTTTTTTCACACATAAAGCTAGTTTTGCATGGAATTTGGGGTTTTGGTAACTAAGAATGTGAAAAAAAAATTAAAACACAGGCATTTAATAAGGTAGTTCTATTTCTTAATTAAAAGTGTTATTCATAAGTTTCAGCATTTTGGTATGTAAGAAACTCTTCTAATACACACATTTGGTAAGGTATTTCTGTTTCAAAATTAAAAGTGTTATTCATGAGTTTCAGCTTTTTTAAATGTAAGAAACTTCTTTATGTATACGAGTTTTTGAGTTTTTTACCTTGTGGTTCTTGTCAAAATATAAAACACTCATACACCTTTCTCGTAATGTCATTTTCTTTGCCAATATAAAGTGCTTTCCATCCATTTTTGCATTTTTTGTAGGTAACAAGCTCAAAAACACATCAAAATATATCTTTTTGGTAATGTTATTCTATTTCTTCATATTGGTTGGTTTGCATCCGTTTTAGCGTTTTTTCTACGTAAATTACTGAAAAGACTCGTTTTATGTAATATTGTTGAAATTGCTGAAAAACACTCAAAAGACAGGTTTCTGGTAAAGTTTTGTAATTTCCCCATATAGGTGGATTTGCATGCACTTCAGAGTTTGTACATAACTCCGGAAAAAAGCTAAAAAAAAATTTTTATAATGATTTTTTTTTACAAAATTTCCATGAATTTTGCCAGAATTTTGGCATCTCGGTACCTATGAAGATGAATAACAATTTTTTTTTTTCTCTATAAAGAGTTATTTCTGAGTTTTAGCTTTTTGGTACTTAAGGAACTTAAAAACACTCATAATACACGATTTTCGTAATGTCCTTTTATTATACAAACAAATGGTTCTTTACATGTATTTAAGCGTTTTTATAGGTTACATGATTAAAAATACTCAAAATACATGTTTTTGGTAATGTTATTCTGTTTCTCCATATAGGGTGTTTTGCATGCGTTTTAGCGATTTGGTATGTAAGGAGTTAAAAAAAAACACTTAAAGGCAAGTTGTTCGTAAAAGTTGGTGTTATTCCCATGTAATGTTATTGTTCTGCTTTTTAGTGCTTTATTGCATATCACGCTCAAAAACACTAAAAAGACACTTTTTTGGTAATGTCATTTTTTTTCCCCACATGAAGGTAGTTTCGCATGTAATTTGGCATTTTCGTAACTAAGAATGTGAAAAGCACTCAAAATACACAATTTGGTAAGGTTTATGAATTAAAAGTGTTATTCATCCATTTCATCATTTTGTTATGTAAGAAATTTCTCTATATACACGATTTTTTGCGTTTATTGCATTGTGGTTCTTTTAAAACTAAAACACTCATTATACAAGTTTCTCGTAATGTTCTTTTGTTTCCTAATATAGAGTGCTTTACATCCATTTTTGCATTTTTTTCGTAGGTAACAAGCTCAAAAACACTCAAAATATATCTTTTTTAGTAATGTTATTCTATTTCTTCATATAGGTTGGTTTGCATCCGCTTTAGCGTTTTTCTACTTAAAACACTGAAAAGACACGTTTTCAGTAATTTTGTTTTGGATTCACATATTGACTGACATATTATTTATCGTTTTGGTGCCTAACATGCTGAAAAACACTGAAAAGACAGGTTTCTGGTAAAGTCGTTTAACTTCCCTATATAGGTGGCTTTGCATGCACTTTACGGTTTGGTACATAACAATCCGAAAAAAAAAGTTATAATTAACTTTTTTGGTGATGTTCTTTTTCCCACATAAAATCCCTGAATTTTGGCAGAATTTTGGCATCTCGGTACCTATAAAGATGAATAACAAAAAAAAATATTCCTATTTTTTTTAATTTTTTGTTTATTTTTTTTTTCTAAATAAAGAGTGTTATTTGTTGGTTTTAGCTTTTAAGTACTGAAAGAACTTAAAAAAACACTCATAATACACGTTTCTCGTAATGTCCTTTCGTTTCCGAAACATAAGGTTCTTTGCATATATTTAAGCGTTTTTATAGATAACATGATCAAAAACACTCAAAATACATGTATTTGGTAATATTATTTTGTTTCTCCATAAAATGTATTTTCCATGCGTTTTAACGTTTTGGTATGTAAGGAGCTTAAAAACACTTAAAGGCAAGCAAATTGTTGGTAAAATTTGTTTTTTTCCCAATGTAATGTGATTTCCCTTCCTTTTAGTGATTTAATGCGTAATACGCTCAAAAACACTCAAAAGACATGCAAGGCCTCGCATATGAGGAAATTAAAGACATTACCAGAAATCTGACTTTTGAGTGTTTTTCAGCATGTTAGGCACCACAACGATAAATAATAAGGGACTCACTCTATGTGGCAATTCAAAAGAAAATTAATGAAAACATGTCTTTTCAGTGTTTTACGTAGAAAAACGCTAAAATTGATGCAAACCAACCAATATCAAGAAGCAGAAAAACATTACCAAAAATGTATATTTTGAGTGTTTTTTAGCTTGTTACCTACAAAATAAACGCTAAAATTGATACAAGGCACTCTATATTGGAAAATAAAGGGACTATGCGAGAAAAGTGTATAATGAATGTTTTATAGTTCTAAAAAACCACAAGGCAAAAAACGCAAAAACTCGTGTATATGGAGAAGTTTCCTAAATACCAAAATGCTGAAACTCATGAATAACACTCTTAATTCAGAAACAGAACAACCTTACTAAATGCGTGTCAAAAACACTAAAAGGCAAGTTCTTCGTTAAAGTTGGTTTTATTATCATGTAATGTGATTGCCCTGCTTTTTAGTGCTTTATTCCCTAACACGCTCAAAAACACTCAAAGACACTTTTCTGGCAATGTCATTTTTTTTTCGCATAAAGCTAGTTTCGCATGGAATTTGGGGTTTTGGTAACTAGGAATCTAAAAAAAACACTCAAAATACAAGCTTTTAGTAAGGTTGTTCTGTTTCTTGCTTAAGAGTGTTATTCATGAGTTTCAGTATTTTGGTATCTTAGAAACTTCTCCATACAGTCGAGTTTTTGCGTTTTTTGCTATGTGATTCTGGTGAAACTATAAAACACTCATTATACACGTTTCTCGTTATGTTCTTTTTTTTTCATTATATAGAGTGCTTTGCATCCATTTTCGCGTTACTTTTTATGTAACAAACTCAAAAACACACAAAATATACTTTTTTGGTAATGTTATTCTATTTCTTCATATTGGTTGATTTGCATCCGTTTTAGCGTTTTTCTACGTAAATGTTTTAAAAGACACATTTCCAGTAATTTTGTTTTGGATTTCTATATAGAGTGACTTTCATATTATTTATCGTTTTGGTGCCTAACATGATTTTTGGTGCCTTTTGCTTCCCATTATACAGTGCTTTCCATCCATTTTTGCGTTTTTTGTAGGTAATAATTTCAAAAACACTCAAAATATACCTTTTTTAGAAATGTTATTTTATTTCTTTATTTTGGTTGGTTTGCATCCGTTTTAGGGTTTTCTACGTAAAACACCGAAAAGACACATTTTCAGTAATTTTGTTTTCGATTCCCATATAGATTGACTTCCTTGGGTTTTATCGTGTTGGTTCCTAACATGCTGAAAAACACTCATAAGACAGTTTTCTGGCAAAGACGTTTAATTTCCCCATATAGGTGGCTTTGCATGCACTTTAGGGGTTTGGTACATAACAATTCGAAAAAAAAATCTAGATTTAACTTTTTTAATAATGTTCTTATTTCATATAATTTCTTGAACTTTTCCCGAATTTTGGCACCTCGTTACCTGTGAAGATAAATAAGAATGAGAAAAAAATCGTATTTTTAAAATTTTTTTTCTCAATAAAGAGTGAAATTTGTGGCTTTTAGCTTTTTCGTACTTAATGAACTCCAAAACACTTATAATACACGTTTCTCGTAATGTTCTTTCATTTCCCAAAAATAGGGTTCTTTGCATGTAATTAAGCGTTTTTATCGGTAACATGATCAAAAACACTCAAAATACATTGTTTTTGGTAATGTTATTCTGTTTCACCATAAAGTGTATTTTGCATTCATTTTTCTATTTTGGTATATAAGGAGCTCAAATACACTTAAAGGCAAGTTCTTGTTAAAAATTGTTTTTATTCCAATGTAATGTGACTGCCCTGCTTTTTAGTGCTTTAATGCCTAACACGCTCAAAAACACTGGAGACATTTTTCTGGTAATGTCATTTTTTTTCCCACATAAAGCTGGTTTAGCATGCAATTTGGGGTTTTGGTAACTAAGGATGTGAAAAGCACTCAAAATACACGCATTTAGTAAGATTGTTCCGTTATTCAATTAAGAGTGTTGTTCCAGATTTTCAGCATTTTGGAATGTATGAAACTTCTCTATATACAGGAGTTTTTGCGTTTTTTGTCTTGTAGTTGTTGTGAAACTATAAAACACTCATTATACACGTTTCTCATAATGTCCTTTTCCTTCCCAATATATAGTGCTTTCCATCCATTTTCACGTTTTTTGTAGGTAACAATATCAAAAACACTCAAAATATACCTTTTTTGGTAATGTTATTTTATTTCTTCATATTGGTTGGGTAGCATCCGTTTTAGCGTTTTTCTACGTAAAACAACGAAAAAGACACGTTTTTAGTAATTTTGTTTTGGATTCCCATATAGATTGACTTCCATGTTATTTATCGTGTTGGTTCCTAACATGCTGAAAAACACTCATAAGACCGTTTTCTAGCAAAGACGTTTAATTTCGCCATATAGGTGGCATTGCAGGCACTTTAGGGGATTGGTACCTAACAGTCTAAAAGAAAAAGCTAAATTTAACTTTTTTGATAATGTTCTTATTTCACATAATTTCCTGAATTTTGCCCGAATTTTGGCATATAATGAATAAGATGAAAAAAAAAGAAAAAAAATTATCGTATTTTTTTTTATTTACTTATTGTTTCTCAATAAAGAATGTTATTTGTGGATTTTAGCTTTTTGGTAATTAATGAACTTAAAAACAATCATAATACACATTTCCTGTAATCTCCTTTCGTTTCCCAAAAATAGTGTTCTTTGCATGTATTTAAGCGTTTTTATTGGTAGCATGATCAAAAACACTCAAAATACATGTTTTTGGTAATGTATTCTGTTTCACCATAACGTGTGTTTTGCATGCTTGTGTTTTGATATATAAGGAGCTGAAAAAACACTTAAAGGCAAGTTCTTGGTAAAAATTCGTTTTACTTCAATGTAATGTGATTGCCCTCCTTTTTAGGGTTTTATTCCCTTTCACGCTCAAAAACATTCAAAAGACACTTTTCTGGTAAATCATTTTTTTTCCCACAAATCTATTTTCGCATGCAATTTGGGGTTTTGGTAACTAAGAATGTTAAAAGCACTCAACATACACGCATTAAGTGGGGTTGTCCTCTTTTTCAATTGAGTGTTATACATGAGTTTTAGCATTTTGGTATCTAGGAAACCTCTCCATATACACGAGATTTTGCGTTTTTTGCCTTGTGGTTCTTTTGAACTATAAAACACTCATTATACACTTTTCTTGCAATGTCCTTTTGTTTCCCAATATAGAGTGCTTTGCATCAATTTTCGAGTTTTTTGTAGGTAACAAGCTCAAAAACACTCAAAATATACCTTTTAGTAAAGTTTTTAAATTTCTTGATATTGGTTGCTTTGTATCCGTTTTAGCGTTTTTCTATGTAAAACACTGAGAAGACACGTTTTCAGTAACTTTGTTTTGGATTCCCATATAGAGTGACTTCCTTATTATTTATCGTTTTGGTGCTTAACATGCTAAAAAACACTCAAAACACATATTTCTACTAAGGTCGTTTAATTTCCTCATATAGGAGGCTTTGCATCCATTTTAGGGTTTGGTACATAACAGTCCGAAAAAAAAAAGATGAAATTAACTTTTTTGATAATATTGTTTTATGATATGATTGGCCTGAATTTTCCCAGAATTTTGGCACCTCGGTACTTATGAAGATGAATACCAAAAAAAAAAAATTCCTAATTTTTTATTTTTTTTATTTTCTAAATAAAGAGTGTTATTTGTGGGTTTTAGCTTTTTGGTACTTAATGAACTTACTTTGGTACTTAATGAAACACTCATAATACACGTTTCTAGTAATGTCCTTTGGTTTCCCAAACATAATGTTCTTTGCATGTATTTAAACGTTTTTATAGATAACATGATCAAAAACACTCAAAATACATGTTTTTCGTAATGTTATTCTGTTTCTCCATAAAGTATGTTTTCCATGCGTTTTAGCAGTTTTGTATATAAGTAGCTAAAAAAAAATTAAAGGCAAGTTTTTGGTATAAATTGGTGTTATTACAATGTAATATGATTGCCCTGCTTTTTAGTGCTTTATTGCCTATCATGCTCAAAAAAACTTAAAAGACACTTTTCTGGTAATGTCATTTTTTTCTCACATAAAGGTGGTTTCGCATGCAATTTGGGGTTTTGGTAACTAAGAATGTGAAAAGCACTCAAAATACACGCATTTAGTAAGGTTGTTCTCTTCCTCAATTAAGAGTGTTATTCATGAGTTTCAGCATTTTGGTATCTAGGAAATCTCTCCTAGAAATCTAGGAAATATACAAGAGTTTTTGTGTTTTTTGCTTTGTGGTTCTTTTGAACTATAAAACACTCATTATACACTTTTCTTGCAATGTCCTTTTGTTTCCCAATATAGAGTGCTTTGCATCAATTTTCAAGATTTTTGTAGGTAAAAAGCTCAAAAACACTAAAAATATATCTTTTTGGTAACGTTTTTCTATTTCTTGATATTGGTTAGTTTCCAACCGTTTTAACGTTTTTCTACGAGAAAACTTACATACCAAAATGAGAACTGAGAAAACACGTTTTCAGTAACATTCTTTTGGATTCCCATATAGAGTGAGTTCCTTATTATTTATCGTTTTGGTGCCTAACATGCTAAAAAACACTCAAAACACAGTTTTCTGGTAAGGTCGTTTAATTTCTTCATATTGGAGGCTTTCCATGCACTTTAAGGTTTGGTACATAACAATCCGGAAAAAAAAAAGCTGAAATTAACTTTTTTGATAATATTCTTTTATCACATAATGGCCCTGAATTTTTCCAGAATTTTGGCATCTCGGTACCTATGAAGATGAATAACAAAAAAAAAATAAATAAATAAAATATTTCTTTTTTCTTTTTTTATTTGTGGGTTTTAGCTTTTTGGTACATAAGGAACTTTAAAAAATCACTCATAATACACGTTTCTCGTAATGTCCTTTTGTTTTCCAAACATAATGTTCTTTCCATGTACTTACTCGTTTTTATAGATAACATGATCAAAAACACTCAAAATACATTTTTTTGGTAATGTTATTCTGTTTCTTCATAAAGTTTGTTTTGCATGCGTTTTATCGGTTTGGTATCTAAGAGGTTAAAAAACACTTAAAGGCAAATTCTAAGTAAAAGTTGGTTTTATTCCCATGTAATGTGATCGTTCTGCTTTTTAGTGCTTTGTTGCATATCACGCTCAAAAACACTCAAAAGACACTTTTCTACTTATGTCTTTTTTTTTCCCACATGAAGCTAGTTTCGTATGTAATTTGGCATTTTCGTAACTAAGAACGTGAAAAACACTCAAAATACACAATTTGGTGAGGTAGTTCTGTTTATCTATTAAAAGTGTTATTCATGCATTTATTCATTTTGGTATGTAAGAAATTTCTCTATATACACGAGTTTTTCCGTTTATTGCCTTGTGGTTCTTTTAAAACTATAAGACACTCATTATACACGTTTCTCGTAATGTCCTTTTGTTTCCCAATATAGAGTGCTTTCCATCTATTTTTGCATTTTTTGTAGGTAACAAGCTCAAAAACACTCAAAATATATCTTTTTGGTAATGTTATTCTATTTCTTTAGCGTTTTTCTACGTAAAACACTGAAAAGACACGTTTTCAGTAATTTTCTTTTGGATTCACATAATGACTGACTTCCATATTATTTATCGTTTTGGTGCCTAACATGCTGAAAAACACTGAAAAGACAGGTTACTGGTAAAGTCGTTTAACTTCCATATATAGGTGGCTTTGCATGCAATTTAGGGTTTGGTAGATAAAAATCCGAAAAAAAGCACTAAACTTTTATGTTCTTTTTTCCATATAAATTCCCTGAATTTTGACAGAATTTTGGCATCTCGTTACCTATGAAGATGAATAACAAAAAAAAAAAATCCTATCTTTATATTTTTTTATTTATGATTTTTTTTTTCTAAAGAGAGTTATTTGTGGGTTTTAGCTTTTTTGGTACTGAAGGAACTTAAAAATCACTCATAATACACGTTTCTCGTAATGTTCTTTCGTTTCCCAAACATAAGGTTCTTTGCATGTATTTAAGCGTTTTTTTTAGATAATATGATCAAAAACACTCAAAATACATGTATTTGGTAATGTTATTCTGTTTCTCCATAAAATGTATTTTGCATGCGTTTTAGCGTTTTGGTATATAAGGAGCTCAGAAATGGCAAGTTCTTGGTAAAATTTGGTTTTATTCCCATGTAATGTGATTGCCCTGGCTTTTAGTCCTTTATTGCGTAACACGCTCAAAAAACACTGAAAAGACATGCAAAGCCTCCCATATGAGGAAATTAAAGACCTTATCAGAAATCTGTCTTTTGAGTGTTTTTCAGCATGTTAGGCACCAAAACGATAAATAATAAGGAACTCACTCTATCTGGGAATACAAAAGAAAGTTACTGAAAACGTGTCTTCTCAGTATTTTACGTACAAATACGCTAAAACTGATACAAACCAACCAATATCAAGAAGCAGAAAAACTACCAAAAATATATATTTTGAGTGTTATTGAGCTTGTTACCTAAAAAAAAACGCGAAAATGGATACAAAGCACTCTATATTAAGAAACAAACGGACATTGCGAGAAAAATGTATAAGGAATGTTTTATAGTTCAAAAAAACCACAAGGCAAAAAACGCAAAAACTCGTGAATATGCTGAAACTCATGAATAACACTCTTAATTGAGAAACAGAGCAACCTTACTAAATGCGTGTCAAAAACACTAAAAGGCAAGTTCTTCGTTAAAGTAGGTTTTATTCCCATAAAATGTGATTGCCCTTCTTTTTCTTCTTTTCTCGTTATGTCCCTTTTTTTCCTTATATAGAGTGCTTTGCATCCATTTTCGCTTTTCTTTTTATGTAACAAGCTCAAAAACACACAGAATATACTTTTCTGGTAAAGTTATTCTATTTCTTCATATTGGTTGGTTTGCATCCGTTTTAGCGTTTTTTCTACGTAAATCTTTTAAAAGACACGTTTCCAGTAATTTTGTTTTGGATTTCCATATAGAGTGACTTTCATATTATTTATCGTTTTGGTGCCCAACATGCTTTTTGGTGCCTTTTGCTTCCCAATATAGAGTGCTTTTTATCCATTTTCGCGTTTTTTGTAGGTAACAATTTTAAAAACACTCAAAATATAACTTTTTGGTAATGTTATTCTATTTCTTCATTTTGGTTGGTTTCCATCCGTTTTAGCGTTTTCTACGTAAAACACCGAAAAGACACGTTTTCAGTAATTTTGTTTTGGATTCCCGTATAGATTGACTTCCTTGGGTTTTATCGTATTGCTTCCTAACCTGCTGAAACAACACTCATAAGACAGTTTTCTGGCAAAGACGTTTAATTTCTCCATATAGGTGGCTTTCCATGCACTTTAGGGGTTTGGTACATAACAGTCCGAAAAAAAAGCTAAATATAACTTTTTTGATAATGTTCTTATTTCATATAATTTCCTGAACTTTGCCCGAATTTTGGCACCGTGTTACCTGTGAAGATGACTAAGAATGAAAAAAAAATCGTATTTTTTAATTTATCTATTTTTTTTTTCTCAATAAAGAGTGTAATTTGTGGCTTTTAGCTTTTTCGTACTTAATGAACTTAAAAACACTCATAATACACGTTTCTTGTAATGTCCTTTCATTTATCAAAAATAGGGTTCTTTGCATGTATTTAAGCCTTTTTATTGGTAACATGATCAAAAACACTCAAAATACGAGTACATGTTTTTGGTAATGTTATTCTGTTTCACCGTAAAGTGTATTTTGCATGCATTTTAGTGTTTTGGTATATAAGGAGCTCCAATACACTTAAAGGCAAGTTCTTGTTAAAAATTGGTTTTATTCCAATGTAATGTGATTCCACTGCTTTTTAGTGCTTTATTGTCTAACACGCTCAAAAACATTCAAAAGACATTTTTCTGGTAATGTCATTTTTTTCCTACACAAAGCTGGTTTACCATCCAATTTGGGGTTTTGCTAACTAAGGATGTGAAAAGCACTCAAAATACACTCATTTAGTAAGATTGTTCTGTTTCTCAATTAAGAGTGTTGTTCCAGAGTTTCAGCATTTTGCAATGTAAGAAACTTCTCTATATACACGAGTTTTTTGCGTTTTTTTGCCTTGTAGTCCTTGTGAAACTATAAAACACTCATTATACACGTTTCTCGTAATGTCCTTTTGCTTCCCAATATAGAGTGCTTTCCATCCTTTTTCGCGTTTTTTGTAGTTAACAATTTCAAAAACACTCAAAATATACCTTTTTAGTAATGTTATTTTATTTCTTCATATTGGTTGGTTTGCATCCGTTTTAGCTTTTTTCTACGTAAAACACCGAAAAGACATGTTTTTTGTAATTCTGTTTTGGATTCCCATATAGATTGATTTCCATGTTATTTATCGTGTTGGTTCCTAACATGATGAAAAACACTCATAAGACCGTTTTCTGGGAAAGACGTTTAATTTCCTCATATAGGTGGCACTGCATGCACTTTATGGGTTTGGTACATAACAGTCCGGAAAAAAAAGCTAAATTTAGCTTTTTTGATAATGTTCTTATTTCACATAATTTCCTGAATTTTGCCCGAATTTTCGCATTTCGGTACCTGTGAAGATGCATAAGAAAAAAAACATTGTATTTTTTTATATATTTATTGTGTTATATTTATTTATTGTGTTACATTTAAAGAGTGTTATTTGTGGCTTTTAGCTTTTTGGTAATTAATGAACTTAAAAACACTCATAATACACGTTTCTCGTAATATCCTTTCGTTTCCGAAAAATAGTGTTCTTTGCATTTATTTAAGCGTTTTTATTGGTAACATGATCAAAAACACTCAAAATACATGTTTTTGGTAATGTTATTCTGTTTCACCATAAAGAGTGTTTTGCATGTGTTTTAGTGTTTTGGTATATAAAGAGCTCAAAAACACTTAAAGGCAAGTTCTTGGTAAAAATTCGTTTTCCTCTAATGTAATGTGATTGCCCTCCTTTTTAGTGCTTTATTGCCTATCACGCTCAAAAACACTCAAAAGACACTTTTCTGGTAAAGTCTTTTTTTTTCCCACAAACCTATTTTCGCATGCAATTTGGGGTTTTGGTAACTAAGAAGGTGAAAAGCACTCAAAATGCACGCATTTATTAAGGTTGTTCTGTTTCTCAATTAGGAGTGCTATACATGAGTTTTAGCATTTTTGTATTTAGGAAACCTCTCCATATACACGAGATTTTGGGTTTTTTGCCTCGTGGTTCTTTTGATCTATAAAACACTCATAATACACTTTTCTTGCAATGTCCTTTTCTTTCCCAATATAGAGTGCTTTGCATCAATTTTCGCGTTTTTTGTAGGTAACAAGCTCAAAAACACTCAAAATATACCTTTTTTAATAACGTTTTTCTATTTCTTGATATTGGTTGCCTTGCATCTGATTTAGGGTTTTTCTACATAAAATACTGAGAAGACACGTTTTCAGTAACTTTTTTTTGGATTCCCATATAAAGTGAGTTCCTTATTATTTATTGTTTTAGTGCCTAACATGCTATAAAACACTCAAAACACATATTTCTGGTAAGGTCGTTTAATATCTTCATATAGGAGTCTTTGAATGCACTTTAGGGTTTGGTATATAACAGTCCGAAAAAAAAAGCTGAAATTAACTTTTTCGATAATATTTTTTTTAGCATATGATTGCCCTAAATTTTCCCAGAATTTTGGCATCTCGGTACCTGTGAATATGAATAAAAAAAAAAAACTATTTTTTTTATTTTTTATTTTCTATTTTCTAAATAAAGAGTGTTATTTGTGGGTTTTATCTTTTTGGTACTTAAGGAACTTAAAAAAAACACTCATAATACACGTTTCTCTTAATATCCTTTTGCTTCCCAAACATAATGTTCTTTGCATATATTTAAGCGTTTTTATAAATAACATGATCAAAAACACTCAAAATACATGTTTTTGGTAATGTTATTCTGTTTCTTCATAAAGTTTGTTTTGCATGCGTTTTAGCGGTATGGTATATAAGGAGCTCAAAAACACTTAAAGGCAAGTTTTTGGTATAAATTGGTGTTATTCCAATCTAATATGATTGCCCTGCTTTTTAGTGCTTTATTGCCTATCACGCTCAAAAACACTTAAAAGACACTTTTCTGGTAATATCATTTTTTTCTCACAAAAAGGTGGTTTCGCATGCAATTTTAGGTTTTGGTAACTTAGAATGTAAAAAGCACTCAACATACACGCATTTAGTTCTGCTTCTCAATTAAGAGTGTTATTCACGAGTTTCAGCATTTTGTTATCTAGGAACCTTCGCCATATACACGAGTTTTTGTGTTTTTTGCCTTTTGGTTCTTTTGAACTATATAAACTCATTATACACTTTTTTTGCAAAGTCCTTTTGTTTTCTAATATAGAGTGCTTTGCATTAATTTTTGCGTTTTTTGTAGGTAACAAGCTCAAAAACACTCAAAATATACCTTATTGGTAATGTTTTTTCTATTTCTTGATATTGGTAGGTTTGCATCCATTTTAGCGTTTTTCTACGTAAAACAAAGAAAAAACACGTTTTCAGCAATTTTGTTTTGGATTCTCATATAGAGTGAGTTCCTTATTATTTATCGTTTTGGTGCCTAACATGCTGAAAAACACTCAAAAAATAGATTTCTGGTAAGGTCGTTTAATTTTCTCATATTGGAGGCTTTCCATGCACTTTAGGTTTTGGTACATAACAGTCCCAAAAAAAAGCTAAAATTAAGTTTTTTGATAATTTTTGTTTTATGATATAATAGTCCTGAATTTTCCCAGAATTTTGGCATCTTGGTACCTATGAAGATGAATAACAAAAAAAAAAGAAATCCTATTGTTTTTATTTTCATACTTTTTTTTCTAAATAAAGAGTGTTATTCGGGGGTTTTAGCTTTTTGGTACTTAAGGAACTTAAAAACACTTATAATACACAATTCTCGTAATGTCCTTTCGTTTCGCAAACATAAGGTTCTTTGCATGTATTTAAGCGATTTTATAGATAACATGATCAAAAACACTCAAAATATATGTTTTTGGTAATTTTATTCTTTTTCTACATAAAAGGTGTTTTGCATGCGTTTTAGTGTTTTGGTATGTAATGAGCTCAAAAACACTTAAAGGGAAGTTCTTGGTAAAAATTGTTTTTTTTTTCCCATGTATTGTGATTGCCCTGCTTTTTAGTGCTTTATTGCCTAACACGCTCAAAAACACTCAAAAGACACTTTTCTGGTAATATCACTTTTTTCCCCATATAAAGCTAGTTTTGCATGGAATTTGGGGTTTTGGTAACTAAGAATGTGAAAAAAAAAATCCAAACACAGACAATTAGTAAGGTTGTTCTATTTTTTTATTAAAAGTGTTATTCATCAGTTTCAGCATTTTGGTATGTAAGAAACTTTTCTAATACACACATTTGGTAAGGTATTTCTGTTTCAAAAATAAAAGTGTTATTCATGAGTTTCAGCTTTTTCGTATGTACACGAGTTTTTGAGTTTTTTACCTTGTGGTTCTTGTCAAACTATAAAACACTCATACACGTTTCTCGTAAGGTTCTTTTCTTTGCCAATATAAAGTGCTTTCTATCCAATTTTGCATTTTTTGTAGGTAACAAGCTCAAAAACACATCAAAATATATCTTTTTGGTAATGTTATTCTATTTCTTCATATTGGTTGGTTTGCATCCGTTTTAGCGTGTTTCTACGTAAATCATTGAAAAGACACGTTTTAAGTAATATTGTTCAAATTTATGAAAAACACTCAAAAGACAGGTTTCTATTAAAGTCGTGTAATTTCCCCATATAGGTGGATTTGCATGCACTTTAGAGATTGTACATAACTCCGGAAAAAAGCTAAAATTATTTTTTTTATATTGATTTTTTTTTCAAAATTTCCATGAATTTTGCCAGAATTTTGGCATCTCAGTACCTATGAAGATGAATAACAAAAAAAGAAAAATTTTTTTTTCTCTCTATTAAGAGTTAATTGTGGGTTTTAGCTTTTTGGTAATTAAGGAACTTAAAAACACTCATAATACATGATTTTCGTAATGTCCTTTTGTTATACAAACGTAGGGTTCTTTACATGTATTTAAGCGTTTTTATAGGTTACATGATCAAAAACACTCAAAATACATGTTTTTGGTAATGTTATTCTGTTTCTCCATATAGGGTGTTTTGCATGCGTTTTAGCGATTTGGTATGTAAAGAGTTAAAAAAAACACTTAAAGGCAAGTTCTTCGTAAAAGTTGGTTTTATTCCCATGTAATGTAATTGTTCTGCTTTTTAGTGCTTTGTTGCATATCACGTTCAAAAACACTAAAAAGACACTTTTTTTTTGTAATGTCATTTTTTTTCCCAACATCAAGGTTTGGGAATTTGGCATATTCGTAACTAAGAATGTGAAAAACACTCAAAATACACAATTTGGTAAGGTAGTTCTGTTTATCGATTAAAAGTGTTATTCATGCATTTCATCATTTTGGTATGTAAGAAATTTCTCTATATACACGATTTTTTTCGTTTATTGCCTTGTGGTTCTTTTTAAAACTATAAAACACTCATTATACACGTTTCTCGTAATGTCATTTAGTTTCCTCATATAGAGTGCTTTACATCCATTTTTTTCATTTTTTTGTAGGAAACAAGCTCAAAAACACTCAAAATATATCTTTTTAGTAATGTTATTCTATTTCTTCATATAGGTTTGTTTGCATCCGCTTTAGCGTTTTCCTACGTAAAACACTGAAAAGAAACGTTTTCAGTAATTTTGTTTTGGATTCACATATTGACTGACTTCCATATTATTTATCGTTTTGGTGCCTAACATGCTGAAAAACACTGAAAAGACAGGTTACTAGTAAAGTCATTTAACTTCCCTATATAGGTGGCTTTGCATGCACTTTAGGGTTTGGTACATAACAATCCGAACAAAAGCTATAATTAACTTTTTTTGGTGATGTTCTTTTTCCCACATAAATTCCCTGAATTTTGGCAGAATTTTTATATGCATTTCAGCATTTTGGTATGTAAGAAACTTCTCTATATACACGAGTTTTTGCTTTTTCACCTTGTGGTTCTTGTCAAACTATAAAACACTCATTATACACGTTTCTCGTAATGTTCTTTTGTTTCCCAATAAAGAGTGCTTTCCATTCTTTTTCGCATTTTTTGTAGGTAACAAGCTCAAAAACATACAAAATATATATATTTGGTAATGTTATTCTATTTCTTCATATTGGTTGGTTTGCATCCGTTTTAGCGTTTTTCTTCGTAAATCACTGAAAAGACACGTCTTAAGTAATATTGTTGAAATTGCTGAAAAACACTCAAAAGACAGGTTTCTGGTGAAGTCGTGTAATTTCCCCATATAGGTGGATTTGCATGCACTTCAGAGTTTGTACATAACTCCGGAAATAACCTAAAATTATTTTTTTTATAATGATTATTTTTACAAAATTTCCATGAATTTTGCCAGAATTTTGGCTTCTCGGTACCTATGAAGATGAATAACAAAATTTTTTTTTTTCTCTCTATAAAGAGTTATTTGTGGGTTTTAGCTTTTTGGTAATTAAGGAACTTAAAAACACTCATAATACATGATTTTCGTAATGTCCTTTTGTTATACAAACATAGGGTTCTTTACATGTATTTAAGCGTTTTTATAGGTTACATGATCAAAAACACTCAAAATACATGTTTTTGGTAATGTTATTCTGTTTCTCCATATAGGGAGTTTTGCATGCGTTTTAGCGATTTGGTATGTAAAGAGTTAAAAACACTTAAATGTAAGTTCTTCGTAAAAGTTGGTTTTATTCCCATGTAATGTGATTATTCTGCTTTTTAGTGCTTTATTGCATATCACGCTCAAAAACACTAAAAAGACACTTTTTTGGTAATGTCATTTTTTTTCCCCACATGAAGGTAGTTTCACATGTAATTTGGCATTTTCGTAACTAAGAATGTGAAAAACACTCAAAATATACAATTTGGTAAGATAGTTCTGTTTATTCATTAAAAGTGTTATTCATGCATTTCATTATTTTGGTATGTAAGAAATTTCTCTATATATACGATTTTTTGTGTATATTGCCTTGTGGTTCTTTTAAAACTATAAAAAACTCATTATACACGTTTCTCGTAATGTCCTTTTGTTTCCTAATATAGAGTGCTTTATATCCATTTTTTTCATTTTTTTGTAGGTAACAAGTTGGTTTCATTCCAATATAATATTATTGCCCTGCTTTTTAGTGCTTTATTGCCTAACAAGCTCAAAAACGCTCAAAAGACACTTCTGGTAATGTCATTTTTTTCCCACATAAAGCTAGTTTCGCATGCTATTTCGGGTTTTGCTAACTAAAAATGAGAAAAAACACTCAAAATACACGCATTTGGTAATGTTGTTCTCTTTCTCAATTAAGATTGTTATTCATGAGTTTCAGAAATTTTGGTATCGAAGAAACTTCTTTATATACAAGAGTTTTTGCATTTTTTCCTTGTGGTTCTTGTGAACCACAAGTTCTTCAGCCCGAAAATAATAAGACACTCATTATACACGTTTCTTGTAATGTCCTTTTCTTTCCCAATAGTGAGTGCTTTGCATCCATTTTCGGCTTTTTTGTAGGTAACAAGCTCAAGAAACACTCAAAATATACCTTTTTGGAAAAGTTATTCTATTTCATCATATTGGTTAGTTTGCATCCGTTTTAGCGTTTTTCTACGTAAAACACCGAGAACACACGTTTTCAGTAATTTTGTTTTCGATTCCCAAAGAATATTGCCAGTATTTTGGCATCTTAGTACCTATGAAGATGAATAAAAAAAAATAAATAAATAAATAAATTATTATTTTTTTTTTCTATAAAGAGTGGTATTTGTGGGTTTTAGCTTTTTTTTGGTACTTAAGGAACTTAAAAACACTCATAATAAATGTTTCTCGTAATGTCCTTTCGTTTCCCAAACATAAAGTTCTTTCAATGTATTTAAGCGTTTTTATAAATAACATGATCAAAAACACTCAAAATACATGTTTTTGGTAATGTTACTCTGTTTCCCCATAAAGGGTGTTTTGCACGCGGTTTAGCGTTCTGGTATGTAAGGAGTTTAAAAAACACTTAAAGGCAAGTTCTTCGTAAAAGTTGGTTTATTCCCATGTAATATGATTGTTCTGCTTTTTAGTGCTTTGTTGCATATCACGCTCAAAAACACTCAAAAGACACTTTTCTGGTAATATCTTTTTTTCCCCACATAAAGCTAGTTTCGCATGTAATTTGGGATTTTCGTAACTAAGAATGTGAAAAACACTCAAAATACACACATTTGGTAAGGTAGCTCTGTTTCTCAATTAAAAGTGTTATTCATGCATTTCAGCATTTTGGTACGTAAGAAACTTCTCTATAAACACGAGTTTTTGCTTTTTTTGCCTTGTGGTTCGTGTGAAACTATAAAACACTCATTATACACGTTTCTCGTAATGTTCTTTTGTTTCCCAATATAGAGTGCTTTCCATCCATCTTCGCATTTTTTGTAGGTAACAAGCTGAAAAACACACAAAATATATATTTTTGGTAATGTTATTCTATTTCTCCATATTGGTTGGTTTGCATCCGTTTTAGCGTTTTTCTTCGTAAATCACTGAAAAGTCACGTTTTTAGTAATATTGTTGAAATTGCTGAAAAACACTCACAAGACAGATTTCTGGTAAAGTCGTGTAATTTCCCCATATAGGTGGCTTTGCATGCACTTTTGGGTTTGGTACATAATTCCGGAAAAAAGCTAAAAATTTTATTTTTTATATAATGTTTTTTTTACATAATTTTTCCTGAATTTTGCCTGAATTTTGGCATCTTCATACCTCTGTAGATGAGTAACAAAAAAATTTTTATTTTTTATTTTTTTTCTCTATTTGTTGGTTTTAGTTTTTTGGTACTTAAGGAACTTAAAAACAATCATAATACACGATTTTCGTAATGTCCTTTCGTTTCACAGACATAGGGCTCTTTGCATGTATTTAAGCGTTTTTATAGGTAACACGATCAAAAACATTCAAAATACATGTTTTTGGTAATGTTATTCTGTTTCTCCATAAAGGGTGTTTCGCATGCGTTTTAGCGTTTTGGTATGTAAGGAGTTAAAAATACTTAAAGGCATGTTCTTCGTAAAAGTTGGTTTTATTCTTATATAATGTGATTATTCTGTTTTTTAGTGCTTTGTTGCATATCACGCTCAAAAACACTCAAAAGACACTTTTCTGATAATGTCATTTTTTTTCCCACATGAAGCTAGTTTTGCATGTAATTTGAGATTTTCGTATCTAAAAATGTGAAAAACACTCAAAATACACACATTTGGTAAGGTAGTTCTGTTTCTCATTTAAAAGTGTTTTAGCATTTTGGTATGTAAGAAACTTCTCTATATACACGAGTTTTTGCGTTTTTTGTCTTGTGGTTCTTGTGAAACTATAAAACAATCATTACACATGTTTCTCTAAATGTCCTTTTGCTTCCCAATATAGAGTGCTTTTACATCCATTTTCGCGTTTTTTGTAGGTAAAAAGCTCAAAAACACTTTTTGGTCATTTTATTCTATTTCTTCATATTCGTTGCTTAGCATCCGTTTTAGCGTTTTCTCTACGTAAAACACTGAGAAAACACGTTTTCAGTAATTTTGTTTTGGATTCACATATTGACTGACTTCCATATTATTTATCGGTTTGGTGCCTAACATACTGAAAAACACTGAAAAGACAGGTTTCTCGTAAAGTCGTTTAATTTCCTCATATAGGTGGCTTTGCATGCACTTTAGGGTTTGGTAAATAACAATCCGAAAAAAAGCTATAAATAACTTTTTTGATAATGTTTTTTTTCCACATAAATTCCCTGAATTTTGGGAGAATTTTGGCATATAGGTACTTATGGAAATCAATACAAAAAAAAATGCTATTTTTTTATTTATTTTTTATTTCTTGTCTCTTTAAAGAGTGTTATTTGTGGGTTTTAACGTTTTGGAACTTAAGGAACTTAAAAACAGTCATAATACACTTTTCTCGTAATGTCCTTTCGTTTCCCAAAGATAGGGTTCTTTGCATGTATCTAAGCGTTTTTATAGGTAACATGATCAAAAACACTTAAAACACATATTTTTTGTAATGTTTTTCTACTTCTCCATAAAGGAGTGTTTTGAATGCGTTTTAGCGTTTTGGTATGTAAGGAGCTCAAAAACACATAATGGCAAGTTCTTGGTCAAAGTTGGTTTTATTCTCATGTAATGTGATTGCCCTGCTTTTTAGTGCTTTATTGCCTAACACGCTCAAAAACACTCAAAAGACATTTCTGGTAATGTCATTTTTTTCCCACATAAAGCTAGTTTCGCATGCTATTTGGGATTTTGCTAAGAATGTGAAAAACACTGAAAATACAAGCTTTTGGTAAGGTTGTTCTGTTTCTCAATTAAGATTGTTATTCATGAGTTTCAGCATTTTGGTATCTAAGAAACTTCTTTATATACACGAGTTTTTGCTTTTTTTGCCTTGTGGTTCTTGTGAACCACAAGTTCTTTTGCTTGAAAATAATAAGACACTCATTATACACGTTTCTCGTTATGTCCTTTTGTTTCCGAATAGGGAGTGCTTTGCATCTATTTTCATCTTTTTTGTAGTTAACTAGCTCAAAAACACTCAAAATATACATTTTTGGTAATGTTATTCTATTTTTTATTTCATATTGGTTGGTTTGCATCCGTTTTAGCGTTTTTCTACGTAAAACACCGAAAAGACACGTTTTCAGTAATTTTGTTTTGGATTCCCATATAGAGTGACTTCCATGTTATTTATCGTTTTGGTGCCTAACATCCTTAAAAACACTCATAAGACAGTTTTCTGCCAAAGACGTTTCATTTCCCCATATAGGTTGTTTTGCATGCACTTTAGGGTTTGCTACATAACAGTCGAAAAAAAAAAGCTAAAATTAACTTTTTGATAATGTTCTTATTTCAAGAAATTTCATGAATTTTGCACTATTTTTGGCATCTCGGTACCTGTGAAGATAAATAAGAAAGAAAAAAAATATCGTGTTTTTTATTTATTTATTTTTTTCTCAATAGAGAGTTATTTGTGGCTTTTAGGTTTTTGGTACTTAACGAATTTAAAAACACTCATAATACACATTTCTCGTAATGTCCTTTCGTTTCCCACAAATAGGGTTCTTAGCATGTATTTAAGCGTTTTATTGGTAACATGATCAAAAACACTCAAAATACATGTTTTTGGTAATGTTATTCTGTTTCTTCATAAAGTGTGTTTTGCATGCGTTTTAGCGTTTTGGTATAGAAGGAGCTCAAAAACACTTAAAGGCAAGTTCTTGGTAAACATTGGTTTTAATCCCATGTAATATGATTGCCCTTTCTTTTTAGTGCTATACTGCCTATCACGCTCAAAAACACGCAATAGACACTTTTCGGGAAATGTCATTTTTTTTTACCACATAAAGCTGGTTTCACATTCAATTTGGGTTTTGGGTAACTAAGAATGTGAATTTCTCAATTAAAAGTGTTATTCATGAGTTGCAGCATTTTGGTATCTAAGAAACTTATCCATATATACGAGTTTTTGCGTTTTTTGCCTTGTTGTTCTTGTGAAACTCATTATACTCGTACACGTTTATCATAATGTCCTTTTGTTTTCCAATATAGAGTGCTTTACATCCATTTTCGCGTTTTTTGTGGTTAACAGGCTCAAAAACACTCAAAATATACCTTTTCGGTAACGTTATTCTATTTTTTTCATATTGGTTGGTTTGCATCCGTTTTAGCGTTTTTCTACGTAAAACACGGAAAAGACACGTTTTCAGTAATTTTGTTTTGCATTCCCATATTGAGTGACTTCCATATTATTTATCCTTTTGATGCCTAACATGCTAAAAAAAGAAAACACTCAAAAGAGAGGTTTCTGGTAAAGTCGTGTAATTTCCCCATATAGGTGGCTTTGGATGCACTTTAGGGTTTGGTACATAACAGTCCGAAAAAAATGCTAAAATTTACTTTTTTTGATAATGTTCATTTTTCCACATAATTTCCCTGAATTTTGCCAGACTTTCGGCATCTCAGTACCTATGAATATGAATAACAAAAAAAAAATTGCTATTTTTTTATTTATTTATTTATATAATTTTTTCTCTATAAAGAGTGTCTTTTGTGGCTTTTAGCTTTTAGACACTCATAATACACGTTTCTCGTAATTTTATTTTTTCGTTTCCCAAACATATATTTAAGTGTTTTTATAGTTAACATGATCAAAATCACTCAAAATACATGTTTTTGGTAATGTTATTCTGTTTCTCCATAAAGGGTGTTTTGCATGCGTTTTAGCGTTTTTGTTTGTAAGGAGCTTAAAAAATCTCAAAGGGAAGTTCTTGGTAAAAATTGTTTTTATCCTTATGTAACGTGATTGCCCTGTTTTTTAGTGCTTTATTTCCTAACACGCTCAAAAACACTCAAAAAAACTTTTTTTATGTTAGTCATTTTTTTCCCACATTTTTATCCCACAATATTTCGCATGCAATTTGGGGTTTTGGTAACTAAGAATGTGAAAAACACCCAAAATACACTCATTTGGTAAGTTTTTTTTTTTTTTATTCTTCGTAAAATTTGGTTTTATTCCAAAGTAATGTGATTGTTCTGCTTTGTAGTGCTTTGTTGCATATAACGCTCAAAAACACTCAAAAGACACTTTTCTGGTAATGTCATTTATTTCCAACATAAAGCTAGTTTCGCATGTAATTTGGGATTTTCGTAACTAAGAATGTGAAAAAACACTCAAAATACACACATTTTGTAAGGTAATTCTGTTTCTCAATCAAAAGTATTATTCATGAGTTTCATCATTTTGGTATCGAAGAAACTTCTCAAGGTACACGAGTTTTTGCGATTTTTGCCTTTTGGTTCTTGTGGAACTATAAAACACTCATTATACACGTTTCTCAGAATGTCCCTTTGTTTTGCAATACTTTGCATCCATTTTTTGCATTTTTTTAGGTAACAAGCTCAAAAACATTCAAAATATACATTTTTGGTAATGTTATTCTATTTCTTCATATTGGTTGGTTTGCATCCTTTTTAGCGTTTTTCTACGTAAAACACTGAAAAGACACGTTTTCAGTAATTTTGTTATAGATTCCCATATTGAGTGACTTCCATATTATTATCGTTTTGGTTCCTAACATACTGAAAAACACTCAAAAGTAAGTTTTCTCGTAAAGTCGTTTAATTTCCTCATGTAGGTGGCTTTGCATTCACTTTAGAGTTTGGTACATAACATTCCGAAAAAAAAGCTAAAATTAACTTTTTTTATAATATTCTTGTATCACATAATTGCCCAAAATTTTCCCAGAATTTTGGCATCTCGGTACCTATGAAGATGAATAACAAAAAAAAAAAAAAAATGCCGTTTTTTTTATATATTTATTTATTTTTTCTTTATAAAGAGTGTAATTTGTTGGTTTTAGTTTTTGGGTTCTTAAGGAACTTAAAAACACTCATAATACACGTTTCTCGTAATGTCCTTTTGTTTCCCTAACATAGGGTTCTTTGTATGTATTTTCCCGTTTATATAAAGAGCATGATCAAAAACACTCAAAATACATGTTTTTGGTAATGTTATTCTAATTCTCCATGAAGGGTGTTTTGCATTCGTTTTAGCGTTTTGGTATGTAAGGAGCTGAAAAAAACTTAAAGGCAAATTCTTGGTAAAAGTTGGTTTCATTCCCATGTAATGTTATTCCCCTGCTTTTTAGTGCATTATTGCCTAACACGCTCAAAAACACCCAAAGTCATTTTTCTGGTAATGTCATTTCTTACCAACATAAAGCTAGTTTTGCATGCAATTTGGGGTTTTGGTAAATAAGAATGTGAAAAACACTCAATTACACGCATTTCGTAAGGTTATTATGTTTCTCATTTAAGAGTGTTATTCATGAGTACCAGCGTTTTGGTAACTAAGAAACCTCCAAATACACCAGATTTTTGCGTTTTTTGCCTTGTGGTTCTTGTGAAACTACGAAACACTCATTATTCACGTTGTTCGTAATGTCCTTTTGTTTCCCAACATAGAGTGCTTTGCATCCTTTTTCGCGTTTTTTGTAGGTAACAAGATTAAAAACACTCTAAATATACTTTTTTGGTAATATTCTATTTCTTCATATCGGTTGGTTTGCATCCGTTTTAGCGTTTTTCTACCTAAAACACAGAAAAGACACGTTTTCAGTATTTTGTTTTGGATTCTCATATAGAGTGACTTCCATATTATTTATCGTTTTGATGCCTAACAAGCTGAAAATCACTCAAAAGACAGGTTTATGGTAAAGTCGTTTAATTTCCTCATATAGGTGGCTTTGCATGCACTTTAGGGTTTGGTAAATAAGACTCCGAAAAAAAGCTAAAATTAACTTTTTTGATAATGATCTTTAATCACATAATTCCCCTGAATTTTCCCAGAATTTTGGTATCTCGGTACCTATGAAGATGAATAATAAAAAATAAAAAAATTCCTCGTTTTCTATTTATTTATTTATTTATTTTTTCTAAATAAAGAATGTTACTTGTGGGTTTTAGCTTTTTGGTTCTTAAGGAACTTAAAAACACTCATAATACACGTTTCTCGTAATATCCTTCCCTTTCCCAAACATAAGGTTCTTTGCATGTATTTAAGCGTTTTTATAGATAACATGATTAAAAAACACTCAAAATACCTGTTGTTGGTAATGTTATTTTGTTTCTATATACGAGTATAGTGTGTTTTGCATGCGTTTTAGCGCATATAAGGAGCTGAAAACACTTAAAGGCAAGTTCTTGGTAAACGGTTTTTATTCCATGTAATGTGATTGCCCTGCTTTTTATTGCTTTATTGCCTAACACTCTCAAAAACACTCAAAAGACACTTTTCTGGTAATGTTATTTTTTTCCCCACATAAAGCTATATTCGCATGAAATTTCGTTTTTTTTTTAACTAAGAATGTGAAAAAACACTCAAAATACACGCATTTAGTAAGGTTGTTCCGTTTTTCAATTAAGAGTGTTATGAGTTTCAGCATTTTGGTATTTAAGAAACTTCTCCATATATACGAGTTTTTGTGTTTTTTGCCTTGTGGATCTTGTGAAACTATAAAACTCTCATTATACACGTTTCTCATAATGTCCTTTTGTTTCCCAATATAGAGTGCTTTGCATGCATTTTCGCGTTCTTTGTAGGTAAGAAGTTCAAAAACACTCAAAATATATCTTTTTGGTGATATTTTTCTATTTCTTCGTATTGGTTGGTTTGCATCCGTTTTAGCGTTTTTCTACGTAAAACACTGAGAAGACATGTTTTCAGTAATTTTGTTTTGGATTCCCATATTGAGTGACTTCAATGGTATTTATCGTTTTGGTGCCTAACATGCTAAAAAACACTTAAAAGACAGGTTTCTTGTAAAGTCGTTTAATTTTCATATATACTCGTAGGTGGCTTTGCATGCACTTTAGGGTTTGGTACATAACAGTCCGAAAAAAATCTATAACTTTTTTGATAATGTTCTTTTTTCCACATAATTTTCCTGAATTGTGCCAGAATTTTGGCATCTTGGTACCTATGAAGATGAATAACAAAAAAAAAAAAAAATAATTGCTATTTTTTATTTATTTTTTTTTTTCACTATAGTGTTGTTTGTGAGTTTTAGCTTTTTGGTTCTTAAGGAACTTAAAAACACTCATAATACACGTTTCTCATAATGTCCTTTCGTTTCCCAAATATAGGGTTCTTTGCATGTATTTAAGCGTTTTTATAAGTAACATGATCAAAAACACTCAAAATATATGTTTTTGGTAATGTTTTTCTGTTTCTCCATAAAGGGTGTTTTGCATGCGTTTTAGCGTTTCAATATGTAAGGAGCTTTTTTTTACCTTGTGGTTCTTGTCAAACTATAAAACACTCATTATACACGTTTCTCGTAATGTTCTTTTGTTTCCCAATAAAGAGTGCTTTCCATCCTTTTTTGCATTTTTTATAGGTAACAAGCTCAAAAACACACAAAATATATCTTTTTGGTAATGTTATTCTATTTCTTCATATTGGTTGGTTTGCATCCGTTTTAGCGTTTTTCTACGTAAATCACTGAAAAGACTCGTCTTAAGTAATATTGTTGAAATTGCTGAAAAACACTCAAAAGACAGGTTTCTGGTAAAGTCGTGTAATTTCCCCATATAGGTGGATTTACATGCACTTCAGAGTTTGTACATAATTCCGGAAATAAGCTAAAATTATTTTTTTTTTATAATGATTTTTATTACAAAATTTTCATGAATTTTGCCAAAATTTTGGCATCTCGGTACCTATGAAGATGAATAACAAAAATTTTTTTTTCTCTATATAAAGAGTTATTTGTGGGTTTTAGCTTTTTGGTACTTAAGGAACTTAAAAACACTCATAATACACGATTTTCGTAATGTCCTCTTGTTATACAAACATAGGGTTCTTTACATGTATTAAAGCGTTTTTATAGGTTACTTGATCAAAAACACTCAAAATACATGTTTTTGGTAATGTTATTCGGTTTCTCCATATAGGGTGTTTTGTATGCGTTTTAGCGATTTGGTATGTAAAGAGTTAAAAAACACTTAAATGTAAGTTCTTCGTAAAAGTTGGTTTTATTCCCATGTAATGTGATTATTCTGCTTTTCAGTGCTTTGTTGCATATCACGCTCAAAAACACTAAAAAGACACTTTTTTGGTAATGTCATTTTTTTTCCCCGCATGAAGGTAGGTATTTCCCACATGAAGGTAATTTCACATGTAATTTGGCATTTTCGTTACTAAGAATGTGAAAAACACTCAAAATACACAATTTGGTAAGGTAGTTCTGTTTATTGATTAAAAGTGTTATTCATGCATTTCATCATTTTGGTATGTAAGAAATTTCTCTATATACACGATTTTTTGCGTATATTGCCTTCTGGTTCTTTTAAAACTATAAAAAACTCATTATACACGTTTCTCGTAATGTCCTTTTGTTTCCTAATATAGAGTGCTTTACATCCATTTTTTTCATTTTTTTGTAGGTAACAAGCTCAACAACACTCAAAATATATCTTTTTAGTAATGTTATTCTATTTCTTCATCTAGCTTGGTTTGCATCCGCTTTACCGTTTTTCTACGTAAAACACTGAAAAGACACGTTTTCAGTAATTTTGTTTTGGATTCACATATTGACTGACTTCCATATTATTTATCGTTTTGGTACCTAACATGCTGAAAAACACTGAAAAGACAGGTTTCTGGTAAAGTCGTTTAACTTCCCTATATAGGTGGCTTTGCATGCACTTTAGGGTTTGGTACATAACAATCCGAAAAAAAAAGCTATAATTAACTTTTTTGATGATGTTCTTTTTCCCACATAAATTCCCTGAATTTTGGCAGAATTTTGGCATCTCGGTACCTATTTGGATGAAAAAAAAAATCCCATTATTTTATTTTTTTTATTATTATTTTTTTGGGGTTTTAGCTTTTAGGTACTGAAGGAACTTAGAAAACACTCAATACACGTTTCTCGTAATGTCCTTTCGTTTCCCAAACATAAGGTTCTTTGCATGTATTTAAGCGTTTTTATAGATAACATGATCAAAAACACTCAAAATACATGTATTTGCTAATATTATTCTGTTTCTCCATAAAATGTATTTTGCATGCGTTTTAGCGTTTTGGTATGTAAGGAGCTCATAAACACTTAAAGGCAAGCAAGTTCTTGGTAAAATTTGTTTTTTTTCCAATGTAATGTGATTGCCCTTCCTTTTAGTGCTTTATTGCGTAATACACTCAAAAACACTCAAAGGACATGCAAGGCCTCGCATATGAGTAAATTAAAGACCTTACCAGAAATCTGTCTTTTTGAATATTTTTCAGGATGTTAGGCACCAAACCGATAAATAATATGGAAGTCAGTCAATATGTGAATCCAAATCAAAATTACGGAAAACGTGTCTTCTCAGTGTTTTACGTAGAAAAACACTAAAACTGATGCAAACCAACCAATATCAAGAAACAGAAAAACATTACCAAAAATGTATGTTTTGAGTGTTTTTGAGCTTGTTACCTACAAAAAAAAGTCAAAAATTGATACAAAGCACTCTATATTGGGAAATAAAGGGACATTGCGACAAAAGTGTATAATGAATGTTTTATAGTTCTAAAAAACCACAAGACAAAAAACGCAAAAACTCGTGTATATGGAGTTTTCTACATACCAAAATGCTGAAACTCATGAATAACACTCTTAATTGAGAAACAGAACAACCTTACTAAATGCGTGTCAAAAACACTAAAAGGCAAGTTCTTCGTAAAAGTTAGTTTTATTCCCATGTAATGTGATTGCCCTGCTTTTTAGTGCTTTATTGCCTAACTCGCTCAAAAACACTCAAAGACGCTTTTCTGGTAATGTCATTTTTTTCGCTGGAATTTGGGGTTTTGGTAACTAAGAATGTAAAAAAAAACACTCAAAATACACACATTTAGTAAGGTTGCTATGTTCTTTGATTAAGAGTGTTATTCATGAGTTTCAGCATTTTGGTATCTTAGAAACTTCTCCACACAGACGAGTTTTTGCGTTTTTTACCTTGTAGTTCTTGTGAGACTATAAAACATTGATTATACACGTTTCTCGTAATGTCCTTTTGCTTCCCAATATAGAGTGCTTTGCATCCATTTTTGCGTTTTTTTTTATGTAACAAGCTCAAAAACACACAAAATATACTTTTCCGGTAATGTTATTCTATTTTTTTCATATTGGTTGGTTTGCATCCGTTTTAGCGTTTTTCTACGTAAGTCTTTTAAAAGACACGTTTTCAGTCATATTGTTTTGGATTTCCATATAGAGTGACTTTCATATTATCTATCGTTTTGGTGCCTAATATGCGGAAAAACACTCAAAAGACAGGTTTCTTGTAAAGTCGTAAAATTTTCCCAAATAGGTGGCTTTGCATGCACTTTATGATTTGGTACATAACTCCGAAAAAAAAAGGTAAAATTAACTTTTTCGATAATGTTCTTTTTACCACATAATTTCTTTGAATTTTGGCAGAATTTTGGCATCTTGGTACCTATGAACATCAATAACAAAAAAATAAAAATGCTATTTTTTTTTCTCTATAAAGAGTGTTATTTGTAGGTTTTAACGTTTTGGTACTTAAAGAACTAAAAAATATTCATAATACACATTTCTTGTAATGTCCTTTCGTTTCCCAAATATAGGGATCCTTGCTTATATTTAAGCGTTTTTTTGGGTAACATGATAAAAAACACTCAAAAACACTTGTTTTTGGTAATGTTATTCTGCTTCTCCATAAAGAAGTGTTTTACATGCGTTTTAGCGATTTGGTATGTAAGGAGCTGAATAACACTTCAAGGCAAGTTCTTGGTAAAAGTTGGTTTCATTCCAATATAATATTATTGCCCTGCTTTTTAGTGCTTTATTGCCTAACAAGCTCAAAAACGCTCAAAAGACACTTCTGGTAATGTCATTTTTTTCCCACATAAAGCTAGTTTCGCATGCTATTTGGGGTTTTGCTAACTAAAAATGTGAAAAAACACTCAAAATACACGCATTTGGTAATGTTGTTCTCTTTCTATATTAAGATTGTTATTCATGAGTTTCAGCATTTTGGTATCGAAGAAACTTCTTTATATACACGAGTTTTTGCATTTTTTGCCTTGTGGTTCTTGTGAACCACAAGTTCTTCAGCCCGAAAATAATAAGACACTCATTATACACGTTTCTCGTAATGTCCTTTTCTTTCCCAATAGTGAGTGCTTTGCATCCATTATCGCGTTTTTTGTAGGTAACAAGCTCAAGAAACACTCAAAATATACCTTTTTGGTAATGTTATTCTATTTCTTCATATTGGTTGGTTTACATTCGTTTTAGCGTTTTTCTTCGTAAATCACTGAAAAGACACGTTTTTAGTAATATTGTTGAAATTGCTGAATAAACGTTTCTCGTAATGTCCTTTCGTTTCCCAAACATAAAGTTCTTTGCATGTATTTAAGCGTTTTTATAAATAACATGATCAAAAACACTCAAAATACATGTTTTTGGTTATGTTACTCTGTTTCTCCATAAAGGGTGTTTTGCACGCGTTTTAGCGTTCTGGTATGTAAGGAGTTTAAAAAAAAACACTTAAAGGCAAGTTCTTCGTAAAAGTTGGTTTTATTCCCATGTAATATGATTGTTCTGCTTTTTAGTGCTTTGTTGCATATCACGCTCAAAAATACTCAAAAGACACTTTTCTGGTAATATTTTTTTTTCTCACATAAAGCTAGTATCGCATGTAATTTGGGATTTTCGTAACTAAGAATGTGAAAAACACTCAAAATACACACATTTGGTAAGGTAGCTCTGTTTCTCAATTAAAAGTGTTATTCATGCATTTCAGCATTTTGGTATGCAAGAAACTTCTCTATAAACACGAGTTTTTGCGTTTTTTGCCTTGTGGTTCGTGTGAAACTATAAAACACTCATTATACACGTTTCTCGTAATGTTCTTTTGTTTCCCAATATAGAGTGCTTTCCATCCATTTTCGCATTTTTTGTAGGTAACAAGCTGAAAAACACACAAAATATATATTTTTGGTAATGTTATTCTATTTCTTCATATTGGTTGGTTTGCATCCGTTTTAGCGTTTTTCTTCGTAAATCACTGAAAAGACACGTTTTTAGTAATATTGTTGAAATTGCTGAAAAACACTCAAAAGACAGATTTCTGGTAAAGTCGTGTAATTTCCCCATATAGGTGGCTTAGCATGCACTTTTGGGTTTGGTACATAATTCCGGAAAAAAGCTAAAAAATAAAAATTTTTATATAATGTTTTTTTTTACATAATTTCCCTGAATTTTGCCTGAATTTTGGCATCTTCATACCTATGCAGATGAATAACGATTTTTTTTTTTTTCTCTATTTGTGGGTTTTAGTTTTTTGGTACTTAAGGAACTTAAAAACAATCATAATACACGATTTTCGTAATGTCCTTTTGTTTCACAGACATAGGGCTCTTTGCATGTATTTAAGCGTTTTTATAGGTAACACGATCAAAAACATTCAAAATACATGTTTTTGGTAATGTTATTCTGTTTCTCCATAAAGGGTGTTTCGCATGCGTTTTAGCGTTTTGGTATGTAAGGAGTTAAAAATACTTAAAGGCATCTTCTTCTTAAAAGTTGGTTTTATTCCTATATAATGTGATTATTCTGTTTTTTAGTGCTTTGTTGCATATCACGCTCAAAAACACTCAAAAGACACTTTTCTGATAATGTCATTTTTTTCCCACTTAAAGCTAGTTTTGCATGTAATTTGGGATTTTCGTATCTAAAAATGTGAAAAAACACTCAAAATACACACATTTGGTAAGGTAGTTCTGTTTCTCATTTAAAAGTGTTTTAGCATTTTGGTATGTAAGAAACTTCTCTATATACACGAGTTTTTGCGTTTTTTGTCTTGTGGTTCTTGTGAAACTATAAAACAATCATTATACATGTTTCTCTAAATGTCCTTTTGCTTCCCAATATAGAGTGCTTTTACATCCATTTTCGCGTTTTTTGTAGGTAAAAAGCTCAAAAACACTTTTTGGTCATTTTATTCTATTTCTTCATATTCGTTGCTTTGCATCCGTTTTAGCGTTTTTTCTACGTACAACACTGAGAAGACACGTTTTCCGTAATTTTGTTTTGGATTCACATATTGACTGACTTCCATATTATTTATCGGTTGGGTGCCTAACATGCTGAAAAAACACTAAAAAGACAGGTTTCTGGTAAAGTAGTTTAATTTCCTCATATAGGTGGCTTTGCATGCACTTTAGAGTTTGGTAAATAACAATCCGAAAAAAAGCTATAATTAACTTTTTTGATAATGTTTTTTTTTCCACATAAATTCCCTGAATTTTGGCAGAATTTTGGCATATCGGTACTTATGGAAATCAATACAAAAAAATGCTATTTTTTTATTTATTTTTTTTATTTCTTTTCTCTTTAAAGAGTGTTATTTGTGGGTTTTAACATTTTGGTACTTAAGGAACTTAAAAACAGTCATAATACACGTGTTTCGTAATGTCCTTTCGTTTCCCAAAGATAGGGTTCTTTGCATGTATCTAAGCGTTTTTATAGGTAACATGATCAAAAACACTTAAAACACATATTTTTTGTAATGTTTTTCTGCTTCTCCATAAAGGAGTGTTTTGAATGCGTTTTAGCGTTTTGGTATGTAAGGAGCTCAAAAACACATAATGGTAAGTTCTTGGTCAAAGTTGGTTTTATTCTCATGTAATGTGATTGCCCTGCTTTTTAGTGCTTTATTGCCTAACACGCTCAAAAACACTCAAAAGACACTTCTGGTGTCATTTTTTTCCCACATAAAGCTAGTTTCGCATGCTATTTGGAATTCTGCTAAGAATGTGAAAAACACTGAAAATACAAGCTTTTGGTAAAGTTGTTCTGTTTCTGAATTAAGATTGTTATTCATGAGTTTCAGCATTTTGGTATCTAAGAAACTTCTTTATATATACGAGTTTTTGCTTTTTTTGCCTTGTGGTTCTTGTGAAACACAAGTTCTTTTGCTCGAAAATAATAAGACACTCATTATACACGTTTCTCGTTATGTCCTTTTGTTTCCGAATAGGGAGTGCTTTGCATCCATTTTCACCTTTTTTGTAGGTAACAAGCTCAAAAACACTCAAAATATACCTTTTTGGTAATGTTATTCTATTTTTTTTTTCATATTGGTTGGTTTGCATCCGTTTTAGCGTTTTTCTACGTAAAACACCGAAAAGACACGTTTTCAGTAATTTTGTTTTGGATTCCCATATAAAGTGACTTCCATATTATTTATCGTTTTGGTGCCTAACATGCTTAAAAACACTCATAAGACAGTTTTCTGCCAAAGACGTTTCATTTCCCCATATAGGTTGTTTTGCATGCACTTTAGGGTTTGCTACATAACAGTCGAAAAAAAAGCTAAAATTAACTTTTTGATAATGTTCCTATTTCAAGAAATTTCATGAATTTTGCACAATTTTTGGCATATCGGTACCTGTGAAGATAAATAAGAAAGAAAAAAAAATATCGTGTTTTTTATTTATTTTTTTTTCTCAATAGAGAGTTATTTGTGGCTTTTAGGTTTTTGGTACTTAATGAATTTAAAAACACTCATAATACACGTTTCTCGTAATGTCTTTTTGTTTCCCAAAAATAGAGTTCTTAGCATGTATTTAAGCGTTTTATTGGTAACATGATCAAAAACACTCAAAATACATGTTTTTGGTAATGTTATTCTGTTTCTTCATAAAGTGTGTTTTGCATGCGTTTTAGCGTTTTGGTATAGAAGGAGCTTAAAAACACTTAAAGGCAAGTTCTTGGTAAACATTGGTTTTAATCCCATGTAATGTGATTGCCCTTCTTTTTAGTGCTTTACTGCCTATCACGCTCAAAAACAGGCAATAGACACTTTTCGGGAAATGTCATATTTTTTACCACATAAAGCTGGTTTCGCATTCAATTTGGGTTTTGGGTAACTAAGAATGTGAAAAGCTCTCAAAATACACGCATTTAGTAAGGTTGTTCTGTTTCTCAATTAAAAGTGTTATTCATGAGTTGCAGCATTTTGGTATCTAAGAAACTTATCCATATATACGAGTTTTTGCGTTTTTTGCCTTGTGGTTCTTGTGAAACCATAAAACACTCATTATACACGTTTCTCGTAATGTCATTTTGTTTTCCAATATAGAGTGCTTTACATCCATTTTCGCGTTTTTTGTGGTTAACAGGCTCAAAAACACTCAAAATATATCTTTTTGGTAACGTTATTCTATTTTTTTATATTGGTTGGTTTGCATCCGTTTTAGCGTTTTTTTTACGTAAAACACGGAAAAGACACGTTTTCAGTAATTTTGTTTTGCATTCCCATATTGAGTGACTTCCATATTATTTATCCTTTTGATGCCTAACATGCTAAAAAAGAAAACACTCAAAAGAGAGGTTTCTGGTAAAGTCGTGTAATTTCCCCATATAGGTGGCTTTGGATGCACTTTAGGGTTTGGTACATAACAGTCCGAAAAAAAAAGCTAAAATTTACTTTTTTTGATAATGTTCATTTTTCCACATAATTTCCATGAATTTGGTAGACTTTCGGCATCTCAGTACCTATGAATATGAATAACAAAAAAAAAAATGCTATTTTTTTATTTATTTATTTATATATTTTTTTTCTCTATAAAGAGTGTCATTTGTGGCTTTTAGCTTTTTGGTACTTAAGAAACTTAAAAACACTCATAATACACGTTTCTCGTAATGTTATTTTTTCGTTTCCCAAACATATATTTAAGTGTTTTTATAGGTAACATGATCAAAAACACTCAAAATACATGTTTTTGGTAATGTTATTCTGTTTCTCCATAAAGGGTGTTTTGCATGCGTTTTAGCGTTTTTGTTTGTAAGGAGCTTAAAAAATCTCAAAGGGAAGTTCTTGGTAAAAATTGGTTTTATCCCTATGTAACGTGATTGCCCTGTTTTTTAGTGCTTTATTTCCTAACACGCTCAAAAACACTCAAAAAAACTTTTTTTATGTTAGTCATTTTTTTCCCACATTTTTATCCCACAATATTTCGCATGCAATTTGGGGTTTTGGTAACTAAGAATGTGAAAAACACCCAAAATACACTCATTTTGTAAGCTTGTTCTTTTTTTTTATTCTTCGTAAAATTTAGTTTTATTCCAATGTAATGTGATTGTTCTGCTTTTTAGTACTTTGTTGCATATAACGCTCAAAAACACTCAAAAGACACTTTTCTGGTAATGTCATTTATTTCCCACATAAAGCTAGTTTCGCATGTCATTTGGGATTTTCGTAACTAAGAATGTGAAAAACACTCAAAATACACACATTTTGAAAGGTAATTCTGTTTCTCAATCAAAAGTATTATTCATGAGTTTCATCATTTTGGTATCGAAGAAACTTCTCTAGGTACACGAGTTTTTGCGATTTTTGCCTTTTGGTTCTTGTGGAACTATAAAACACTCATTATACACGTTTCTCAGAATGTCCTTTTGTTTTGCAATACTTTGCATCCATTTTTTGCATTTTTTTAGGTAACAAGCTCAAAAACATTCAAAATATACATTTTTGGTAATGTTATTCTATTTCTTCATATTGGTTGGTTTGCAGCCTTTTTAGCGTTTTTCTACGTAAAACACTGAAAAGACACGTTTTCAGTAATTTTGTTATAGATTCCCATATTGAGTGACTTCCATATTATTATCGTTTTGGTGCCTAACATACTGAAAAGTACTCAAAAGTAAGGTTTCTCGTAAAGTTGTTTAATTTCCTCATGTAGGTGGCTTTGCATTCACTTTAGAGTTTGATACATAACATTCCGAAAAAAAAGCTAGAATTAACTTTTTTGATAATATTCTTGTATCACATAATTGCCCAAAATTTTCCCAAAATTTTGGCATCTCGGTACCTATGAAGATGAATAACAAAAAAAAAATGCCGTTTTTTTTATATATTTATTTATTTTTTCTTGATAAAGAGTGTTATTTGTTGGTTTTAAATATACCTTTTCGGTAATATTCTATTTCTTCATATCGGTTGGTTTGCATCCGTTTTAGCGTTTTTCTACCTAAAACACAGAAAAGACACGTTTTCAGTATTTTGTTTTGGATTCTCATATAGAGTGACTTCCATATTATTTATCGTTTTGATGCCTAACAAGATGAAAATCACTCAAAAGACAGGTTTATGGTAAAGTCGTTTAATTTCCTCATATAGGTGGCTTTGCATGCACTTTAGGGTTTGGTAAATAAGAGTCCGAAAAAAAGCTAAAATTAACTTTTTTGATAATGATCTTTAATCACATAATTGCCCTGAATTTTGCCAGAATTTTGGCATCTCGGTACCTATGAAGATGAATAAAAAAAAAATAAAAAAATTTCTATTTTTCTATTTATTTATTTTATTTTTTTTTTTCTAAATAAAGAGTGTTACTTGTGGGTTTTAGCTTTTTGGTTCTTAAGGAACTTAAAAACACTCATAATACACGTTTCTCGTAATATCCTTCCCTTTCCCAAACATAAGGTTCTTTGCATGTATTTAAGCGTTTTTATAGATAACATGATTAAAAAACACTCAAAATACCTGTTGTTGGTAATGTTATTTTGTTTCTATATAAAGTGTGTTTTGCATGCGTTTTAGCGCATATAAGGAGCTGAAAAACACTTAAAGGCAAGTTCTTGGTAAACTGTTTTTTTTTCCATGTAATGTGATTGCCCTGCTTTTTATTGCTTTATTGCCTAACACTCTCAAAAACACTCAAAAGACACTTTTCTGGTAATGTCATTTTTTTCCCCACATAAAGCTATATTCGCATGAAATTTCGTTTTTTTTTAACTAAGAATGTGAAAAAACACTCAAAATACACGCATTTAGTAAGGTTGTTCTGTTTTTCAATTAAGAGTGTTATGAGTTTCAGCATTTTGATATTTAAGAAACTTCTCCATATATACGAGTTTTTGTGTTTTTTGCCTTGTGGATCTTGTGAAACTATAAAACACTCATTATACACGTTTCTCATAATGTCCTTTTGTTTCCCAATATAGTGTGCTTTGCATGAATTTTCGCGTTTTTTGTAGGTAACAAGTTCAAAAACACTCAAAATATATCTTTTTGGTGATATTTTTCTATTTCTTCGTATTGGTTGGTTTGCATCCGTTTTAGCGTTTTTCTACGTAAAACACTGAGAAGACATGTTTTCAGTAATTTTGTTTTGGATTCCCATATTGAGTGACTTCAATGGTATTTATCGTTTTGGTGCCTAACATGCTAAAAAACACTTAAAAGACAGGTTTCTTGTAAAGTCGTTTAATTTTCATATATAGGTGGCTTTGCATGCACTTTAGGGTTTGGTACATAACAGTCCGAAAAAAATCTATAACTTTTTTGATAATGTTCTTTTTTCCACATAATTTCCCTGAATTCTGCCTGAATTTTGGCATCTTGGTACCTATGAAGATGAATAACAAAAAAATAAAAAAAATAAAAATTGCTATTTTTTTTTTTTTTTTTTTTTCACTATAGTGTTGTTCGTGGGTTTTAGCTTTTTGGTTTTTAAGGAGCTTAAAAACACTCATAATACACGTTTCTCATAATGTCCTTTCGTTTCCCAAATATAGGGTTCTTTGCATGTATTTAAGCGTTTTTATAAGTAACATGATCAAAAACACTCAAAATATATGTTTTTGGTAATGTTTTTCTGTTTCTCCATAAAGGGTGTTTTGCATGCGTTTTAGCGTTTCAATATGTAAGGAGCTCAAAAACACTTAAAGGCAAGTTCTTGGTAAAATTTGGTTTTATTCCCATGTAATGTGATTGCCCTGCTTTTCAGTGTTTTATTGCCTAACACGTAATGTAATGTCGCTCTTTTTCTTCATATAGTGTGCTTTGCATATATTTTGGCTTTTTTTTCACATAATAGCTGAAAAACACTGAAAATACACGCTTTTGGTAATAAGAACATAAGAACATAAGAAATAAGTAAATCTGCAAGAAGGCCTACAAGTGGCAGTACTTGTATGAAATATGCCTACCTATTTCCACCTATCATCCCCATTCATAAATGTGTAATTTTCTCTTACTGTTCCCAAATGCCTCAGCACTAACAGCTTGATTACTACGTCCATTCCAATCATCTACTACTCTATTTGAGAACCAATTCCATCCTGTCTCCTTTTTGAACATCAAGTTTTCAGGCTTGAACCCGTCTTTCTTGTTCTATCATATTTACAGATTCTAAGAATTTTCCTTATGTTCCCTTTATTATAACCCATATACCACTAAAAGACTTCTACGTCTCTTTAAAGAATGTAAATTTATCAGCTTGAATATCGCTTCGTAAGGAATACTCCTTATCCCCTGTATCCTTTTAGTCATTTTCCTTTGTACTGATTCTAATAGACCTTTATCCTTCCTGTGATGTGGTGACCAGAATTGGATAGCGTAGTCTAAATGAAGTCTGACCAGCTCCAAATGTAAATTTAATATTACTTCGGGAGTTCTACTTTTAGCACTCCTGAAAATGAATCATAATACACTATTTGCTTTGTTTCTGGCCTCTTTCCATTGCTTTCTTAGACGGAGTTCAGATATAACCTAAAATCTCAAATCTTTTACTTACCCTGAACCTACCAGAACTTGGTTGTTCATTGTGTAACTACTGTGTGGGTTTCTTCTACTTACGCTAAGTGCTTTGCATTTGTTGACATTAAACTGCATTTGCCATCTGTCCGTCCATTCGTTCAACCTATTCAAATCTGCCTGCAAGGCGATGGTATGCGATTCTGACCTAATTAATCTACATATTCTCGTGTCATCCGCAAATTTACTAACAACACTACTAATTCCACTATCCAAGCCATTGACATATATTACAAACAACATCGGCCCTAATACTAATAATCCCTTTGTCACCCCACTAATTACTTGACCCCACTCCGATTTAGAGCCGATTATTACAACACTGTCGCCTGACGCTTAGCCATGACCTTATACAATCTAAAAACACCTCATCTCTCTCGTGCGCCCTAACATTTCTCAGTAGCCTCTGATGGGGTACCTTGTCAAACGCTTTAATAAAGTCCTGATATAGGATGCCATAACTATCACCATTATCTGCCGCCTTGTAAACCTTACTGTATAAACTTACCAAGTTTGTCAGGTAAGACTCCCCATTCCAGAAGCCGTGCTGTAACTGAGTTATCAAGTTATGTTTGTCTAAATGCTCTTAAATGTTCTTCGTTATTATTGACTCTATTATTTTACATTCAACAGAAGTTAAGCTGACAGGTTAGACGTTAAAGTTTTATCTCCTTCCTTAAAGGTAGGTACTATATTCGCCTGCCTCCAAATTACCGATACTTCACATGACTAAAGTGATTTCCTAAGGACAGAAACTGACAGATTACTTATAACCTTTTCTCAATTCTTAAATACTGTGGAATATATTTCATCTGGTCTTGGTGACCTGAACTTTTCAACTTATCTATCTCCTGTTTCACTATCTCTTTTAGTTATGGTAATATCTGTCAGCTTCTCATCCTCTTCTACTCTAAATATCTTCTCACTATTCGGCAAATCCTGCATGTTTTCCTGGGCAAAGAAAATTAAAATATACTTGCTCACAATTTTACTAAACTCCTCTCAACAACTAATCAGGTCGCATTCTGCTGTCTTTAAGGAACTATTGTTTCTCTGTTCTTCGTCTTATATGCCTGATAAATTCCCTTGAGGTCCATCTTCGCTTGGCTGGCTACCTTTAATTCATAACTATTTTTAGCTTTCCTTGTTAAACTCCTGACTTTTCTAATTCATTATATTATGGCCTTAAAACCACTTCCCCTGTCTTTAATTTCATTATATACTTCTCCTTCGCCATATGTAGTGTTTTAACCTCAGTCATCCATTTAGGATCATTCTTCTGCGATCTTTTTCTTCTGTAAGGGATGTTCCTTAACTGTCCTGAATGTAATTTATCAACGAAATATTTATTTCGCTTCTCCATAAAGGGTGTTTTGCATGGGTTTTAGCGTTTCTGTACATAAGAACCTATAAAACACGTTCTTAGTAATGTTGTTTTGTATTTCTTTATAGAGTAGTTTCCATGCTTTTTAGCGTTCTGGTGTCTAACACGTTGAAAACACTCAAAAGGCACGTTGATGATAATGTCGTTTCGTTTCCCGATAAAGGGGGCTTCCAATGCATTTTGCCTTTTGGTACTTAACAATATGAAAAAGAGTTTAAGTAAAAGTTTTCGGTAGAGTTGTTTTTCCATATAGAGTGCTAATCATGTGTTTTTGAGTCTTGGTACCTAAAAAGCTCAAAATCTCTCATAATACACTTTTCTCGTAATGTCCTTTGTTTTCTCCATGTAGGATGCTTTGCGTGTAATTTGGCATTTTTGTACTTAACAAGCACAAAAACAATCAAAATACAAGTTTTTGGTAATGTTATTCTGTTTCTCCATAAAGGTTGTTTTGCATACGTTTCAGCGATTTTGGACGTAAGAAGGTCAAAAACACTCTGAAGATACTTTCTTGGTAATGTTATTTTATATTGCCAAATAGGGTGCTTTCAATGCTTTTTAGCATTTTGATTCCTAACACTCAAGTAAACACTCAAAAGACACGTTTTCTGTAATATAGATTTGCTTCTTCATATAGGGATCTGCATGCATTATGATGTTTTGCTACATAATGTGAAAAACGCTCAAAATATAGGTTTTAGCTAATGTTGTTCTTTTTCTCTATATAGGGTGCTATTCATGCGTTTTATCGTTTTGGTATTTAGGAAGCTCAAAAACACAAACAAAACTTGTTTCTCCTAATGTCTTTCTGTTTCCCCATATAGGATGCTTCGTATGTTTTTTGACGTTTTGGTACATAACAAGGTAAAAAAAAAAAAACACTAAAAAACACATTTTTGGTGATGTTCTGTTTCTCCATTAAGAGATATAGGATATATTCAATTTTCATTCAGGCCGTTTAGTGTTTGGTACCTAAGAGACTCAAAACACTGATAATGCACGTTTCTCGTAATGTCCTATCGTTTCCACATACAGGGTGCTTTACATGCATTTTTAAGTTGATGTACGTAACAGACTGAAAAAGACTCAAAATACACGTTTTTGGTAAGGTTTTTCTATTTGGTAGGGTTATTCGTGTTTTTTGCACGTGTTTTAGCGTTTTGGAACGTAAAAAGTTTAAAACACTAAAAAGACATGCTTTTAGTAATGTTATTTTGCATTTCTGTATAAAGTGCTTTCCATGCTATTTAGCGTTTTCGTGCCTAACACGCTGAAAAACACATAAAAACACATTCCTTACATTGTTGTTTAATTTTCTCGTATAGCGAGCAAGCATTATGGTGTTTTGCTACCTGACAATGTGAAAAAAAAAAAAACATTCAAATTACATGATTTTGGTAATGTTTTTCTCTTTCTCCATACAGTGTGCTTCTCATTTATTTTAGTGTTTTGGTACCTAAGAAGCTGAAAAAAAAAAAAAAACTCATAATACACGTTTTTTGTCATGTCCTTTCATTTCCTCATATAGGCTCTTTTTGGTGTTTTGGTACCTAACAGGGTGTTTGCATGTATTTTGACATTTTAGTTCGTAAGAACCTAGAAAAAAAAACACTCTAAAGAGACGTTTTAGTAGTTTTGTAGTTTCGTTGCTTCTTTCTGATTTGGTGCCTAACACGCGCAAAAAATAACAAAAGACAAGTTTCTAGTGATTTCGTTTCATTTCTTCATATGGGTTGCTTTACATGCATGTTGGCATTTTGGTAATTATCAATGTAAAAAAATTCACGTTTTTGGTAAGTATGTTCTTTTCCTTAAGAGCACTATTGAAGCTTTTTACTGATTTGGTACTTAAGAGAGTAATAAAAAAAAAATACATAACAAACGTTTCTCGTTATGTCCTTTCATTTCCATATGCAGGGTGTTTTGTTTGATGATAGGCGATTTTGTACATAATAAGCTCAAAGACACTCAAAATACACGTTTTTGGTAAATGTATTCTGTTTCTCCATATAGGGTATTTTCATGCGTTTTTAATGTCGTTTCATATATCTATATATGGGTTTTTGCATGAATTTTGGCTTTTTGGTAACTAACAATGTCATAACACTCAAAATGCACGTTTTTTTTTGGCAATATTGTTCTTTTTCTCCATATAGAGCGTTATTCATGCGTTTTACCCCTTTTGATACCAAGAAGGTCAAAAACACTCATAATACACGTTTCTCGTAATGTGATTTCGTGATTTAGGCTTTTTTTTACGTAACAGTCTTATAAAACATTAAAAATACTTGTTTTTGGTAATGTTATTCTGTTTCTCCATAAAGGATGTTTTCTATGTTTTTTTTTATCGTTTTGGTACGTAGGACACTCAAAAGAAACGTTTTCTTAATGTTGTTTTGTATTCCCATATCAGGTGATTTGTATGCTTTTTAGCATTTTTGTGCCAAACACGCTGAAGAACACATTTTAGACACGTTTCTGAAATCTCGTTTCCTTTCCCCAAATAGGGAACTTTACATGCATTTATGGCGTTTTCATTCATAACAATGTGAAAACACTGAAAATATACGTTTCTGGTAATGTTATTTCATATAGAGTGTTATTCATGCATTTTAGCGACTTCGTACTTAATAAGTAAAAAAAAAAACACCAATAGTACACATTTTAGTAACGTCTTTTCATTTTTCTATTTAAGATACTATATATGCATTTTGGCGTTTTTCTACTTATCTAACTCAAAAACACTCGAAATATTTGTTTTTGATAATATTATTTCTCCATGTTTTTTTTTTTTTTCATGCGATTTAGCGTTTCGGTAGGTAAGAAACTCAAAAACACTGAAAACAGACGTTTTTGGTTAAGTTGTTTTGTTTTCCTTTATAGGGTGCTTTCCATGCTTTTTTAGCGTTTTGGTGCCTAGCACGCCAATAAACATTCAAAAGGCACTTTTCTGGAAATCGCGTTTCCTTTCCTCATTTAGGGTACAAAAACATGTATTAGTAGTGTTTTCGAAAACGCCAAAGTGCATGCAAAGTAAGCTATACTGGAGAAACAAACAAAAACGTGTCTTTTGAGTGTTTTCAGCTTTTTACGTACCAAAACACTATAATGCATAGAAAAGAAACTTCATGGAGAAACATAATAATATTGCCAAAAACGTGTATTTTGAATGTTTTTCAGCTTATTACGTACCAATACGTAAAAATTCATCCATTTCACCCTCTATAAGGTAAAGAGACGACATTCCCAGAAAAAATATTATTTCGGGGCTTTTCAGCGTTAGGCACTAAAACTCTAAAGAGCATGGAAGACACTCTATATAAAAATAAAAACAACATTATCAAAATGGTGTCTTTTGAGTGTTTTTGAGCTTTTTACGTTCCAAAATGCTAGAACGCGTGCACAATAGCCTTTATCGGGAGACATTACCAAAAACGTATGATTTAAGCGTTTTCCAGCTTTTTAGAAACCAAAACGCCTAAATGGATGTGCTAATCACGTGTTTCAGTATTTTATTACCTAAGAAGCTCAAAAACACTTATAATATACGTTTTTGGTAATGTTGTTCTGTTTTTTATATATGGTATTCTGTATAGATTGTCGTACCTAACATGAGGAAAAAACCCATTTGTTTGGTTAATGCTTTTTTCTCCATATAGAGTGATATTCACGTGTTTTAGTGTTTTCGTACATAAGATGTTGAAAAACACTCATAATAATATTTTTTCTTAATAACTTTTCGTTTCTCAATGTCCGTTAATTTGTGTGCATTTTGGCGTTTTCGTACCCAACAAGCTCAAAAACACTCAAAACACACATTTTTGGTAATGTTCTATTTCACCGTAAAGGATGTTTTGTACGCTTTTTAGAAATTCGGTACGTAAGAAGCTCAAAAACATTCAAAAGACACGTTTTCGATGTTATATATTTTTTTTTTCCTATATAGAGTGTTTTCCATGTTTTTTTTTTTTTTTTTTTGTTTTTTGTGGGGTTGGTTTCTAATATGGTCAAAACACTGAAATGACACGTTTCCGGTAATATAATTTCTTTACATCAAATAGTGTGCTGTCTGCATTTTGACGTTTTGGTAGCTAATGATCGGGAAAAACTCTCACAACACCCATAAAGGGTGTTTTTCATGCGTTTTAGAGTTTTAGTACGTAAGAAACTGAAAAACACTCAAAAGACAAGTTTTGTTAATATTGATTGCTTTTTCTATACAGGTTGTCTTGCATGCACTTTGGTGTTTTTGTATCTAACAAGCTCAAAAACACTCAGCATACAAGTTTTTCGTAATGTTGGTCTGTTTTTTTTTTTTTTTTTTTATGTATGGTGTTCACTATGCTTTTAGGCGTTTTGGTACCTATCATGGGGAAAAAAAAACTCATGAAGTACGCTTTTGGTAATGTTGTTTTCTTTCTGCAAATATAGTATTATTCACGTGTTTTAGACTTTTGGTATCTATGAAGCTGAAAAAGACATAATACACCTTTATGTTAATATCGTTTATTTTACCTATATAGGGTAATTTGCATAAATTTTGGAGTTTTGTTACCTAACAAGCTAAAAAAAAATTTCAGAACATACGTTTTTGCTAATATTGTTTTGGACGCCTTTTATCGTTTTGGTACGTAAGAAGCTCAAAAACACTCGATTTTGTTAATGTTATCTTGTTTTCCCATATAGGGTGTTTTCCTTGCCTTTTTAGCGTTTTGCTGCCTAATATGCTCAAAACACCTAAATGACAAGTTTCTGGTGGTTTTGCTACTGATTTTGTTAATGTTTTTTTTTTTTTCTCTCTCTCTCATATACAGTAATATTCACGTGTTTTAGCGTTTTGGTACATAAAAAAATAAAAATAAAAACACTCATAATACACGTTTCTGTTAATATCGTTTCGTTTCCTTAAATAGAGTTCTTTGCATGCAATATGGGGTCTAGTACCTAACAAGTTAAAAGACACTGAAATAAGAATTGTTTGCTAAAGTTTCCCATAAATGTTTCTTTGCTCACATTTTAGCGTTTTGTACGCTCAAAAACACTAAAAAGAAACGTTTTTGACAATGTTGTTTTCTTTTCTCATATAAAGCTATTTCCATGCTTTTTAGCTTTTTTTGCCTAATTTGCTCGAAAATTCCCAAATGGCACGTTGCAGGTACAATATTTTAGTTACTCCAGACAAGGTATTCTACATGCTTTCTGTCGTTTTGGTACCTAACTAACTTAAAAACACTTAGAACACACGTTTTTGTTAATGTTCTATTTCTCAGTAAAGTGCGTTTTGCATCACTTTTAGAGTTTCGGTGCGTACGAAGCTGAAAAACACTCAAAAGATATGTTTTTGATAATGTTTTTTTTTTTCTCTCTTTCTTCTTCTATAGGATGCTTTGCATGTACTTTGGCGTTTTGATAGCTAACAAACTCAAAAATATTCATAATACATGTTTGTGATCATGTCGTTCTGTTTCTTCACATAGGGTGCTTTATATGTATTTTGGCGTTTTGGTCCCTAACATGGGGAAAAGCACCCATAATACACGTTTTTCGTAATGATGTTCTGTTTCTTCATATAGAATGTTATTTACGTGTTTTAGTGTTTCGTTACATAAGAAGCTGAAAAACTGCGTTAATATCTTTTCTTTTCCCCATATCTGAAACTTTGCATGCATTTTGGCGATTAGTTATCTAACAAGCTCAAAAACACTCAAACACACGTTTTTTGCTAATATTGTTCTGTTTTTTTTTTTTCATAAATTGTTATCGTTTTGGTACGTAAGAAGCTCAAGAGCACACAAAGGACACGTTTTTGTTGAAGTTGTTTCGTTTTCCTATATAGGGTATTTTCCATGTTTTTTTTTTTTTTTAGCGTTTTGGTGCCTAATACCCTAAAAAATAAAACACCTAAATGACACGTTTTTGGAAATGTCGTTTCGTTACTTCATATAGGGCGCTCTGCATGCATTTTGGCGTTTTACTACTTATTACGCTGATAATACACATTGTTGGTATTTTTTTTCTCCACAAACAGTGTTTTCCATGCGTTTTACCGTTTTAGTACGTAAGCTGAAAAACACTCGACACATTTTTTAATATATATATATATATATATATATATATATATATATATATATATATATATATATATATATATATATATATATATATATATATATATATATATATATATATATATATATATATATATATATATATATATATTTTTTTTTTTTTTTTTTTTTTTTTTTTTTTTTTTTTTTTTTTCCATACAGGGTGCTTTGCATGCACTTTGGTGATTTAGAACCTAAGAAGCTCAAAAACATATAAAACACGTTTTTAGTAATGTTGTTCTGTTTCTAGATATAGTGTGCTATTGACGTTTTTTAGCGTTTTTTTTTAACCTACGAAGTTGAAAATACTCATAATACTCTTTCAATTTTTTTTTTTTTTATCCAATATCATGATATTTTCATTGAATTTCACGTTTTGGTTCCTAACAAGTTGGAAGTCGCTCAAATCACACTTTTTTTTTGTAATGTATCCCCATAAAACGTGTTTTCCACGCGCTTTAGCGTTTTGATACATAAGAAGCTCAAAAACACTCAAAAAATATCTTTCTGGTAATGTCGCTCCGTGCTTTGCATGCATTTTGCAGTTTTGGTAGATAAGAAGCTCAAAACACTCAATAAACACGTTTTATGCAATGTTTTTTTTTTTCTGTTTCTCTATAAAGGGTCCGTAAGAAGCTGGAAAACACTAAAAATACATGTGTTTGGTTATGTTGTTTGCTTTTTCCAATATAGAGCGTTTTAGTACATAAGATTTTCAAAAACACTCAAAAAGAGCTGTTTTTTTTTTTTTAATCTCGTTCGGCTAATAAAATGGTGATTTAATTCATTTTGCAGTTTTGATAGCTAAGAAGCTCAACAACACTCAATATGGTCTTTTTTGCAATTTTTTTTTCTTTCTCCATGAAGGATTTTTTGTATGCACTTTTAGCGTTTTGGTAAATAACAAGCTCAAAACACTTATAATACACGTTTTAGATAATGTTCTGATTTCTTTATGTAGGGTGTTTTGTATGCATTTTGGCGTTTTAGCACTTAACATAGAGAAAATCACCCATAATAAATGTTTTTTTTTTTTTATATATATAATGTTGTTTTGTTTCTCCTTATAAATTCCTATTCATGTGTTTTACCGTTTTGGTACATAAGAAGCTAAAAAAAACGCTCATAATACACGTTTCTGTTAATATCGTTTCCTTCAGATATATCAAATCATTCATTTTGGCATTTTAATACCTAAACCTAACAATCTGGAAAACACACAAATCATACGTTTTTTGGTAATGTTGTTCATTTTCTCTCTAAAGGGTATTTAACACGTGTTTTAGCGTTTTGGTACGTAAGAAGCTTAAAAAAAAAACAACACAAAATACACAGTTTTGATATTTTATAGTGAATGTTTTTCTTCCTTTTTACCGTTTGGTGCCTAATATCCTCAAAAAACACCCTTTTGACACGTTTCTGGGAATGTCGTGTTCTAATCCCGGATAGGGTGATTTGTATATATTTTGGAGGGTTGTTACATAATAAGCTGGAACTACTGAAAAGATGCTTTTAGTATTGTTGTTTGCTATTCACATATAGAGTAATTTGCGTGCATTTTGGCGTTTTGGTACCTAACAATCTTAATAACACTCATAATACACCATTTTAGTAATCTTTTTTTTTTTTTTTTTTTTTTGTCATATAGGGTGCTTGTCTGCATTTGACGTTTTAGTACGTAACATGACAAAAACACTCATAATACACGTTTTTGGTAATGTTGTTCTATTTTTCCATATAGAGAGCGATTCACGTAATTTAGTGTTTTGGTATCAATAATGTTGAAAAACACTTATAACACACGTTTCTGTTAATATCGTTTCGTTTCCCAGTAACGGATACTTTGGATGCATTTTGGCGTTTGTTACCTAAATAGCTCAAAAACACTCAAAACACACGTTTTTCTTAATATAGTTTTGTTTCACCTTAAAGGGTGTTTTACATATGTTTCAGCGTTTTGGTACGTAAGAAGCTTAAGATTTCTTAAAAGAGACGTTGCTGATAATGTTGCTTTGTTTCCCTCTGCTTTCTAGCGTTTACGTGCCTAATATGCTCAAATCACACAAATTACACGTTTCTGGTGATGTCGATTCGCTACCCAAATAGGGTACTTTGCATGCATTTTCACGTTTTGGTACCCAACAAGTTGGAAAACAAAGAAAAGACAAATTCTCGGTTATGTACTTGTTTCTCCATGAACAACGTTTTGTATGCGTTTCCGCGTTTTGGTACTAAGAAGCTGAAAAACGTTCAAAAGACACGTTTTTGTTACTGTTATTTGTTTTTGCCTTATTGGGAGTTTGCATGTACTTCAGCGTTTTGGTAGAAACACTTATAATACAGGTTTTTGTAATATCATTCTGTTTCTTCTTATAGGGTGCTTTATATGCATTTTAGCATTTTGGTACCTAACATTGAGAAAAGCACTCACAATACAAGTTTTTGATGATGCTGTTCTGTTTCTCAATATAATGATATTGACATGTTTTTAGCGTTTTGGTACAGAAGAAGTTAAAAAACAATTATAACACACGTTTCTGTTAATATCGTTTCGTTTCCCCATATCGGGTGATTATAATGGACTTTGGTGTTTTGTTACCTTACAAGCTCAAAAACAATGAAGAAACACATTTTTTGGTAATGTTGTTCTGTTTCTCTATAAACAGTGTTACACTGTTTTTTGGTACGGAAGAAGCTCAAAAACACTCAAAAGACGTGTTTTTGATAATGTTTTATTTTCCCATATAGAGTGTTTTCAATGTTTTTATAGTTTTTTTTGTGGCTAATATGCTAAAAAAAACACAGAAATGACATATCTCTGGGAATGCCGTTTCGTTAACTCAAATACACAAAACAAAAACACATGCTTTGCATGTGTTTTGTTATTTTGGTACTCAGCATGCTGGAAAAAAAAAAAAAACACGTTTTTGGCAACGTTGTTCTGTTTCTCCATAAAGAGCGTTTTGCATGTTTGAACTTTTTGGTATGTTACGAGCTTAAGAAAAAAAAAACATAACACACGTTTTTGTATCCAAAATGCATACAAAGCAATCTGTATGAGTGCTTTGTATGCATTTTGGAGTTTTGGTACCTAAACACAAAGAAAAACACTCACAGTAGGTTTTTAGTAATGTTATTCTGTTTCTCCATATATACAAATATTCGCGCGTTTTAGCGTTTTGGTACATAAGAAAATAAACCCTCAAAATACACACGATGATAATATTACTTTGTCTTCCCATGTAAAGTATTTTTCATGTGTTTTAGAGTTTTGGTGCTTAATATGCTCAAAAACATCCAAATGGCACGTTTTCTGTTAATATCGTTCTAGTATCTAACCAGTTGGAAAATATTAAACACTCACGTTTTCAGTAATGTTGTTAGGTTTCTCAATAAGAGGTGTTTTGCACGCGTTGTTAAAAGACAAGTTTTTTTTTTGCAATGTTGTTTGCTTTTCTCAAATAGAGTGCTTTGCATGCACATTATCGTTTTGGTAAATAACAAGCTCAAAAAAACACTCTTAATAGACTTTTCTGTTAATATCGTTTTATTTCAAAATATCGGGTAATTTGCATGCATTTTGGCGTTTTGGTACCTTTCAAGCTCAAAAACACTCAAAACACCCGTGTTTGGTAATGTTCTGTTCCTCCATAAAGATTGTTTTGGAGCGTTTTAGCGATTTGGTACGTAATAAGCTCAAAAACACGCAAAAGACACGTTTTTTGATAATGTTTTATTTCCCCATGTATAGTGTTTTCCATTCTTAACAGCGTTTTGATGTAAAAAAAAAAAAAACCCAAATGACACGTTTCTGGTAAAATCGTTTTATTACCTTAAATAGGATATTTTGCATGCATTTTGTCGTCTTTGTACCTAACAAGATGGAAAACGCTTAAAACACACAAGTTCGTAATGTTGTTCTACTTGCCCATGAATGGCGTTTTGCATGCATTTTAACGTTTTAGTACGTAAGCAGAAAAAAAAAAAAAAGCAATCAAAAGAATGTTCTTTATTTTTCCTATACAGCGTGCTTTGCATGCACTTCAAGCGTTTTGGTACCTAACAAGCACAAAAACACTCATTATATTTTTTTTTCTAATAAATTTGTTCTGTTTCTTCATATTGGCTACTTTGTATGCATTTTGGCGTTTTAGTACCTAACACAGGGAAAAACACTCATAATACACGTGTTTGGTAATGTTCTGTTTCTTCGATAGGGTGATTTGTATGCATTTTGGAGTTTTATTATCTAACATTGCGAAAAAAAACTTGTAATACACGTTTTTCGTAACATTGTTCTGTTTCTTTATATAGAGTGTTATTCATATATTTTTGAGTTTTGGACAAAATCTCATAATGCACTTCTCTGTTAATATCGTTTCGTTTCCTAATATCGGGTAATATGCATGCATTTTGGTGTTTTGCGATCTAAAAAAGCTGAAAAACATTCAATACAAATGTTGTTTCTCCATAAAAAGTTATTTTCCACGCGTTTGAGTGTTTTGGTACGGAAGAAACTAAAAAAAAAAAAAAAAATTTCAGCGATATGGTGCTTAATATACCCCAAAACAACCCATATGACAATTTTCTGGTAATATCGTTCCGTTATAACTGCAACGAGGGTTCTTTGCATGTATTTTGGCATTTTGGTACTTATGAAGCTCAAAAACATTCAAAATACACGTTTTTGGCAATGTTGTCCTGTTTCTCAATTACACGTTATTTTGTATGTGTTTTAACGTGTTTGTACATAAGAAATAGAAAAAAAAAATTTAATTTTTTTTCCCCATATAGGGTGCTTTGCTTGCACTTTCTAGTTTTAGTACCTAACAAGCTCCAAAATTTTCATAACACAAGATATTGGTAGTGTTGTTCTGTTTCTTCATTTAGGGTTCTTTGTATGCATTTTCTCGTTTTGGTACCTGACATGGGGAATATTGTTAATATCGTTTCGTTTCCCTATATAAGGTATTTTGCATGAATTTTGGCGTTTTATTACCTAATAAGCTCAAGAAAAAAATCAAAACACACCTTTTTGCTAAAGTTCTTCTGTTTCTTTAATAATGGGTGGTTTCGACGCATTTTAGAGTTTCGGTACGTAATAAGCTCAAAACACACAAAAAATTTTTTTCATGAAGTTGTTTTGTTTTCCTATATAGAGTATTTTCCATATTATTTTTTCTAGCGTTAGATGTCTGCTATGCTTAAAAGTAATAAAACAATATGTTTCCGGAAATGTCGTTTCGTTACCCGAAATAGGGTCCTTTACATATATTTTGAAAATTTTAAATACAACAAGCTGAAAACACTCAAAGCACATGTTTTTGGTAAAGTTTTCCTGTTTCTCAATAAAGGGCGTTTTGTATGCGTTTTAGCGTTTTGGTATGTGATGAGCTTTAAAACACTTAAAGGCAAGTTCTCGGTAAAAGTTTGTTTTATTTCCATGTAATGTGATTGCCCAGCTTTTTATTGCTTTATTACCTATCACGATCAAAAACACTCAAAAGACACTTTTCTGGTAATGTCATTTTTTTCCCACATAAAGCTAGTTTCGCATGCAATTTGGGGTTTTGGTAACTAAGAATATGAAAAGCACTCAAAATACACGCATTTGGTAAGGTTGTTCTATTTCTCAATCAAGAGTTTCTCAATTCATGAGTTTCAGCATTTTGGTATCTAAGAAACTTCTCCATATACACGAGTTTTTGTGTGTTTTGCCTTGTGGTTCTTGTGAAACTATAAAACACTCATTATACACGTTTCTCGTAATGTCCTTTTCTTTCCCAATATACAGTGCTTTCCATCCATTTTCGCGTTTTTTTTTTTGTAGGCAACAAGCTCAAAAACACTCAAAATATACCTTTTTGGTAATGTTATTCTATTTCTTCATATTGGTTGGTTTGCATCCGTTTTAGCGTTTTTCTACGTAAAACACTGAAAAAAAACATGTTTTCAGTAATTTTGTTTTGGATTCCCATATAGAGATACTTCCATATTATTTATCGTTTTGGTGCCTAACATGCTGAAAAACACTCAAAAGACAGGTTTCTGTTAAAGTCGTTTAATTTCTTCATATAGGTGGCTTTGAATGCACTTTAGGGTTTGCTACATAAAAGTCCGAAAAAAAGCTAAAATTAACTTTTTTCATGATGTTCTTTTTTCACATAATTTCCCTGAATTTTGCCAGAATTTTGGCACCTTCGTACCTCTGAAAATAATTAAAAAAAAATACTATTTTTTATTTATTTATTTTTCCTCTATAAAGAGTGTTATTTGTGGGTTTTAGCTTTTTGGTACTTAAGGAACTTAAAAACACTCATAATACGCGTTTCTCGTAATGTCCTTTCATTTCCCAAACATACGGTTCTTTGCATGTATTTAAGCGTTTTTATAGGTAACATGATCAAAAAACACTCAAAATACATGTTTTTTGTTATGTTTTTTTTTTCTGTTTCTCCATAAAGGATGTTTTACATACGTTTTAGCGTTTTGGTATATAAGGAGCTCAAAAACAATTAAAGGCAAGTTCTTGGTAAAAGTTGGTTTTACTTACATATAATGTGATTGCCCTTCTTTTTAGTGCTTTATTGCCTAACAAGCTCAAAAACACTCAAAAGACACTTTTATGGTAATGTCATTTTTTTTCCCCATATAAAGCTATTTTCGCATGAAATTTGGGGTTTTGGTAACCAAGAATGTGAAAAACACTCAAAATATACGCATTTGGTAAGGTTGTTCTGTTTCTCAATTAAGAGTGTTATTCATGAGTTTTAGCGTTTTGGTATCCAAGAATCTCAAAAACTCTCATAAAGCACGTTTCTCGTAATGTCCCTTTTTTTCCTCATATGGGGTGCTTTGCATGCATTTTGGCATTTTTTTTTCATGTAATAGCTTAAAAAACACTGAAAATACACGCTTTTGGTAATAAGAACATAAGAAATAAGTAAATCTACAAGAAGGCATCAGGCCTACACGTGGCAGTACTTGTATGAAATATGCCTACCTATTTCCACTTATCATCCCCATCCATAAATGTGTAATTTTTTCTTACAGTTCCCAAATGCCTCAGCACTAACAACTTGATTAATACGTCCGTTCCAATCATGTACTACTCTATTTGAGAACCAATTCCTTCCTGTCTCCTTTTTGAACATCAAGTTTTCATGCTTGAACCCGTTTTTCTTGTTCTATCATGGTTACAGATTCTAAGAATTTTCTTTATGTTCCCCTTGTTATAACCCATGTACTACTTAAAGACTTCTATCAGCTCCAACTCTTAACCTACGTCTCTCTAAATAATGTAAATTTAACAGCTTGAATCTCGCTTCGTAAGGAATACTCCTCATCCCCTGTATCCTTTTAGTCATTCTCCTTTGTACTGATTCTAATAGACCTTTATCCTTCCTGTGATGTGGTGACCAGAATTGGACAGCGTAGTCTAGATGAAGTCTGACTAGCGCCAAATGTAACTTTAATATTACTTCGGGTGTTCTACTTTTAGCATTCCTGAAAATTAATCATAATACACTATTTGCTATGTTTCTGGCCTCTTTGAATTGCTTTCTTAGACGGAGTTCAGAGCTAACTTTAAATCTCAAATCTTTTTCTTACCCTGAACCTACCAGAACTTGGTTGTTCACTGTGTAACTACTGTGTGGATTTCTTCTACTTACGCTAAGTGCTTTGCATTTGTTATTAAAATGCATTTGCCATCTGTCTGTCCATTCGTTCATCCTATCCAAATTTGCCTGCAAGGCGATGGTATGTGATTCTGACCTAATTAATCTACATATTCTCGTGTCATACGCAAATTTACTAACAACACTACTAATTCCACTATCCAAGTCATTGACATATAATACAAACAACATCAGCCCTAATACTAATAATCCCTTTTGTCACCCTAATAATTACTTGACCCCACTCGGATTTAGAGCCGTTTATTACAACACTCTGTCGCCTGCCGCTTGGCCATGACCTTATCCAGATTACTTATAACCTTTTCTCAATTCTTAAATACTGTGGAATATATTTCATTTGGTCCTGGTGACTTGAACTGTTCAGCTTATCTATCTCCTGTTCCACTATCTCTTTAGTTATGGTAATATCTGTCAGCTTCTCATTATCTTCTGCTCTAAATATCTTGTCACTATTCGGCAAATCCTGCATGTTTTCCTGGGCAAAGACAGTTAAAAAATACTCGTTCACAATTTTACTAATCTCCTCCCAACAACTAAGCAGGTCCCATTCTGCTGTCTTTAAGGAACTATTGTTTCTCTATTCTTCGTCTTATATGCCTGATAAAATCCCTTGGGGTCCATCTTCGCTTGGCTGGCTACCTTTAATTCATAACTATTTTTAGCTTTCCTTGTTAAACTCCTGACTTTTCTAATTCATTATAATATGGACTTAAAACCACTTCCCCTGTCTTTAATCTCATATATACTTCTCTTTCGCCCTATGTAATGTTTTAACCTCTGTCATCAATTTAGGATCATTCTTCTGCGATCTTATTCTTCTGTAAGGGATATTTCCTAACTGTCCTGAATGTAATTTATCAACGAAATATTTATTTCGCTTCTCTATAAAGGGTGTTTTGCTTGAGTTTTAGCGTTTCTGTACATAAGAACCTTTAAAAAACGTTTTTAGTAATGTTATTTTGTATTCCTTTATGGAGCGCTTTCCATGCTTTTCAGCGTTTTAGTGTCTAACACGTTGAAAAACATCAAAAGACACGTTGATGATAATGTCGTTTCGTTTCCCGATAAAGGGGGCTTCCAATGCATTTTGTCTTTTGGTACTTAACAATATGAAAAAAAAGTAAAAGTTTTCGGTTGAGTTATTTTTCCATATAAAGTTCTAATCATGTGTTTTTGAGTCTGGGTACCTAAAAAGCTCAAAATCTTTCATAATACACTTTTCTCGTAATGTCCTTTGTTTTCTCCATGTAGGATGCTTTGCGTGTAATTTGGCACTTTTATACTTAACAAGCACAAAAACAATCAAAATACAAGTTTTTGGTAATGTTAATTTGTTTCTCCGTAAAGATTGTTTTGCACGCTTTTCAGCGATTTCGGATGTAAGAAGGTGAAAAACACTCTAAAGATACTTTCTTGGTAATGTTATTTTATATTGCCAAATAGGGTGCTTTCAATGCTTTTTAGCATTTTGATTCCTAACACTCAAGTAAACACTCAAAAGACACGTTTCCTGTAATATCGTTTTGCTTCTTCATATAGGGATCTGCATGCATTATGATGTTTTGCTACATAATGTGAAAAACGCTCAAAATAAAGATTTTAGGTAATGTTGTTCTTTTTCTCTATATAGGGTGCTATTCATCCTTTTTAGCGTTTTTGGTACTTAGGAAGCTTACTTAGGAAGCTCAGAAACACAAATAAAACTTGTTTCTCCAAACGTCTTTCCATTTCCCCATATAGGATGCTTCGTATGTATTTTGACGTTTTGGTACATAAAAAGGAAAAAAAAAAAACACTCAAAAGCACGTTTTTGGTGATGTTCTGTTTCTCTATCAAGAGATATAGAATATATTTAATTTTCATTCAGGCGGTTTACCTTACCAAAAATACACGTTTTTGGTAATTTTTTTTTTCTGTTTGGTAAGATTATCCGTGTTTCTTGCACGTGTTTCAGCGTTTTGGAACGTAAAAAGTTTAAAACACTTAAAAGACATGCATATTATTTTGCATTTCTATATAAGGTGTTTTCCATGCTATTTAGCGTTTTCGTGCCTAACACGCTGAAAAACACATAAAAACACATTTCTTACATTGTTGTTTAATTTTCTCGTATAGCGAGCAAGCATTATGGTGTTTTGCTACCTGATAATGTGAAAAACATTCAAATTACACGATTTTGGTAATGTTTTTTCTTGCTCGATTTTTGCGTTTTGGTACCTGAGAAGCTAAAAAAAAAAAAAAAAAACTCATGATACACGTTTTTTGTCATGTCCTTTCGTTTCCTCATATAGGCTGTTTTTGGTGCTTTGGTACATAACAGGGTGTTTGCATGTATTTTGACATTTTAGTTCGTAAGAACCTAAAAAAAAAACACTCTAAAGACACGTTTTAGTAAAGTTGTTTTGTATTCCCCTATGGGGTGATTTCGTTGCTTCTTACTGATTTGGTGCCTAACACGCGCAAAAAATAACAAAAGACAAGTTTCTAGTGATTTCGTTTCGTTTCTTCATATAGGTTGCTTTACATGCATGTTGGCGTTTTGGTAATTATCAATGTAAAAAATTACCCGTTTTTGGTAAGTTTGTTCTTTTTCTTCAGAGCACTATTGAAGTACTGATTTGGTACTTAAGAAAGTAATAAAAAAAAACACAACAAACATTTCTCGTAATGTCCTTTTTATTTCCATATGCAGGGTGATTTGTTTGATGACAGACGATTTTGTACATAATAAGCTCAAAAAAAATAAATAAAAAACACAAAATACACGTTTTTGGTTAGTGTATTCTGCTTCTCTATATATTGTATTTTCATACGTTTTCAAAGTCGTTTCATATATCTATATATGGGTCTTTGCATGAATTTTGGCTTTTTGGTAACTAACAATGTCATAACACTCAAAATGCACGTTTTTTTTTTTTTTTGGCAGTATTGTTCTGTTTCTCCATATAAAGTGTTTTTCATGCGTTTTACCCTTTTGATACCAAGAAAATAAAAAAACACTCATAATACACGTTTCTCGTAATGTCTTTTAATTTTTCCCATATAGGATATTTCCGATTCATTTAGGCGTTTTTTACGTAACAATCTTACAAAAGACTCAAAATACTTGTTTTGTATACGTTTTAGCGTTTTCGTATATAAGGAGCTTAAAAACACTTAAAGGCTAGTT